>NC_141053.1:18827642-19427642 GCF_041138505.1 Cibotium barometz
CTTAAAAGATGGTAAGTCCATTTATCTTAAAAGCCAAAAGGAAAGAGAATTGTTTCATTTGCTTTGCCACACTCAAGTAAAGAGAGCTTTGAGAAAGCAAGAGAAGACTATTTGGTGTTAGTTAATATAGTCATTGCTTTGGAGACAGCATCAACAAACCCTTCTCACCATCCATTTCTTTCCTAGTTCTCAAACTATTTCTTAGATGAACTACCACCTAGACTGCCTTGCTTTAGATCTGAGGATCACAAGATTGAGATATTACCACGCAATTCTCTACCTTGCAAAGCACCATATAGAGTGAATATGCTTTAGCAAAAATAAATTCAAAAGTAAGTAGAGAATCTTTTAGCAAGAGGATTGATATGACCTAGTAGTGCACCATATGGGGAGCACCTATGCTTTTAGTGAAAAGAAGAATGGTATATACCGTATGTGCATTGACTACTGTGCATTGAACAAAATTACAATGAAAAGCAAATATCCTATCCCTAGATTTGATGATTTACTATACAAATTGAGGGGAGCTTGGATAGTTAGTAAAATTGACCTTAAATCTGGATATCACCAAGGAAGATTGACTGAGGAAGATATGTACAAGAATATGTTCAGGACACATACCAATCATTATTAGTTGTTCATTATGCCCTTTAGATTTACCAATGCTCCTTTGACTTTTTGTATGATGAATCGGATCTTTCTCAAGCTTTAAAACTTTGTGGTCATTTTCTTCAACAACGATATATTAGTTTTCAGCAACAATGTCGAAGACCATGAAAAACATTTAGAGTTAGTATTCTCTAGAGCTTCTGGACAACCAACTCTTCCTCAATTCTAAAAAGAATAGTTTCTTTCAAGCTCAGATTGAGTATTTGGGTCACATTGTTTGTGCGAAATGAATCCAAGCTTATCCTAAGAAAGTTGAGAGTATTGTTACTTAGCCTCGACCTCGTAACATACATGATGTTCAATCATTCTAGGGTCACATTGTTTGTGCGAAATGAATCCAAGCTTATCCTAAGAAAGTTGAGAGTATTGTTACTTAGCCTCGACCTCGTAACATACATTATGTTCAATCATTCTAGGGTTCATGTAGTTACTATAGAAAGCTTATAAAGAATTTTGCATATATTACACATTCACTTATCAAACTCCTAAAGAAAACTAAAACTTTCCATTGCTTTCGGTGAGATAAGAGAAGCCTTGTTTGAAACAATTTTTAGGTTGCACACTTGTACTGATGTGACTTGATCCGTTGACTCATTTCCAAAGAGGATACCCTCCATAGGATGAATCTTCCAAGCCTACAAGTCCACCCTTAGAACTTGAGCATCCTTTCTAAGTAGAATTGGTCTAAGGTCCAATCATGCACCAACTTGGCCTCCCTCGTGAAAGGTTTGCCATTGACATCATACGAATTTCGTTGGCACAAGAAAGTCATCACCACAAATGTGTGATTATATAAGAACGAAAAAAATTCAATTTAATCCGTTGTTGCAAGTCTCCCATGGGTCTCATAAATGTTCCATCAGTCATCTTTACAACAAGATCAGTTTGCTCTAAGACAACTTTTATTTCATTTTTCACAACATTTTCCCGTAATGATACTCGCTCCTCCACCATCTAGGATCACAGTTGCTTGATATCCATTATGATAGATAAGAATGGTAGCATTTGTGTCATCATTTTCATAGTAATGTCCCGATTGATTGACTGGAATATGGATGAATCTACGAGCATTACTATCCTCTCAAATATTGTGAGGTATCAATCTCTGTTCATTTCCTAATTTTACCTATGGTTTTAATGCTCTGTCAACCCATTCTTTCATATCCCCCCACAAGATAGAATTGCTACGAACAACCAATAAACATTTTCACCTCTGACAACAAGAATGACATCAAGGTGACTACATCCCATGGTGTGTTTGCTACCTCATGTTTCCTAACCAAATCAATCCCATTTTTTGATCTAGGGTTATAAACCTCATCATCCGTTGTAAATAATCTATCCATGAGGTCATCTCCCAACACTCTTCCACGGAGCTAAGTTCCTTCGCCTGTTCTCTAATTGGCTCTAGGATATTCAGTTTCTTGTTTCATGTCCTCCTCATGGGGATACACTATTTCAATAGCCTTTGCTCGGACTTCCCATAGGCTTCCATAAGTAAGCCCTCTATAGATTCTAGTTTTTCAATCTCTTTTTCAACACACAAGAATATTCACTTTCCTTCTTATAGCCAAAACCTAGTTAATTGGTGTTATCTTCAATGGAGGTGGTTGTGGTGGCAAGACCAATGGTGGGAGAGGTACATCAAGTACCCTGTACATTCCATGTGCATAACCTTGTTCTTGCATTTGTGGTGGTCCTTAAGGTTAGAGTTGGTCTAACTCTACCAACACTCGTGCTAGTGGTTGAGTGCCATATCTACACATGGAAGTATAATGGTTTTCCAAGCGTCTAGAATAAGCACAATAGAGCAATGGTATGGATCACAAGTTTGGTGCTCATATGATTTTATCTACATAATGAACACCAAACTTGCTCTCTCCTTAGGTAAAGGTGTGCATTGTTTGGAGATTCCCTTAACTCCTTTAACTTGATCTTCTCAAGGATGGCTGATTCATTGATCATCATGTTTTTTACATGTTCCCTAGTGTCAGAATCATAAAGACTAGACACCCGGGATGCCATTTCCAAAGATGGAGTCTTTTTCTCTTCAAGCTGGGATAATTCCAACATGTTATCTTCGAACTTGGATGACCATCTTGCAACATGCATCCAATGTAGCTGGTCTTGATAAGGCAGATAGTCATGCATACTTAGATCTTTTACTCCCTTTCGGCAATAATTGTTCATCAGTGACGGTTAGCATCTCCTGAAGCTTACGCCGAGAGTTCAAATGTTTAAGGCAAGAGACATAATCTCATGCTCTTATTTCTGGATATTGTAGAGCTATGCCACTAGGCTCCACTTATCACCACTTCTAGCAAAGCTTGGCACAAATATATTCTTAAGTCGAGTAAAATTGACCTTACTCTTATGGCTTTAAAGTCAGACACCATTTTTTAAGGCTTTATTCTCAAATTACAACAAAAGAAGTAACCATATTGACAATATTTGATGAAATCTTCTCTGAAAAGAATGCAACATTATGTGATCTGTACAGCCAAAGCAAGCCAGTTGAGCTTCAATTGCACAACCCACATTCAGCTTACAAGATGGCTGTCTCTTCCTTCTTGCTCAAAATGTCTTTTGATGTTAAGTCTTCGGTTTCATTCTGAACAACTGGAATAGTGATATTCTCCAATTTGTTAACCTTTACTACCTCGGGGACCAGATTCATCAATCTGTCAAGCTCCTCTTGAAAGTCAAGCTTCCGCCTGTTACTTTTGCCTCCCACTACAAGTGAATCTCCATCTTGCAAAGCCCACACCTAAGACAGGAAAAGCCAAATTAGTAGGGTCAGAATTCATGAGGCAGAAAGGAGGACATCATGATACTATTAAAGTACAATATTAAATATCCTGCCTGTGAATGAGACAGATAACTGATGACCGTTGTCAACATGAGAGCACCAAACCCTGCATAGACCACTGGTACACCTGGATCCAACTGAATGTTCCAATACAAGATGCCAAGTTTTTTAGCAACAACAAGAAATTCTCACTAGACTCACTCTCTCTCTCTCTCTCTCACCCACCCCCCTCTTGTGCAGTCAACCAGCCCCCCATCAACACCACAGGCATATGTTTTCACCCCCTTCTTGACACCTGAGACTCAAGTAGTTTGCCTTGTATTTTTGGCTACTCTCATAGCATGTACTTGCTAATCTCTGTTGCATGCCCTTATGCACGATGGAAGCATTGTTGAGGGATTAGCATTGCCTCATAGACGTGCTCTTTCTCTCTCTCTCTCTCTCTCTCTCTCTCTCTCTCTCTCTCTGAGAAAGCTACAGAGAAAAATGACGATGACGAGCACAAAGACAACCAGAGCATGTCTCAAGAGACCACCACTCCACCGAGTCCTGATCCCAACCTCCAGACACCATTTAGACGTCCTGGGACAAGATGGACTTGTCCCAGGACATCTCAGAGCTCATAGACCCAGGATTCATGGAGACACATCCACTAAGGAGACCACAAAGAGACCAGAGAGGAGTTGATCCTCACCCACCTCTGCAACTCAAGGTCTAAACAAGCTTCAAAGAGTGAAATTGCAGCCCTAGCAGCCGAGTACATGGTCAGGAGTCTCCGAGTCACTTAACATTCCCAATACTCAGCATGTGACATTTGTGCTAGAGGTAATATTTGGTTTTCATTTTTGTATTGAGAACTCTAGAGGATGCCCTTGCATCTGTCACAGATAGACTACATAACGTTCTCTTTCATTCTCATAGGTACTTTCACCTTCAATTAACCTCTCTCTCTCTCTCTCTACACATCAAAAGTAAACAGCTCGATCTGGCCTAAGAAATACATGTTTCCAAAAGCCACAACCAAGAATTATTTAACATGCTACAGCAACGAGGTTCCTAAACAAGCCCTAAAGTCTCAGTCAATTTGAAAACGCAGGCAAATGCCCTCCTAATCGTATCAAACTTAAAATAACCTGATCTCTCCGACAACCCAGGCCATACCTCCTCTTCTCTATTCTGTGTCCAATACATATTACCAAATCCATCGTGACCAGAAAAATGGCAAGGCCAAGACCTGCAATTGGGGCTGACATATGCTCAAACCAATCTTAACTAGGTCTTTTTATCATATTGTTTGTCATTGCTTCTGCCTAGCACAAGTACCCCCATTCAGCATGAAGGGCACCTAAAAGACCCATAAAACTATGGTTTGCCAAAGATGCATAGAGGTATAGTAAAGGCATGCCTAAATTCTCGGAATGAGAAGAGGAGTCTCCACTTAAGTCAAGCAACACTCAAGACATGACCACTCTCTATGGGCTCAATTTATGTACCATGCTAACTAACAGCGGAAGACTTGAGATTAACGCAAAGATGCTTAACATGCACAATAGACGAGAGGGAGGGAGAGAGGGATTTGACATAACCTACTATGCATTGATATGAATGTAAATTACAATGCATGGAAAAGAAAAACCCTAGGATGGGGCGATTTCTCATGATGATGTTGATGTTGATGAGGCCTGTACTCACGGTATGTCACAGAGCCTCTTGTTCTCTGCTCACTCCCCACTGTCTCCGAGCACACAAATGCAAGCACATACTACTCAAAATGAATGACTCTCAGCCCTTGCCTTATATTGTCCTATGGGCTAGTTGGCCGGCTTTTAGGATAGGTTGGCTGCCAACCCTAAATATAATAATACAAATTTCCAAAAATAGTGAAGTGTCCAAATTGGCTGCTCATTGGGTACCTGGACAAAACACAATGAAATGGTTGAAAAGCCACAAATTTGACCAAGACTCCACCATGAACACGCCCTCTAAATTGACTAAGTACCCTACTGCTCAACTTGGAGCACACACATGAGGTGCACATGATGCTCCTATGCTCCAACCTGGTGTCAATCCAACCATGGGCTCAACCTCCAACAGGATGTCTCCGCCACTGACTGCCAGCACTGGAAGTGGCCCCTTTGCCTTTGGATGCTCTACTGGCATGGTAGACCCCACAGAAACCTTGGGAGCTGTTGAAGCACTCAACTCATTCTCCTCAATGAATTCGAGAAATGTTTGAACCTCAAATGTTGCCACGTCCTCGGTGAATGTGATGACCTCGGCGGAGACTGGCGATGACTTTGTACAACTAGACTCGTGTGCTTGTACTTGAATTTCACTTGTATTACTTCTTTCTTGTACATAATACAGAGCAATAGTTTAGGACTCTTGTGGTTGACCTCAGAAAGTTGCCCTTGGTCTTCAATACGGCACTCCTATCAACTGCCTTTGGCTTCACCACAACTCCTTCCACTCTTGGGTTGTCTCCTGTATATGAGGCAAAGAACTCATACATTGCTTTCATAGCGTTGGCAATCCTCTCTTTATAAGCCCTTTGCTGAGCTTCTATACACTCTTCGAATGCATGGAGTGATTGTTCCATGATGTGCTGAAAACCCTATGCTGGACCTTGAATGATTGACTTGTGCAAGACTTGGCTAACTATGCAACCTCGGTATGCAAAACTCTAATGCTACCCTAAGTAGCTGCTGGCTGCAAACCCTTAAGGCACATGCTGTCGTTGACCAAATGCTGAAAAAAGCAAATGAATGGCTGATGTGACTGCTGAATTGAATGTGTGAACTCAAGCGGGTGTTGAACTGTATGCAACCGCTGATGCAAACCTGCTGGACTATGAATGGTGGACTGAATGCTGAAGATGTTGAACTATCTGCAGAGAACAGAGGCACTGATGCTGACCAACCTGAAATGCACTTGCAAACAGCCCACTTGGTGTTGTAATTGCTGTTAGAATTGTGCATCTCAGTGTTCTGGGCTTTTACTATTTATCTGGCATTTTATTGTATTTCTCCTATTTATTTGTCCTGTGAGCAGTCGGCCATCTCACTGATGCACTATATAAGGAGTTCCCCATTATTCACTCCATCCAATTCATTTGCACATAGTTCAACATAAAGTTACTAGCCATTGCCATTGTAAAGCTTTACTGCTGTTATAAAAGGTGACCTTGTCCAAGTCTCTCTATCTCCTTTGCACTCTCTCATATGTTTACTGTTTATGCTTCTGCCTGTGCTATCTCCTTCATGGTACCATACGCTTGGGTCCAGGCTGCTCCAAACTCTGCCTGTGCTATCTCCTTCATGGTACCATATGCTTGGGTCCAGGCTCCCTCCTTTTGCTGTGCGTTTTTCTCCACATCTCTCCCGCTGCAGATCGGTGACAACAGTGGCTGCATTTCCCCAACAATGCTGTGTTTTCAGGTCCAGCCAGCCAGTTGTTTGCTGCATGCCAGTTTTGGTGGCTGCGTTTTTTCCTACAGAGGCAAGCCGGCCAATTCCCTTGGCTGCGTTTTCTTCTACAGAGGTTGTGGCTGTGTTTTCTGCACCAGCATCTGTTTTTTGGTGAGTTCTTTGCATTTGGTGCTGCCAAACAAGTGGCCCTACATTGTTTTCTTCCTCCACGAGTCCCTGCCCTTTTGGTAGAAGGTTCCCAGTGGACCTTGGACTGTTTTGCTATTGTCCCACCTCTTTCTCTCTACAGTTTGAGAGGGGGCTAATTGTTCCTGGTGCCTCGCTTCGTTGGTAAGCACTTGAGAGAAGTGTTTGAGAGCTGAGATTTGTTCTTTGCTGCTGTGGATATGGCTCCCCCCTGTACAAACAAAGATGACAAGTTGAAAGGACCCAACTACGCTCATTGGAAGCTTCAGATGCAGATCTGGTTCATCCACAAGGGTTTGTGGGACATTGTTCAAGGCATTGAAAGCAAGCCCGAGCATCCTCAAAACTCTAGGAGGTGGACTCAAGATCAGGAGGATGAATTTGCTGTGGAATTACAAGACTAGGAGAATCGGGACTCAAAGGCACATTCTGTGCTTGTGCGGACCATCACCAAGGAGGTCTCACCAGCAGTGCAAACTCTCACCAATGCTCATCAGGTATAGTCAAAATCGGAGGATCTCTTTGCTCGAGATTCATCGATGAGGGCAGTTACCTAGCAAGGACAGCTCTACGGTTTGTTATTCCTTGAAGGTAATTCCATGCAATCTTTTCTCATGAAGGCCAAGATTATCCATGACCAGTTATTGGCTATGGGTGCTATTTTGTCCTCTTCTTAGCTGGCTGCTCTTATCCTCACCAAGCTTCCGTTGGACTATGATGTTATTTCTCGATCTTTGTGGTGCCAGGTCACATCCACTCGGTTGGATTTTGATGATCTTAGCTTCCTACTTTTGGAGGAGGAGTCCGTTCTCATCTCACAGGGTAAATTGAAGATGTCAGTCAACAGTTCTGACCAAGCACTTTTCTCAGTTCAAAAGAAAGGTTGGAGTCGCTGCTTCTCTTGCGGGAAAAGAGGACATCTGTCCAAAGATTGCTTGTCCAAGAAGGACAAGACGAAGGGCAAGGCTTCATCTGAAAGAAAAGGCAAAGATACGACACAGGATAGTGATACAGATTCTAGTACCACTTCTAGGGCTCCCAAGGCGCTTCCAGCTTAGGAGACCCCAGATGGTGTGCTTCTCTAGTACACATGCAGTTTCCCCCCATGTGCTTCCAGCCAGAAGAGGCTTGTGGGCGGGAGAGGGGGCTGATTACAACTCCACCTACTGGTGCATGGAAACCGTGATTCGGAGTTCCAAGCATTAGACATCTGGCAGGACATGGTTATCTTTGGTATAACAAAGATTATGAACTGGATCTGTTCCAAGTTCATTGTTCGAGATTTTTGGAACGTGACGTTTTCCATCCACTGTTGGGAATTATGGGTGCGGGGTGTCCAACAGCTCATCATCTATTCGTGGAGTTCACTGCACACTTGTGTAGGAATTCGTGGCCAAGTAAAGTTCCTTGGTGTTCGTGGTGACACCTTGTTTCGAGAAAGCAGATTGGTGGGTGCTCTCTCCAAGGTGATTCTAGTATTCGCGGTGCTGGAGGGTCCATGGTTGCATCTTCATCGACTTATCTTCTTCTGACTCTTGCACACTATGAGCTACAAAGGGGGTATTAGAATTGTGCATCTCAGTGTTCTGCACTTTTACCATTTATCTGGCATTTTATTGTATCTCCTATTTATTTGTCGTGTGAGTAGTTGGCCAGCCCTAGAGAAAGTCGGCCAGCTCACTGATGCACTATATAAGGAGTTCCCCATTATTCACTCCTTCATCCAATTCCCTTGCACATAGTTCAACATCCAGTTGTTGGCCATTGCCATTGTAAAGCTTTACTGCTGTTATAAAAGGTGATCTTGTTCAACTCTCTCTATCTCCTTTGCACTCTCTCATATGTTTACTATTTATGCTTCTGCCTGTGCTATCTCCTTCACTTGTCCTAGATGAACTACAAAAATTGGCTGCAATAGCAAAAACGCACCCTAATTGTGCACCACTTTCTGATGCTGATACAAGTGTAACATGCTAACTAACAACGGAAGACTTAAGATGAGAAAAACGCATTTTATCATAGATTAACACAAAGATGCTTGACAGATATGGTAGACAAGAGAGCGAGATTTCACCTAATCTACTATGCATTGATATGAATGTAAATAGCAATGAATGGAAAAGAAAAACCCTAGATTAGGACGCTTTCTTGATGATGCCTGTACTCACAGTATGATGTCTGGGAGCCTCTTGTCTGCCGGCTGCCCACTGTCTCTGAGCACATACTACTCAACATGAATGATTCTTAGTCCTTGCCCTCTAGTTTGTGTCATATGGACTAGATGGCTGGATTTTAGGGTTGGTTGGCTGACAACCTTAAATATAATAACACAAATGTCCACAAATAGTAAAAGTGTCTACACTAGCTGCTCATTGTTGGGAGCCTGGACCAAATACACTGAAATGGATGAAAAGCCCAAATTTGACCAAGATTCGGCCACTAACATGCCCTTTAAACTGGCTAAATGGTAGAGACATGTCCACATCACACGGAAAAAGGAAGAGGAGGAATAAGGTGAGTAGAAACAGGAAGTAGAAGGTGGGGAGAAAGAGGAAGAGTAGGAGAGGATGAGGATGAGGAGGAGAAGAGCAGGAGAGGATTATAAGGAAGATGGTACCTTCATTTCAAGTCCAGTACTGCCAATGACATCGTCTATGACAATATTGACACCATCAACAGTGATTGGTCGGTCTGACCCACTTCTTCTCACACCCGCAAATGCCCCACTTGAGTCATATATTACAACAGACTGCAGATCACGAGCAAGCATTGAGCTGCTTTGACACATGCAAAAATTTTCAAATTATTTTAAAAGCAGAAAAGCATCAAAATGTTCCAACTGAAAGAAAACTATCTATGTGTGAACACCACAAAAGCTTCTACTTACATGCCCTTGGCCTCCGTGAGACCATTGTCTCCCACTGGTAAGAAAGTCCCAAACAGCTTATTGTCACCAGTTTCTAGAGGTGCAGCAACTAGATTAAAAGGACCCTCTCCATCAACATGCACTTGAATAACTGAAATGCCCCAATCTGTTTGATACATGGTAAAGCCTCCATATCTCATAGGGTCATTTACACTAATCACTTTTCTACTTACTTCTCGTCCCCTTGAATCAAAAAGTGATAGGTCAGAGTGAAATTGAGACACCTGAAATGGAGTGTTATTACAATCTCTCTCTCTCTCTCTCTCTCTCTCTCTCTCTCTCTCTCCGCGAAGTTTGTCAGAATGGCAAATGGGCAGTTTATCGCGAAGGACTAGCAGTGATTGAAGACTTTCACAAACCCCAATCTTAGGATTCTTATTTACTTGTTTTTCAGTCATTTGTGCCTTAGTGCACCCCGAAGTGGATTGTAGTAGCTAATGTAACTTTTGGTCCCATATGCCTCCAAGGCATTCCATGACGTTAATATGACTTTCTCTCTCTCTCTCTCTCTCTCTCTCTCTCTCTCTCAAAAACCAAGAAAGGTTACTATGAAATTGTCACGTGCAAGGCACGTGCATGCTCATTCCAGGAGCTAATCCCTGAAGGGCAGCAGAATAAAGACAAGATTTAGGACCAGAGTTTGGGCTGCATCAGCTAGCTTGGTGGTGGGGGACCAATTCCTGTCGGCCAACGGAAGAGAAGCTTATCACAAGGCGTCGGCAGCATTTTGAATATTCTGTGTCTAGGCCCTAGGGACCTCACCAACAGCAGCTCGGCCAGTCCACAAATGCTTCAAAGGGCTATATCTAGCAATCACTTGGCTCATAGTTGGGTATTTAGTCCCTAGTGGATTGGGTCATAGACTTAGGGTTAGATTAGGTATTTTCTACCTTTTCAAGGCAGCCAAGGGCTGCAAGACTTGTACACCATTTTGTACATTATGAATAAACTGAATACTCAGCTATCTCTCTCTCTCTCTTCTCTATCTTCTGTATGTGTTTTGCATCAAGCATGTTCTAGGATGGTGTTTAGGGCTGAAAGAAGACTCTTAGAGCTTCCACATGTGACATTGGTATCAGAAAATCAGGCTCAGCAATGCTAAACACTGATTCAATCCTAGATGAAGGTGCGCAGTCCAAGGAAAGGAGCACAAGACATGGAAGAAGTTCCCACGAGGTTAGTTGGTGATGTTCCATGAGGCCCAAGGGAAATGGCAGTCCTGTAAGTCATATGCCGCTTGGGGCAAGGCAACAGTTCCCAAGGGGGATGATCCTCCAAGGGGTGGAGAGAGAGTGCAAAACTCATTACTCAAGAAAAGAAGACAAGAGAAAGTGTTCACGAACAAGGCATGAAGGGATAGGGGGCAGGATGGAACAGATGCATAGATCTTCATCAAAGTTAGAGTGGATTTGGAGACTGGCAATGGGATGATGACAGTCATCCAAGAATAGAAGTTGGAATCCTGTCATCAAGCTCCGCCAGTCCACAAATGCTTCAAAGGGCTATATATAGCAATCCCTGGGCTCATAGTTGGGTATTCAACCCCTAGTGGATTGGGTCATAGACTTAGGGTTAGATTAGGTATTTTCTACCTTTTCAAGGCAGCCAAGAGCTGCAAGACTTGTACACCTTTTGTACATTATGAATATACTGAATACTCAGCTATCTCTCTCTCTTCTCTATCTTCTGTATGCGTTTTGCATCAAGCATGTTCCAGGATGGTGTTTAGGGCTGAAAGAAGACTCTAAGAGCTTCTGCACGTGACCGAAATCGGTCAGTGAAGTGGTATCTTCAAATAGCTGGGTGAAGACGTGCTTTCAAATCATAGATGGCAGCAATATTTATGCCTAGGCTAGAAGGAATGAAAAGCGCATATCATGCATTTGAGAATACGTGTAATCAGATTGAGATCGAAAGTTGGTCTCTCCAGAAATACCTTTTTGATGCTATGGCCAGGCCTATGGTACTATTAAGAGTGCAAAAGTGGGGAGGGAGCTTGATGTGCACCCTCAACAAGGTTGTTAAGATTCCATTGGAAGCCAGCTGCAAGGTCCAAAAGACACACAAGAGCAAGCTCCTAGACTTGAGGTGGATGGTGGATGGCAAACAGTAGCTTGCTAGATGGGATACCCCACACCTCCTTACCAATCCTTCCAAGGCCAATAAACCATTTATACCGCAGCAGTTTTTGTCTATAGGGGAAAGGCACCAAAACATGTCACCCTCAAACTCTCCTCCTTTGCAGGAAGAGATTGTACAGCACCCGACTAATTAATAAGAGTCAGTACCATGGTATCTATTTTTTAGGCAATCAATACAATCGCATCATCCATTCAAGATCAATCCATCATTTGGAAGGCAACTTCACATTCCAAACTTTTCCTGTCCCTCACCCACCTGATTATCCAAACTCCACTCAAATCTACTCTCTTTGCATGACAAAATATTCCTGATTAATCAAGCTGCAAAAATGGTCAAGCTAAATACCATGAGCTGGTATGGAGAGAGCTCCTAACATTGTACACACAATTGGAGTAAACTTCACATCAATCCTTGCAAACCAGCTCAACGAAGCCTTTTGCATGAACTCCCTCATTTACAAATAGCATCATAAAGCAAGCAGATAGACCCCTTGGAGCTAACAGCCTACCAAGTCGATGTCATACAAAACATCACATACTTCGCATACGGATTCGGCTACTAGCTAATCACGATTTAAAAGAGATAAGGGTGTACCTGTCCATTTGGATAAGTTTCAATAGAGAATTTGTTGACATGAACCTCCGTGTCAAACGTGGATGGCGGTTGGGATAAGAAACCATTCGCATACATCACATCCCCCACTAAGAAATTTAGACCCTGTGGTACCATTACAGAACCACGGTATCCTCCCGTGGCGCTGAAGGCAGCACCTCCCATGATCAACAAGAGGGCAGCATGAACACCAATGGGTGCAAACCTCCCAGCAAGGCCTTTAAAAGCATACAGTGCAGAATCTCTCACAAATACCTGCATCAAACAATCAAACCTGATTTTGTTTATGACCACAAAAGCACATGCATCTACAGAGGGTGCATGCATTGCATAAGACCTCAAAGGCATGAACATACTCAACTTTGTGATATGAACATGCAACGAGCAATCATATCATAAGAACGTTTCTTACTTGGTATCTCTCCGCCACCAAAAGGGCACCCAAGTCATCCAGCCGAGCCCTTTGCAGGGTCTCATGAAAATCCAACTTGGATATAGAAGCTCCTGAGCTGTAAAATCTCCACCTGCCAAATGTCGAGGGTTGTTTGAAATGTTAGAGAAAACCTTGGGAAAGCATTTCATGCAAAATATTGCAATGAACAGCCAAAGGTAGGGTGCCCATTTTGATGGTGGAAACATGCTCCTAAAAGCCTCTCTCAAGAAAATTTTCTGATGTGTGAACTGAGAGCTCAGTCATCTGTTCCACTCAGTTGCCCTGAAAGCAAGGCGTTCAAGCAACTCCATGGATTGCATTAACATGCAATGTTACTCTTATACAGGCCATCATTCAAATATGGATTTGGGATAATAAACAGTACCTGCGAGCAACTTTTACTAGTGGCAACTGTCGCGTCGATGTGCATGCCATGAGAGATGCTGCTAGCAATACAAGAAGACCCAAGAAATACGGCGATGTGTACACGTGGTCCAGGCAGAGCTTTAATACCCATTCACCATTAAAAATTCCAAAAGCGAAATCCTCAGAATACCTCTGGATGTAAAACTCTTTACTTTGTCCCTGCTCTATCAATGTGCCTGCAATTAACCATTCGATACATTAGGGTTTTGTGTTCAAGCCCATCAATCTTTGATTATGAAATACTGATGATCAAAGTTTCAAACCCATCAAATTAGCCATAAAAAAGCAAGCCATAAGGTTTTCAACTATCAAGTCAATCAGAATGTAGGCAAGGTAAGACCCCTTATGCAAATGCATAATGCAAATGCATAGAGCTCTATGCATAAGGGCAGACCCCTCTTATGCATAGACTCAAAGACAGAACTGATATGACCTCGTTTTTTTGCTTCAATATAAAGATTATGTATATTATTTAATAATACAGACAAAATAATGCTTTTGATATCATCCTCCCAAAAAACAAAGGGAGAACATGAATTGTCCTAACTCTTTCTTCAATACAAGGAAAAATTAACAATGTTGAAAAAAAGGTTGAATGCTTTTTCAATTTAAAGGAGCATTTCCCGAATTCTTTTCAATAACTTTTTGAAAAATATTACTATTTTCCTTCAATAAACAGGGGAATAATAATATAATGTTTTTCCAATTTAGATTATCCTTTACATTTATGTATATGTATGATATACATACATATATACATCATATATATAGTTAAGATCGAAAATTCAATAGAAACGAAGCAGAATGGCATACCTATAGCACATAAGGCAGCAATAACAGCAAGCTCCCCAATGGCTAACCGGAAAGAAGCCAAGAATCTCACTGTGTTTCTACTGATTTTCATAAGAAACACAACCACTCCTGAAGGATTTTTTATTTCAAAGCTCCTCTTGTCACTCTGAGAAGAAAGCCCATCCTTCTCTTCAACACTACGCTGTTGGGTTTTCGCCAAAACGGGGGGTGCAGGTGTGAGATTTGAGCTCAAATCAAGAGATTTCTGCAAGGTTTCAATGGCCTGTGAAGTGGGTTTCTCTGTGATTTTTTGCTTCCTGTTGTGGGCATTTGCCCTTAGTCTGAGCCTGTGAAAGCATTCACGCCTGGAAATGGGCGGACAGATGTGAAAGAGCCCCTGAGCTGGGCTGTAGCTGATTCCGCATTTGTTGGCAACAAGAAGGCAAACGCCTTCGCCCATTAGGGCGTAGCAGCTGACCATTTATGATAAAATTCTGTCCTAATTATTGTAGATAGTCAGGAATTGTAAGGCAGATATGCTGTATAACAATGTCCGCTTCCATGGTCATACGTGTTTGCTCTCAATATGCAGAAAATGTATGGTATGGGTGTCTATCTTGTGGCCATTGCTTTACACACGATTGTGTAGGCCTCCCACAGTGAGAATATCTTCTACCTCTTTATGAGCTTTCACACTAATTGCCCATCCATCATTCGTGTGTAACTCCCCAATTACCCATCCACAAGGATCAGCTATTGTAGATCCCTAATGACCATTTACGCCTTCACATATCATATGCATTGACAGAGTGCCAATCTTTACAAACACGCTCCAGATTGAGTTCCATATTTTCAAGGTTTAAAGCACTTTCCTATCTTAAAACAGAGATGCCCACACATTGTAATGTGCCCATCTTGTGTGCAAGATAGAAGGATTATTGGCCCAACTATGAAATGTAAATAGGAAAACAACAAACCAAACAAGGGGAAGGAACTCAAGCCATTTACACATTTGGTGAAGCCCTAAGATCTCTCTAGATAATTGTCATGCATAAACATGCATAAACCAGGCATAAACTCATCCACCCATCCACCCCCAAGCCCAAGGGATGCACACATGAATACAATGAAGTACCTTTATACCTTAACCTTGGTGTCCCATACCACCAAGAGATATGACTCCAATCCAGCAGCATGTAGCTGTAGTATGAAATGGCATGAGAGTACATACAATCCTCTACACAAGAGAACATACTATCACCTCATAACATCCCTTGAGTGTGCCCCATGCCCCTATTATATAGGAGGGCCCTCAAGTGACTCTTGACTCTCTATTTCCCATGTGTGACCCTTGGATGCCTAACCCTAACCTCAACCCTTAAGGTTAGCCCTAACCCATGCTCCACTAGAGCTTGTTCCCATACTCCCATGCTCACAAGCCTAATGTGGGTTAGCCTCCTAGCATATGCACATAACAAGTAGTGTGGAAAAAGGAAAGAGATTATGGGGTTGATATGCAGGAGACACATTTACTTGCATGATAGGTTAGTGAAGTGTGTACACACCCTTGCAAACAATCCACATTTGGTGAGACTATGAGTTTTGGGCCATATGACTTCTCCTATCCCAATCCACCTTTCTTTGCACTCCTTTCTTACAGCCCTTCTATGTATTTCAAAAAGCCAACAAAGGAGACTATAAAAGTTATCAGCAATATGTGAATGACGTGATCGAAGTTCTTAAAAGAGTAGAGTTAGGAAAATGAGAGAGAAGTTTAAACTAAATCACGATGTGGTATGATCAAGCATAAACTCCTTTAAAAGGACACGACATCAATAACCCGATGCAAAGACCTCCTCTACAATGCTTCCATTGTCAAGTTCTGCACACAGTTGTGAATGCCCAAGTTGCTTACACAAAATTTGCCCAAACAAAACTTGAATCAAAAGTCCATTCCCCTAAACACCAATGCGCAATGGTTATGGAATCGATCATCTTTATAATTATTGCCCTTCTTCGATGTCTAAACTGACCCCCATGAACTTGTTGAGTGTGAGAAAGTGACTCTTTCAAATGGTTCCATTTGAATAGCACTACATCTTTGATGAGTGTTATCATCTCGTGAGAACTTGTTGAGTGTGAGAAGGTGATTCTTTCAAATGGTTCCATCAAATAGCACTACATCTTCGACAAAGGTAGTAGACCTTGCAAGGTGACCCCTACCCCTCCTCATTACAGTATTAACTCTTAGTGATTTAAAAAAATTATGTGCTTAAATTAGATGGTAAATCTTGATAGAACCTCTAAACCAAGAATTAACGAAGGAACTAATTTGATTTTGTGTGACCTAGGTTCACTAGAGAGGACTTAACTTCATCAATTGGTTACCACAACAGGGCTCACTTCTTATGTAAAAAGATTGGGACAGTGTGTGAATCAATAAGTAGATATGGAAATTTATAGAGTTTTCCTTGTGTAAGTCAATAAAGGTTAGGCCTTAAATAAAAAATAGTATTTTGGATTTTTTGCCATATAAATTAATGATATCATTTCATGGTTGATTAATGCGGAAATTGCAAGTGTCCTATGTAAATACTCCATCACCGAAAGATTACCCTTGCCCGTCTAGATGCCCATAGTAAGACAAAGTTTTAAATAATGAGATGACCCCATTGACCTTAATGTAAGCTCAATATTCTTGGAATTTCATGGCATTGAGATTTGGGAAATTTAAGGGTAAAAACATGAGCCAAGGTGCAAAGATTTGTATTAAGGTGGGATGATAATATCAAATTATTGATAAAAAATGGTAAATTAAATTGGTAAGCTAGGTAGGGTGGTGACAAATATCACCACCCTTCCTCTTGGTGGGAGGGGTGGCACCCCCTTGTCCATGCCCATGCCCTTATCCTTTGCTAAAGTAGTGTAAATAACCCAAAATTATCAAGTTGCATGCTTGAGTTGAGGTGGAAATTAGCAAATAGGCTTTTGGGGCTTTTTGTATGCAATTTTCCACACCTTTTTAGCCTTTTTGGGAAGCTTTGATGGAGTCCTTATGCTTTAGCTTTAGAAACTCTCTCTCTATAGCTAAGCAAGCCCTTGCTTTGGAGGCACCATAGCCAAGTTGCGGTCATAAAGTAAAGCTTAGAATTCAGCATTGCGCAAATTTTTACCCAACTTCCCTCAAGTGATGTGCATCATTGGAGCTCTTCCACACCTTCATATCTTGCTCCTATGCTTGATCTTATGCCAAGGTAAATCTCTATTGCTATTAATCTCATTACTTGAGGGAATTGGAAGCCCTAAAATAGTCCAAAAATCAAAGGTAAACCTGAATTTTTCTCTCACAAAGCCTCCCTCAAATACATATTTCTCAAGTAATTTAATGGCTAGGTGTTTGCTCACTACATTGCCCATGGATTTCTCATACACATAGCCAATCTTCTCTTGTTTTTGAGTCTCAAATTGGTTGAAGAAGAGCCCTCTTAATCAGCCTCAAATTTTGATATAAATTAGTGAATTATCCCTCTCCATATTCTTGGTTGAAGCTATTATAAATCAATGAATTTTTATATAAATCAGTGAATTAATCCTCTCCATAGTCTTGGTTGAAGCCATTATTTGATCTCTAATTGTGGAAAGTGGTGAGTCTACAAGGTAATATGGAGATGGGGGTTTAGTTTCATCAAATTGGAATTGAAGTCTTCAAACATCTTTGGTAATTAATTAGAGGAGTGGGCAGCGCATAATTGAGTTTGATTTTTTTGTGAGCTATCTCCATAAGCTTCTGGAAAGAAATGGTGAGCTTTTATGCCTTTGCTATTATTTTATGATATTTGGCTATGCTTTCAAGCTCGTTGTATATTCTTTTTTTGTAAGATGACTAATATAAATAAACATTATAATTATATTATACACAATAATAATGCTTTGATTATTAAATACCCATATGGACTTAACAAGCAAAGCATGTATGGACTTAAAATTTTCAATTCAAATGCAAGCCCACAATCAAATCTTTATTTTGTCATGATCTAGTCTTATGTAATGAAGGAGCAAAATGACATGTTTGTTTATTCTTAGCCAAGCTCAATGTGTATGAGGTCAAGCACTCAGAGCGCATATGTTTATAACAACCATGCATGCCTCACACAACACAACAACACTCTCTAGATACAAATTTGGCAAATATTACAAATTGTGCATTCATGAAAATATCATGGTGACATGATCTTCTAAAGCAGGCTTAAAAAAAGATAAACATGGATATCAATCCTTGTCCAAAAAGAATGATAAAAAATTTAGATTGACGGCACCAAAGCTTACTTGGTTTGTTTAAACCCTATCAAAATAAAACTAATGTGAACGATGACAAAGCTTATTTAGTTTGTTGAAACCCCATCAAAAAGACAAGTGATCAATCTTAGCCAAAAAAATACACAAGGTAGCAAAATCAAGTCCAACAATCCAATCCATTTTTATGACAAACATGGATGCCTTACACAACTCATAACAAGACTCTCTACATACAAATCTGACAAACATTACAAATTGTGCATTCATGAAAATATCATGATGGCATGATCATTTAAAAGTCAACTCTAAAAAGAGATAAACATGGATATTAATCTTTGTCCAAAAAGAACGATAGACAAAATTAGATTGACAATAGAAAAGGTTACTTGGTTTGTTCAAACCCTATCAAAATATAGCATGACAATGGCAAAGCTTACTTAGTTTCTTGAAACCCCATAAAAAACATAAGTGACATAAGCAAAAAAAAAAAACATGCAATGTAGCAAAATCAACTCCAACAATCCAAGACTACTAATCCAATCCAATAATCTAACTTAATGGTTTCTTCCTCTTGTGTGAGTGTGTAGAAACATCCTTCTCCACTCATTTGAGCAACCTCTCATAGACAAAGTTATCCTTCTCCACACATACACAAAAACTCATCATCTCCTCACATGCTCTAGTCATGCCTCCACACCCTGCAAGCATATCAAAGACTGTGTCCTCCTGCTTTTTTGTGAATGTTGCTAGTAACCACTTGTTAGAAAATACAAATATAAAACAACATTACCTAAATAACACATAGTCATAAAGTTAGGGATTTAACTTTAAAAGATAAAACAAGGTAAAACATTTAAATAAGAGACCATACATGGAAGTATAACACTTACTTACAAAATAAGATCGATCTTTCAACCCCGCCACGAATTGGCCCATTTGGACCCATTGTCAAAGTTGGAGTGGCTCTAATAGATACCATGATCATGTTTTGATGTGGTCGGAATGCAATTTCATTGATCCTTGAACCTTGTTCTCTATCCATAAACGGAACCGCATATCCACGTCGATGGAATAAACAAACGACAAGAGCCATAACCTACATATAATATTTCCCAATTATGGAATGCAACATATATAAACACATTTTTTTACATACCCCTATACTAATGTTATTTTATTAATTAAAAGGTATTCAAAAGCTTACATCTTAATTAAACTCTACTCAATGGTAGCCAATCCGTATCGCAAGCCATAGGCAATGGTGCATCTCAAACCCTTCTGTCGCACACTCAACTAATTAGTGGGATATGCTCCGCTATGGTAGTCACTACAAGCACCCTTAGTCACACAAGAATGAATCGACTAATTGACGCACTAACTTCACGAGCTCCTTGTGCTATGGACATTCCATGGTGGAATGCTATCAACACCTTGGAGCCTCCTTGGCATTAAGCTTGTGGGAAGATCTGCCTATGCAAACTTTGTGACCTGGCGGCTTGATATGGACCTCAAAGTCAATATAGTAAACCTCATAAGCTTTACAATGTAATTTTAAAATAAAATAAAATAAAATTAGACACCTTTGGGACAATCGAGAAAATTCTCAATGATTCTTCTTTAACATTAGAAGTTTTTCAAGCTCTACGGACCATGAGTTCAACTGAGTCTCGACACTTTACAAGCTAAGTATCAACATTAACAAATTATTATATGGATATCTTATGCCTTGTCTAGCCATTTATTTTACAGCTCAAGTCAACAAGCTTCGCATAAGATAAGTATTACAAATATCTATATATATAATTTTGATTATAATGCTTAATACATGTTGTATTTTGTTACAAGTGTATATTTTCACAATTCAAGGTAAGTAATAACTACACTTTCTAAATTTTATAAATTAACAATTCAAGTTTGATATTATATTGAAACTAATGTGCAGATTAGTATATGCAAAATTTGTGATCATTTACCAGTTAAGTATTCGCCTTGTGTAATTTGATTACTTGCATAAAATAAAAATTATTGTTTGTCAATTCATTCTCTTCTAAATAATATTTTGCAGTCAAGTAAGTCTCTCCATTTTCCATAATTTCAATCATCCACAGCAAATTAAAACGTCGCATATTCTTGTGATATTTGTGTCCTTTTAATGATGTATTTTGTAGCAAAGCTATCCGACACTTACAAGTAAGTGACTACCCTATATAACTTAGTAAATAATTATTCCAATAATTTTTATGTAAGTTTTATCGTTCAGACAGTGATTCGAACACCTTCTAAGTAAGTTTCACATTTCTATCCTTACAATAGTGATCATGCTTAAATATTTATGTGTGGAATTTCAAATCATATTACTATAAATTTTATTTATTTTATAAGGTCATAATTTAATATAACCCTAGCTAGGCTTGGAAGAATAAGTATATTTCAATCCATTCGCATTGCTCTCATTTTTCTCAATGTAGAACATCATTGTTGCAATCGAATATATGAAGGTACGACCTTCTTACGCTTAACTCAATCTTATGATTGTTATTACTCAAGTTTATTTTAACTTCAAATACAAATTAATCTTTTTATTATCTAGATTTGTTTACTTAATCAAGATTGTTAGAATTGTTATTAGTCATTCACATTTATATTTGTACTTAAGCTTTTGATGTATTGAAAAATCTCACACCCTCTCAAACAACTTTTCAACTCAAGGTTAGTATTTCCTTTTATAATGTTAAGCTTCTCATGAATTATGTTTAGCAACTCACATCTCCTTGGAGTATCAAAATTATTTTTGGACAGATAAATTCAATAACACCACAATGAGGACATATGTATATATTCACTTCCTTTTATAAAACCTTTTCATAAGTATTTCTATAATATTTTTACAACCTAAGAACCTAATTAATAAACCATATATTCAACATTAAGACAAATTTAAGTTTAGTAACTTAAATAAAATTTCGAGATAAAGAAAATTTGTGTCAAAATTTAAGTCTCAAAGGAAGCTGGCCACTCCACCTTAAACTTCTATTTTGAAGGAAGTGATGTATGGAATTAATCTAGTTGTATATGGGACATCAGATTGGTTTCATATACTTACTCCAGACACATTTATGTCTTCTATCTTTTACCATCCTATGTGTATATGTGTAATGCGCCTCTCGTTTTACATACATTCATTTGATTGGTTCATTGCATATGCATTATGTGTAGATCTAGTCTTCCACACCAATCATGAAGCCATCCTCTCATGCATTTATGCAACTGTATATCGGGGACGCCCGTATATAGCATACATGTGGGCCTCCAATGTTTGTTCCAGTTGGTTTGTATGGAGGGGTGATTCTCAGGTTACTTATGCCTGGCAAACATGTGTGTGGCTATGATTTGAATACTTACGGGTTCTCTATATCTCAAGACAACGTTGGGATTAATTGATGTGTTCAATTATTTGTTTAACTAATGTGGATAGTGTCTATGAGTATAGCCAACGAGATGTGCGCGGGTATCGATTGAGGTGTCACACTATACGAGGGTACCGATTGAGGTATCATATGGCTGGTGGATTGAGAGGTGGTGTGAAGATGGTGATCATCTTCACACCACCTCTATACGAGGGTACCGATTGAGGTATCATATGGCTGGTGGATTGAGAGGTGGTGTGAAGATGGTGATCATTTTTGTTTATCATGTATTAGAATTTTATGTCATCTATAGACTTTCATGTTGATAGGTTATTTTGTGCATATTATTTGTGATTTGATGATGAGTGCGAGGATCACCAATTTAAGTGTCGCATGAGTTTTGTTATTGGCAATCCATGTTCACCCGAGCATTTGAGCCATGCCTTTGTGCCTCTGAGCCATGCTTGGTCAATGAGTCTCTGAGTCTATTTATGGTATTCCATAAGAACCTCCAAGCCATGCCTAATCAGCCTCTAAGCCATGTTCGAACCTCTGAGTTTACCTTGCAGGTTATGACATTGATACCTACGAACATAATCTTGTTGTTAGAGCATTTTCTTCTACACAACTGAGGATAGTTGCTTCCTTGAACGGGAGGACTGTTAATTACAGGTATAGATTTTATCATATTTTTGATGAATTAATAATCGTAAAAAAATATGCTTGATTTAATGTGTGCAGGAATCGGCTTAATGGAATGTGCAAATGTGCACAAGGTTATTATATATGTGCGAGTGTGCACAAAGTTATTTCATGTGTAAAGCCCCAATAGTATTTATATTTGGGCAAAGGATTTTATATGTACAAACCTTAGGAACTTTCATATGGTTAATAATATGTAAAGCAATACCCAAAAGTGAGAAAAGTAAGCCCAATTTGTACGCACAACTATTATTAGCTCCTTGGACTATTTTTATGAATACAATTCTCTAAATACTCATGTCGTGGAAGTGGAGCTACATGCATGGGGAGAGAGATTGTAGCCAATCTTGTTTTGATGGTGATGTTATTCTATTTCTCTTATCTTATGTTATGCTATGCTCTTTGATATTAAATTGATTCAAGTCTTTGTTTTAATTTTTGATGTATTTTGTGAGTTTTTAATTATTTTCTTCAAGAAGTACAAAAGGGTCTCGTGACAATGAAACCAGTAAGTTTCTTTCTTCATTGGAAAGGCATTTTTTCGTTGGACATTCCCCAATTGTCCTTAACATGCTTAGGCCCTGCTAGAATCTGTAAAATCTCCTTCTTCCTAAAATACACCAAGATTTCTCAACACACCAATAGAAAGATCAATCAAATCGATTAGCATCAAATGCATATGAAATTAACATGCTTGTCTGTTAGAACTTACTGTGGAAGCAGTGATCCATTGTAACTTATCTTTGGTCACCACCTTTTAATTAGTCCAATCAATATTTAATAAGATGCGAAAGAAACCCATGCCATTTGAAGGATTTGTAATTCTTCCAACCTTATATGCTTTGTTTATAAATACCTACAATGCATCATTAGGAATGATTCATCTATTGTGAAAACCTTCAATGTATCATTAAGAATGACTCATTAAGAAAACCGTATCCAAGAATTCATAAGTCCTACCTTCTCCACATCTTAGAGAGCATTAGTATATTGTTTTAAATATTCATCACCTCCAAGTCCTTGTCGATCAAGCTTCCCAATTTTGGTCATTAAAAGCTGCATGAAACTTCTATATAACATAAATCATAGCTCCATTATCTGTGTTGCTTGTAGACAAAAAACAACTCCATTTAGTTTTAAAAAATTATAGCTCTATTTAAATTGTATTAGAATAATAATAGCCAATTCAAAAATGCCTAAAAAACAAGCTGTCCCATAACACAAGCTAGTGTGTTATACTACAGCTTCATAGCGTGCTTCGTATCTCCAAAATCATCTCTCTCTCGATAATGGCACGAGTCTCTAGAGGGAGTGCTGTAAGGATGCTCTCCTTGTTGGCTAAACCAAACTTTTGAAACAAATATATTTCATGGCCAAGGGTGGATGGTGCATACGTCCTCGTTATACTATAAAGAGGAAAAAATTTCATTCAAGTTTTTAAATATTATACCCTTATTAAGTACAATGTATCTTATATGGTCATTACATAAAATAGTTTTCACTCCCTTGTTCACTCCTGAGAGTGCAAGGAGTAACTCTCCCTCTTCTCCACGAGACACATCCAAGAACTTACACTTGACTCTAATGTGACGAGCTAAGGTATTGGGATAAACTACACAACATTCTAGAGTGCATATTGACAACATTAATGTTTAAACTCAAAACATGAAATATTATAACTACATTAATGTTTAAATTCATTATATGAAATTGTAAAGAGTAAAAGGCAATTTGTGATACCTTCATTGATGCGAGGTATTACTATCCCAAATAAAAAATTTCTTTCCCCTTAGGTCGGCCTACTCATCCATGAGCTCATCCTCAAACATTTTGTTCACCCTTGTCCGCCCGCGAACCCCATTCCTACATGTCATCCTCAGTGACCTCAAGAAATCCCTCGCCATGTTTTTTCATAGTCACAAGGAATGGGATAGTAGCCTCAATGTAGCTTGCCTATCAAACCTGTTCACACGAGATCGATCACCTTGATCACAATAGTCCTCACAGCCTCGTTCACCACTATAAAACCTGGAAAGAGAGTCTTGGAGAATCCCAAGCTGCATCTTAGTCCCAAGCCCTTGCGGAACCACATGTGGCATGTCATCTTTTGCAACGCTTGTATCTTGTTCCACCAAATTTTCCTCGGCATGAGCTTCCTCTTCATTTCAAGTTGCATCACTTACATCCACAACATTTTCCTACACATGTACTTCCTTTATTTTTTTGCCACAGTGTACAATAGTTGATGACTATTGCCAAGTGTGAAATGAAAGAGGAAGATGCAGAGTCTCAAGTTAATTTTTGGTCCATGATTAATCAAACAATGGAAAAATCTAGTCAAGCAAAAGCTAATTTTCCAACTTGCCATAGAAGCTCCCAACCACTAATCCGGATGATCCAACCGCTTCCTCCCATGCGGAGCTTGTGTACCAAACGGGATCATGCCGTCGCGATGGAAAGGCGCAGCAGCAGACTCGGGGACCTCCTGTGCTCACTCATCGATGTGCCGAGATGATTTGCTACCCATAGTGCCCCTTGATATCATGAGGATGATGTGCACAGGTTGTTAGAGAGCCCACTCAATTCCAAAACACATAAGACATGGTAAACCCAAGAAAGTGTTCAAAGAACAATAGGAGCATCACACACCCCCCATGTCGCGCCCTCACACCACCCGCCCCCCCTCCCCCCCTTCCCCCCCACCCCCCCCGGTGCCATGCCCCCACACCACCCGCCGAGCCCTCAGAGCCGTGCCCTCACACCACCCAGCCCCTCGTCGGAGCCATGCCCTCAAGAGTCCATTTATGAGAGTCATGAGTAAGATCAAAAGCACCCCAGGATCATCACTGGAGATGCAAAGGAGGGCACCGATAGGATCGTCAAGTGTTGGTAGTCGATTGCCAACATGAACATTTAGGCACACATATTGCTCAGAACACCATAGATTCTATTGCATAAAAATGATAAATGGTTAACCTCTTTTGCCCGATTACAAAGATAAAGATGGTTATAACTTCCATGCACGTGAGCATACAAATAGGTATAAGTATATATGAATGGTTGCATCCCCCCTAAGGTCTAATGCACCATATAAATGTAATAATAAGCCATGAGGTGTTGACCCCCTAACAACCTATATCTATTATGATTTTTTATATGGAATCTATGATGGTGATGGTTATTAAAAATGTTTTCAAAATGTATGTTAGATAAAAATAGTAATGTTTATTAGTATGTAGATAGTTTAAAAACACAAAATAGAGAGAATCATGTGTATTCATTAAGCAGCGAAACATACAAATAGGTATAAGTATATATGAATGGCTGCATCCCCCCTAAGGTCTAATGCACCATATAAATGTAATAATAAGCCCATGAGGTGTTGACCCCCTAACAACCTATATCTATTATGATTTTTTATATGGAATCTATGATGGTGATGGTTATTAAAAATGTTTTCAAAATGTATGTTAGATAAAAATAGTAATGTTTATTAGTATGTAGATAGTTTAAAAACACATCCAAGTTTTAAAAATGAGCCAAAAAAGGAGGTCATTCTTTTTGTGTAACAGAGGCATGGAGCTATGTACCTCCTTTATTTTTTATCATTGTATGGCCATAACATAGCTACCATAGTTGTATTTGTCGATGAAATATAAAATTTTTTATCATGCCTTTGTGGACCTAGATGCAATTATGTATGCTTAAGATTTTGAGCTACCTATATCTAATATAGTTTTTTGTATGGAATCTATGATGGTGATGGTTATTTAAAAGGTTTTCAAAATGAGTGTTAAATAAAAATAGTGATGTTTTTTAGTTTGTTGATAGTTTAAAAACACAAAATAGAGAGAATCATGTGTATTCATCAAGCACCAAACATAGACTCCTAGCGAGCTTCCAAATTTTTGAAATGAGCAAAAAAAAAGGAGGAGGTAGACAAAAGCTCATGAGGTTTACTCAAAAGCTCAAAGCTCATGGAAAAAATTCCCCCCCATAATCAAGTTTGCAAATCCAAGCTTAAGCTATAAAAAACAGCAATTTCTATAAGTAAATTTGTTGAGGTATTCTTCTACTCTACCTCTTGATTTAATCTTTGATTTGAAAGCTTAGTTTCACTTGATATTAATGTCTTGTTTTTAATTTAGAGTTTCTTTTAAAATTGTGCTTTTGGTTATCAAGAATCAAGGCATGTGGATAATCATCTATGCAATGGCTTTATTTGTTATGATGACATAATTATTGGGTAAAGTTTATAATAGGTTACTCTATCTATACCTTATTTAGTTCAATTAAATGATTGAAAGAACATAGGTTTAATCTTTCTTCCATAGGGGTTAAGGAACTGAAAGGCTTGATTGTATCCTATTCATATGGTTAAATTGTTTGCCTTCATAGTGTAAGTGGTCATCTAGAAGCTAGTATAGGGCTTGCATGCTTGAGATAATTAGTGTTAGCAATGAGCTTTGATAAATCAAAATAAATTTATTATTCTTTTAGAAGCTAGTATAGGTCTTGCATGCTTGAGATAGTTAGTGTTAGCTATGAACTTTTATAAATCAAAATAATGTTATTATTCTTCTTAATAATATTTAAATAACTACAAATGAATGAGATTTGTGCAACTCCATACGTGTATTAATGAATAGGCTTCACATATATACTAATACCACTTTGTAAAAAGTGTCTGTGTGCAATGTGTGTTTCAGAGAGAGAAATATTTGTTTGTAATACCATATGTGTGTGTGTGGGTGGGTGCATGTGTGGGTGTGTGTGGGTGGGTGGGTGCATGTGTGTGTGTGTGTGTGTGTGTGTGTGTGTGTGTGTGTGTGTGTGTGTGTGTGAGAGAGAGAGAGAGAGAGAGAGAGAGAGGGGGGGGGAGGAGAGAGAGAGGGAGGGAGGAGAGAGAGAGGGGAGGGTGGGGGGAGAGAGAGATAGAAGAAGATCAACATTGAGAGACAGAGAGGGATAGAGAGAGACAATGGGATAGAGGAATATAAGCGAGGGGGTGAGAGAGAAAAGAGAGAGGGGGAGAGAGAGAAGAAACGAAGAGAGGTAGATGGAGAAGAGAGAGAGGTAGATGGAGAGAGAGAGAGAGAGAGAGAGAGAGAGAGAGAGAGAGAGAGAGAGAGAGAGAGAGAGAGAGAGAGAGAGAAAGACATGCAGATAGGAGGAGGGGGAGAAGGATAAAGAGAGAGGACTAAGAGAGAGAGAGAGAGAGAGAGAGAGAGAGAGAGAGAGAGAGAGAGGAATGAAGGAGGTGCAGTGGCATGGGAAAGAGGAGGCTGGGGCAAGTAGGGCTAGGAGGAGGAAGGAGGAGGGGAGAAGAGAGAGAAGACAAGGGTAATAGAGGGTATAGAGAGATATTAGTTATTGGAAAAAAGATCCAAACACTACCACAAAGAGTGAGAGACCTCAACAATATGGTACATAGTCCAATATAATGGTTTTTCTATGCAAAGGCCCACATTGTATTGCAGAGTGTCCTCACAACAAGGACCCTAGACCAAATATCAAGAGTGCTCCAAGCACTTTGAATCCCCTGCTAAATCCCAATATCATTCCTCATGGAGGCACATATTCGGCCATTCTTATAAGAATAAAGACAATCGCCCTAGTGGTGAGACAGAAGCATGTTATCACTTCAATGAGCCTTAACTTGTTGAGTGTACAAGGAGGACTTATCCTTATAGTCCCTCTTAATGCCATCACAAGGTTCTAAGCCAAGACAATGGCAATAGCGAAGGTAACATCCAATGCTCCCAATAAGCACAAAGCTCATCAAAGCAAGTAGCTAAAGAGCATGAGGTGCAAGCCCCAATGACAACAGCAGCCCTAGCTAATGAACCAAATTGGAGGTCTAGAAGAAGATGGCCTCAAAGAGCACATGAAAACATAATACTCTGTAAGATTCCTCCCCAACCTCTCAAGATGTCCAGCATCTTCCCCTGTAATCAATCCCCTCTTCAGAAATATAAAAGATCTTGTCTTTGCCTATTTTGACATAGAGAGAGAAAATATTCTAGAGAGAGAATATTCAGATTTTGAATATTTTTAGATAGAAAAATTTCTCATATTATTAAAATGAATTTCCCTGAAACAGAAATTCAAAAAGAACTTTCCAATGTGCAATTAGAATTTATTGGAAATGGGTATAAAGGACCTTAGCCTAAGGGTCTAGATTTTCAGAAATTTTTGGATTATCATCCAATTAAGGTTCCTATGGGCCAATAGCATCAATCCATGTGTAGGGAGGAGATAAATCCAATTTGTAAAAGAAGATACCCAAAAATGAGTAAATGCTCACATAAGATAAAGAGTTGAAAATGTACAAGGTTTATTAGTAAAAAACTATGAGCAATATTAAAAATATAAGATATTTTGGGTATCCAAAAATGAGTAAATGCTCACATAAGATGAAGAGTTGAAAATGTACAAGGTTTATTAGTAAAAAACTTTGAGCAATATTAAAAATATGAGATATTTTGGGTATAATGATTCCATTTTGACACATATGTAAGGAAGGGGAGTTCTTTAAAGGAGGTGTATATTTCACATGCTTGAATGAGTTTTAAACTCAAAAATAATGTGATATTTTTATCTCTCCTCTCTCTTGAACCAAACCAAATCAAAATGGAACCAAACCGAATCAAAAAAGTAACCAAACTAGGTCCAAATCTAGTCCAAATTCAACCAAACTGAATTTAGAAAATTCTAGAATTCAGTTAGCTTTGGTTAGAGCTTCCCTCTCCTATAAATAGAACATGAGTCCTTTGAAAAAAAAGGATATAGAAGAATTTTACTATACTAGAGTTATGCTGAAATAATGCTAATTTCTACTATTCTCTAAAATTCTCTCCAAATTGAAGAAATTGGAGCTTCCCTCTTTTTTCAATCCCCATTGGTGGCTCCATCAACATACTTAACCAATTGATTGGTTGGGGGCCTCTATCGTGAACAAAGAATCAAGCAAATTGTAAGGTAAATGGTGAATTTTGATCTTTTCTATAATTTCTCAATGCTTCACTCTTCTCAACCCCTCTCAAGCTTGAGAAGCTTAATTGGAATGGTTTTTGAATGCTATTGAAGTTAATTGATGAATGGTAGTGAAGAGTTACATAATTTGATGAATGCTATTGAAGTTAATTGACTAATAATAGTTAAGAATTACATAAATTTCCATTTATGCTTTATTCAAATGGTTTTTATGTAAATTCTCTCTCTCACTCAAGAAATGGTCATACTCATGACCCATTCTCAATCCAAATGAAGCTTTTCATAAAGCTTTTTCTTAATCCAAGATTAATCTATGCTTGAGGCCAAATTAATGGCTTTTTTTATGCTTTTAGTTTATGTATATTGATAATTCAATCCATTATGGATTAATGATCCAATTAGGGATCATTCTAATTATTTTCTTAATGATAAGCTTTATCCCTTAGAAAAATTGAGATTTATGAGCGGAGCTATGGCAAAAAATTTTATAAAAATTATTATAGATGTGAATGGGAATATGGATGTGGATGTGGATGTGGATGTATGAATGTGAATGTGGATGTGGATGTGGATATGGATGTGTATGTATGAATGTGGATATGGGATGTGGATGTATAAATGAGGATGTGAAAATGGATGTATGCATGTAAATGTGGATGTATGGATGTGAATGTGAATGTGAATGTGTATGTGAATTAATGTGTCGTCGATATAAGAAAATGGATGAGAATGAGTACACATTGAATGGAATGTGGAATAAGTAATGTGGACTAAGGAGGGATAATGTGGAAAGACGAGAGTTCGATTTAGAAACTGTATTTTGTGACCGTTTGTAAATGACTGTTTTATGTCAAGAATGCTGGGGAAGCATTTTGACCATCTTGTGGATTAAGGTCATGAAGACCTAACTGTTAAAGTTGCAACTGCTGACGGAGAGTCAATGGAGGACGTCTCGCATAGCAAGGTCGACCGAGGTCTTGACCAGCCTCGGTTCGATTTAAATGGTGAGCTTTCGGTACGGTGGATGAGGGACCAAGGAAGCGGCCTATGAGTGAAGCGCTAGGTCACATGCGAAGGATCCTAGAGGGTGCTGACCATACGGTGCTCGGGCTCTGGGTCGCCTAGGATACCCACACGTGCGTCGAGGAAGATATTGGAACAAGGAGTAAGAGTTGTTTTCTGAAACCGGGCATGGATCTGATTGATTGACCTTGCTGGTCTTCAATGGATGAGTCCATGGCTCTTTATATGGATCTGTTGGTTGATCTTGCTGATCTTCAACGGAGAGTCCATCTTGATAAGTGATTATATTGCCGAGTATTATGGGCTAGGAACTATTGAAAAGACCCCTGAGTGGACAGGTGGTGAGCGTTCTGGTTGCCAATGATGCCATAGATACTCTGATGAAGGAATGATGGGAAGTTAAGAATCAACTAGATAATTTGGAAGATTGTGATCAGTGATATTATGGTTCATTAAAGGATTGTTTTAAAACTAGTTGAATCTGTGAAAAAGGCAATTTCATATTGGGTATGTAAGTGGTGTGACTAGTTTTATTTTTGCATAAACATCTGGCTAGGGGGCCTGGGAACTCTTTTTCCTGGTACCCGGGACAAAAATCAAATTCTAAATTGGATCCCATCACTACAGTGGTTGGGCGGTTGGCTAATCCATGGGACTGGATGGGGTTAGGCTGGACTGATGGATCCGTAAATCGAGACTCAATTTCTGTTACTACGATAGATAAAGTAAATCCCGGATAGTAATTGTTCTATGGATAGGAATCAACGGCTGTGCCTCTGGATGGGGAAAAAAGCGTTGATCCCAATGATCCAAGTGCAAGTTTCTTCCTTGATCTGACCAAGTATCTTTATAGGTGCAGTCGGATCAGCGTGATCAGTAATGATCTTGACTACGTTAGAGTAAAAAGTTATCCTGGTGGAATCGCCCGTGCTTTCCGGGTAAGGGAAGTTTTTCCGGGTTCGGTTTTGGAAAAACCGACAGATTAGTCTCTTGTCCGGATATCCGTGGTGGGCGAGGCCCCGAGTGTGGGACCCTGCCCCTCGCAAGATGTGCTACTTCCGCTGCTAGTACCCCGAATCCGTTGCGCGGTGGGAACATGGATCTCACAGTTGGTATCAGAGCATTTGGTTAATGAGGATCAACCGAGAAGCCAAATATATCAAAAATTTATCTAGAATCACAAAAAGGTTGTGTGATATAATTCATACAAATTGATATTCAAACTGAAAATTCGTAAATTAATAATTGGGTCTTCAAATGGAAGTATCGCAATTGTATGGAACCTTGACTTGCTTGAGGCCTAGACATGATGGTATTTACCTTATAGTTCCAAGTATCATGACTACCCGGTATATACTGAGGGTATAACTGCAGCTCTTTATCGGCAGTATATACGAGTAAATCTAAGACTTGAAATTATAAGCGTTAATGCTATCCAGATGATGATTTCAAATGTGGTTGATATGATTTTTAATTCTGTTTGAGAATTGATGAATTGATTTGAATTCTGATTGAAAAATGATGATTTCTGAAATTTAGTTGAAATATAATAACTTGAGCGAAACCACAATGAGGATGAATGGGACAAGTCCCTATGATGATATTCATAACTGGAATGATGATAATGAATTCAGCAAATTACTATGAGATTAGTGGATTGTGCTGTCAGATTGCTACTATTAATACTTGACTTGGTGGATCAAGTTAAGGGATGACAAATTGAGAACTTGCTTGACTGAAATCCCCGTGGAGGAATCAGAAAGAAATTTTTTCGGTCTAATGGACCATTATTGTGTTAAAGATATGAATGATATGATCTGAATGAATTGTTATTTAATGATATGAATGAATTGTTATTTAATGATGAGTTCTATATAAGGGATATTTATCCCCGTATTTTGTTGGGTTGACCTGAATATAAGGAACCCCAGAATAAATTGGATCTTAAGAAAATGAGTTGTCCTCTACTTGCGAGATGAGGACATCTCGCACTTTTTAAGTGGGGTAGAATGTAAGATTTCTTCCCCCGTCCTTCAAGGTATGCAGGAGTAAGAATTTTCCTTTCTGATCTTATAATTATTCCCTCTCTAAAATAAAAGAAAGATTCTGTTTAAAAAAAGAAGACCCTTTCCCTAGAATACTTCTCAGGAGTCCCACCTGTTTTAAGGATTCAGAACAATGAGTTCAGAAGTGAAAATCGGTGTTTTGGATATCAAGGTTTTGGCCTTCATTCGAGTACGGCCCAAAAGAAGATCTTTATCTCTTAGGAAGTATAAGAAATTATCCCCCAGATATTGTGGGCCTTATCTAATTTCAAAGAAAGTAGGTGACTTAGCCTACGAGCTTCTTTTATCTCCTCATCTCAAAGTTCATAATGTATCTCATGTAAGCCTTCTATAGAAATATGTACCAAAACCAAATCATGGTAAGACGGTAAAACTTCAGTGGCAAGATACCCCGTTGGCTTCTAGGTTACGCTAGTTCCTTCTTTATATAAGTCGTAACTCTTACTTATCGCTCGCAGTAATCTTGCTTCCATCGATCTCCTTTCTTTCTTAATCTCCTTTATGGCTTGGCAGCAGGAATTGGTTTTATCCATGATGATTTCTCACCTTCAAGACGCAAGTGAGTCTATGAAGAAGGATTTTATAGAACTGTATGAGCGCTCACTTTTCCCTCACTTGGGAACTTCTGTAGCTCAGACCAAATGGCGGACCTATCAAGACATAACTAGGGTAACACCGTGGGGTCAACAGGACTTTCGTAACAATGTTCGCTTGGCTATGGTTATTGAAGCTTTGGGTTTGGGACCCCGATACTACTGCGTGATGAGATCAAGGCATGTTGGGTTTTCTAAGCGGGTCTTCTTACTGGCGTGTTTTCTTCCTCATCAGAAGATATGCCTTTATCCCGTTTTTGGCTTGCCTCTCAGAGGTCCTTTTAATAGGTCACCTCATACTAGTGAGATAGGTGCGGCAATAACCAGCCGAATTATTCCCATAGATGAGTTTCCTTATACGTGCGCAGCTTGTGAGTGCTGCTTTTGTGACCATATGATGGACAGGCTTATGGAAGTATAAAGAGTTCTTCTATCTTTACTGTTTATGTTCCAAGAATGAATAAAGTTGAAATCTTTGTTCTTGTCTTGAGTCTTGCTCTCTTTGAGACTTTTCTTGGTGGTTAATCTTAATTAAAAATTTTCTCTCATTCTCATATTCGTGCATCTTGCGAAATTACCCCTAGTTTGCGAGATGAGGGCATCTCGCGTTTTTCAAGTAGCAGAGAATGTAAGATTCCTCCCCAGCCTCTCAAGATGTCCAGCATCTTCCCCTGTAATCAATCCCCTCTTCAGAAATATAAAAGATCTTGTCTTTGCCTATTTTGACATAGAGAGAGAAAATATTCTAGAGAGAGAATATTCAGATTTTGAATATTTTTAGATAGAAAAATTTCTCATATTATTAAAATGAATTCCCCTGAAATAGAAATTCAAAAAGAACTTTCCAATGTGCAATTAGAATTTATTGGAAATGGGTATAAAGGACCTTAGCCTAAGGGTCTAGATTTTCAAAAAAATTTGGATTATGGTCCAATTAAGGTTCCTATGGGCCAATAGCATCAATCCATGTGTAGGGAGGAGATAAATCCAATTTGTAAAAGAAGATACCCAAAAATGAGTAAATGCTCACATAAGATGAAGAGTTGAAAATGTACAAGGTTTATTAGTAAAAAACTATGAGTAATATTAAAAATATGAGATATTTTGGGTATCCAAAAATGAGTAAATGCTCACATAAGATGAAGAGTTGAAAATGTACAAGGTTTATTAGTAAAAAACTATGAACAATATTAAAAATATGAGATATTTTGGGTATAATGATTCCATTTTGACACATATGTAAGGAAGGGGAGTTCTTTAAAGGAGGTGCATATTTCACATGCTTGAATGAGTTTTAAACTCAAAAATAATGTGATATTTTTATCTCTCCTCTCTCTTGAACCAAACCAAATCAAAATGGAACCAAACCGAATCAAAAAAGTAACCAAACTAGGTCCAAATCTAGTCCAAATTCAACCAAACTGAATTTAGAAAATTCTAGAATTCAGTTAGCTTTGGTTAGAGCTTCCCTCTCCTATAAATAGAACATGAGTCCTTTGAAAAAAAAGGATATAGAAGAATTTTACTATACTAGAGTTATGCTGAAATAATGCTAATTTCTACTATTCTCTAAAATTCTCTCCAAATTGAAGAAATTGGAGCTTCCCTCTTTTTTCAATCCCCATTGGTGGCTCCATCAACATACTTAACCAATTGATTGGTTGGGGGCCTCTACCGTGAACAAAGAATCAAGTAAATTGTAAGGTAAATGGTGAATTTTGATCTTTTCTATAATTTCTCAATGCTTCTCTCTTCATGCATAGAGGTATACATAAAAGATTATTACTTTAATGTAAAAGTGTTACTTTTATCATAATTGGATTTCATGCATAGAGGTATGCATAAAAGATTATTATTTTATTATAAAAGTGTTACTTTTATCATATTTGAATTTCATGCATAGAGGTATGCATAAAAGTTGATTATTTTATTATAAAAGTGTTACTTTTATCACAATTGAATTTCATGCATAGAAGTATGCATAAGAGTTGATTATTTTATTATAAAAGTGTTACTTTTATCATATTTGGATTTCATGCATAGAAGTATGCATAAAAGATATTCTTTTTATACTAAAAGTGTGATTTTCATCATAAATGGATTTTATGCATAACTTAGATGCATAAGAGAAATTCTTTTATTCTAAAAGTGTAATTCCTACCAAATTGAATTTATGCATAGGAAGATGCATAAAAGATTGATTCAAAAGTGTCATTCTCATCTAAATTGAATTTATGCATAGGAAGATGCATAAAAGATTAGATTTTTACTTCGATGATATGATATAAATTGGGATAGATGTGAATGGATGATATGAGATGTGAATGGATGAGATGTGATGTGATGTGAATCGGGATGTGAATGAATGAGATGTGATGTGAAATGGATGTGATGTGATGTAAATGGGGATAGATGTGAATGGATGATATGTGATGTGAATGGATGTGATGTGAATCGGGATAGATGTGAATGAATGAGATGTGATGTGAATGGATGAGATGTGATAGGATGTGAATCTTGAGATAGATGTGAATGAATGTGATGTGAATGGATGAGATGTGATAGGATGTGAATCTCGGGATAGATGTGAATGAATGGGAGTGAGGTGAAATGGATGTAATGTGATGTGATGTGATGTGGATCGGGGTAGATATGAATGGACGAGATGTGAATGAGATGTGATGTGAATGAGATGTGGATATGGGTAGATGCGAGTGGATGAGATGTGATGAGCATAAATGTGGAAAGATATGATGAGATGAAAAATGATGAGAATGGATGAATGATGATGGGAATACAAATGATTGCACTTGGATTAAGTAATGTGGATTGATGTGGAAAGACGAGAGTTCGTTATACAAATTGTATTTATGACTTGTTTTTAAATGACTGTTTTATGTCAAGAATTTTGTGGAAGCATTTTGACCGTCTTGTGAATGAGGTCGTGGAGACCTAAGTGATAAAGTTGCAATAGCTGACGAAGAGTCAATGGAGGACGTCTCGCGTAGCAAGGTTCGGTCGAGGTCTTGACCAGCCTCGGTTCGATTTAAATAGTGAGCTTCGTACGGTGGATGAGGGACCAAGGAAGCGGCCTATGAGTGAAGCGCTAGGTGACGTGCGAAGGATCCTAGAGGGTGCTGACCATACGGTGCTCGGGCTCTAGGTCGCCGAAGATACCCACGCGTGCGTCGAGGAAGATATTAGAACAAGGAGTAAGAGTTGTTTTCTGAATTCGAGCATGGATCTAGTTGATTGACCTTGCTGGTCCTCAATAGATGAGTCCATGGCTCTTTTATATGGATCTGTTGGTTGATCTTGCTGATCTTCAATGGAGAGTCCATCTGGATTTTTATAAGTGAATATATTTCCGGGTCCTATGAGCTAGGAACTATTGAAAAGGTCCTTGAGTGGACAGGTGGTGAGTGTCCTGGTTGCCGATCAGTGACACTATGGTTTTATTAAAAGATTGTTTTAAAGACAGCTGAATCTGTGAAAAAAGCAATTTCATATTGGGTGTGTAAGTGGTGTGACTAGCTTGAAGTTTGCATAAAGATCCGGCTAGGGGGCCTAGGAACTCTTTTCCTTGGTACCCGGGACAAAATCTAACCAAATTCCTAATTGGATCCCATCACTACAATGGTTGGGCGGTTGGCTAACCCATGGGACTGGATGGGGTTAGGCTGGACTGATGGATCCCTAAAATGAGACTCAATTCTGTTATGGTACGATAGATGAAGTAAATCCCGGATAGTCTTGTTCTATGGAAAAGAATCAACGGCTGTGCCGCTAGATGAGGAAAAAAGTGTTGGTCTCTATAATCTAAGTGCCAGTTTCTTCCTTGACCAAGTGACTTACAGGTTCGGTCGGATCAGTTTGGTTAGATAAGGCTCTTGACTACATTTAGAGTAAAAATATCCTGGAGGAATCGCCCGTGCTTTCTAGGTGAGAGAAGTTTTTCCGGGTTCGGTTTTGGAAAAACCGAGAGATTAGTCTCTTGTCTGGATATCCGTTGGGCGAGGCCCCGAGTGAGAGGCTCTGCCCTGCGCAAGAAGTACTACTTCCGCTGCTAGCACCCCCGAATTCATTGCGCGGAGGGGGCAGGGATCTTTCATTGTGCCTATCAATGTATTATATTGGGATTAATTGTACACTAGGCAATTGATTGGGATATGTTTACAGAAATAGGTGATGAGCAATGTGTGTGTCACACATAAGGGATCTTATCTATATCATATTATTTTTTATTATTATTTGTGATTTGATAATGGTGCAAGGATCACCAATTCAGGTGTCGCACGAGATTTTTGTTGTTGTAGCATTTTCTTTTACACAACTGAGAGGACAGTTGCTTCCTCAAATGGGAGGACTGTTACAGATATATATTTTTGATGAATTAATAATCGAAGAAAAATATGCTTGATTTAATGTGTGTAGGAATCGGCTTAATGGAATGTGCAAATGTGCACGAGATTATTATATGTGAAAATGTGCACAAAGTTATTCTATGTAATAAGGCCCACTAGCAATTATATTTGGGCAAAGGTTTTTATTTGTACAAACCTTCGGGATTTTGATATGATTAAAAATATGTAAAGAAATACCCCAAAAGTGGGAAAAGCAAGCCCAATTTGTATGCTCATCTATTCTTAGCTCCTTGGGCTATTTTTATGAATAAAATTCTCAAAAATACCCAAGTCGTGGAAGTGGAGCTACACACTTGAGGGGGGAGATTGCACCCAATCTAGATTTACTGTGTGGTATTCTCTATCCTTTACTTTTGATGGTGATGTTATTCTAATTCTTTTGTCTTGTGTTATGCTAAATTATTTAATTATCAATTTCAATTCAAGTCTTTGTTTCAATTATGATGTAATTTGTGAGATTTTTAATTAATTATTCAAGAAGTACAAACCCGTGACAATATGCCAGGCCCTTCTATAATCTAATGATTGTCTTGAAATGGACAAATGAATACGGCATAAGAAAATCTCACATGTCGTGATGAACTCCAAAGTTCATCATGGTCCAAGAGAAGGATCTTATGCCGCTAACCCCCATAATTTTGAAACAGCCATTTGAAAAATGAGGCTTAAACTTCATGAGTTCCATTAGCCCAGGACGAAGGGGACCTAGGCGAGCTTTATCATAGTAGTTACCACCGATTAGTTCACCAAGTGGGTTGAGGCCAAAGTATGCAGAAAGCTAATGCAAGATCTACCACTAGGCCGACCGCACTGCCGCCTACAAGGTGTGCCTGTAAGGTGGCTATCAATAGCACACCCTTCCAGCTTGCATTTGGGATTGACGCAATCATGTTAATGGAACACTTGTTTCCAAGTCTCCAAATTGTAGTGACACAAAATCTCAAAAGAAACTCTGCAAAGATTTTATCTACCTTAGAGCAACTAAGCAAGCAAAGATTGTAGTTTGGTTATGGATTGATGGTTGAAAAAGCAATGGTTTGATGATCAACTAAAGAACAAATGCATGAAGGTAAGAGACATACTCATGTTAGTGTCAAGAACACCAAATGAAAGCTCAAGTATCCCCACGAACGAACAGCTAAGCCGAGAGCAAAAACAAGACCTTGTGTACCATTCTCACCAAAATTGTAGAGAAATCCACAAGTGATTGGGAGCATAAGTTGCAGTCTACTCTATGGGCCTATCGCACTGCTTACAAGATGGTTGTAAAAAACACACCCCTTATGTGCACAATCTCAAAACATGCACACCGCATGTACACACACACACACAAAACAGTCATGCCCACACTCTATAATTGGGATATAATTACACTCACTCTTGCACACACACATGCATGCACATACACACCCTCCCACACACATAGAGTTGCATGCCCCCCCCCCCCCCCCCCCCCCCGCACACACACATACAACTAGAAAAATAATCCCTCCCATATGATTAAATCCCCTTATTAAGTTTCACCTCCCACCCCTTTTTCTTTTCACACCTTTTTAAGTTTTACTCCCCCTCTCACTTTTTCATTTCACACCTCCCCCCTTCCTTTTTTTGTCATATAATTATTCATTTAAAAAAGATTCCCTCCCTAATTTTCCCCCCATTATATATATATATATATATAGTAAACCCATTTTAAAAAAATAAAGGAAAAAAGAAGATGCCCCCCAGAGGAATCGTGCCCACTCGAGTAGCTTTAGTCCTTCTCATTTAATAAAGGCTGCTGTGAGATGAAGGTTCCCCCGCTAGACGCAAAATTGCTGCACAAAGTCAATGGAGTGCTCATACAAACACAACCACCAAAAGAAACATCGACAGAGTGCATCCAACTTCGCTAATATAGAGTTCATGATTCGTTAGCGTATATTCAAAGTTAAGAAAATATCACATAATCTTAAAAAGACTAAATAATTCCTTTAAAAATAGCTTTTAATACTTCATTTGTGAAAGAAGTTTTAAAGATAAAAGAACAGTTTCTTCTTATAAAGATTACAAAAAATATGTTCAGAAAAAATGTCCAATGCCTTGAAAAGGGTTTCTTGTTATTATTAACACTACCTAGACATGGGATGAAGTCATTAGGTGAAAATAATGTTTTTACATTAGGGGATTTTTGAACTCAAGAAGGGAGTGGGTCTTATGAGAGAGAGAGATCCATGTAACATGGATCTTTTAAATCTTCTGACACAAGGTCAATTTTATATTAAAAAGATGGAAATGTCAAGTGTACAACTTTTTCCCCACCTTAAAATAATCCAAATGTCAAGAAGGATATTAAAAAAGAAGGAAATGTTAGGTGTACATCTTTTTCCCCACCTTAAAATAATCCAAATGTTAACCAGGATATTTTCACATTGTCATCTTCCAACTCCCCTCTTTCATTTCCCTCCTATTCCATTTCCTCCCCTTTCATTTCTTCCCCTTTATTGGCCGCAAAATTTGGTTTCACCATATCCCCTCATTCTTTACATCTTTTGGGGTGAATTTTGCACAGAGCTTATAATCTAGTATAAATACATTGTGTTAATTTTTTGGTTTATTTCAACTTCCCTATTGAAAGATATTCACACATGGTCATGCTACTTTGTAAGCTTCTTATTATGTAAATTTGTTGTTGCATAGGAAGAGATTACTCCTAATCAAAAGGTACACAGCTCATTCTTCTTTCTATTTATTATCTATTACTTTATGCTTGGTTTTTTTCCTAACCAATTCTAAAGTCACATAGATTTGGTTGGCACAGTGTGGTGGCACCTCTCCGAGTGAATGCAAAGGTTGAAATTTTATGTGATCTTTTTGTGTTCCTTTATTGTGGTGTAAAGATTTGTTAATTTTAGTCTACTGGTATAGGAAGAAAATTAGTCTAGGTTTAGACAAATTGAGTAATCTTTTGATGTCTTTTGATTTTTAGAATCACATTATCTCACATGTTTAACAAGCAACTTAATATGTGTGTCGATATATTGGCTACTTTTATTAGTATTTTTAGAACCACATCATCTCACATGTGGACGAAGCAACTTGACTGGTATTTCGATATTGACTACTTATATTGGTATTCTATTTGTATATTGTTTTTATATAGTTATAGGTGTTATAAGTTATTTGTTTCTAGTTGAATATTGTATTGGTATATTGGTATGTTGTTTTTTTCTAGTTAAAGGTGTTAAAAGTTGTTATTAAATTATTATTTTTGGTAGAAATTATTATAGACATTGGCATGTTAGTTCTTTTTATGTTGTTTCTTATATGCTGCACACACAAAGTCGATACGCACAATCTCATCGTGAGGGTAACATGAGAGCCACCTTCATTAAGGCTTTAATACATAAAGGTGCTCTCACACAGACATGTGCATCCAATTAATATTTTGGGGGTGTCTACTCCTAAAGTGTGCATCCAATTAATAAACAAATCCTTAACATTCATAGGGATAGTTGAACAAGGATAGTTAAATGATCCTCATGCCATAGATTATTCTTGTATTGCCCATGTGTAGCTTACTCTATCAATGCCACTTCAATCTAATTGAGCTTTAATCCTTTCAATATATTCCCTTTTAAAATAATTTCCTTAGAGTATCTTACCTTGGTGTGTTGCTCTTTAACCCCATAAAAGATGTTTTGGGGGAGTCAGCTACTACTACAATGTGAATGCATCGATTTCAATTTCCCTAGTTGAGCCTCTTTACTCTTCTTGACCCATTTAGTGTCTTGGGTAGTTGTGTCCACACCACTAGCTTTGTTGTCCATGTTGAAAGACCTTTCTTGAGATAACTTTTTTGCATTGTGAATAACCATTATTTTCCTAACATCAAATTATGATGAAAATTTGAATTTTGATAGGACCTCAATTAAAGTTGTGAGCAAGCGTGTAGCTACACTAAGAGTAATAGATACTAGATGCTCTAGATACCTACACAAGCACGGCCTATGCCATAAAGATGTGCAATTGGGTAGACCTAAGCCTTATCTCACTACCTCACAATGGACAAGACGAGACAAGGAGGACGGAGTACAAGATAAATATAGCCTTTTGCACTCTAGCACTAGCTTGGTAATAGAACAGAAATATGTCCATGGACATATTTCTGTTCTCATTACTAAATATGTCCATGGACATATTTATGTTCTTATTATTACTAACCAACTTTATAGAATTATTTGAAATACATGGATAGTGTAAACTAGAGGTTTTCTTTTTTCATATCACTAGATACGTAGTGAAGAAAAAATGAGATTTTTTTAGATCATGTTAGCTACCTCTAGGCTTTTCAATTTCATAAGAATTCATAGGTTAAATTACCGTCGTAATGCACAACTATTGGGCTATATTAAATCAAAGGCTTTAATTTGGCAATTTCTAATTGCTTTCCAAAGTTTTGGGTGTGCATTGTTTCACAAACATATCTATGGTGTAATATAATCCATTCTAGGCTCAAAAATCAATTGGAACTCCAAAATTTAGGTCCTAATAAAAATTCTAAGGTATTCAACTATTTAAAAAATAGATTTTCATAGCTAATCAAATAATCATAGACTAGGACCAACTCTTATACAATGTCCTGCTTGGCTAGTGCATTTTGTGAGAACCAATCATATATATACCTATCTTTTTAGACACTTTATTTTAGACAAAAGTATATAAATTTTGAATCACATTCATTACTAAAGAATAAGAGACTACTTCTCACATTTTTAAACATCTCATAAGGCTTTAAGTGGAATATCTAGTCATTTTATATAATAATAAACACTATTTTCATAAGTTTCTCACTAAATGATTCACATATAAGCAAGGGTTTATATACCTATTTTGTTATCAATGCAATTTTGAAAGCTCAGACCATTACCTTGTTCTTTAACTAAATTAAATATTTAAATATGAATCCTTGATTGATTACTTTAGTGGAGACATTGATTTATTATAGTATAACTAAAGTAAATTATCATATAAGCTCACACTAGTGTCTTATTTTGGGTATCAAAGACTCAACAACTAAAAAAAGATTCTAAGAAAAAAATAATTATTATTGATGCAAAAATATGTCATCTCTTAAATACTATGTAAGGTTTAGAATAAAACTTATAATGAGTCGATCATTTTTTTCGTGCACGTAAGAACCTACTTTATAAACTTGCAAATGGTATAGTGATTTATCAAATATATTTAAGATTATTTTTATCTCTTTAATAATTTTCTAAGGTTTGCCACACATGTACCCAAGTTACCTATCCATGTGATGGTTCTGTACTCGTGAGTCACATGGAGGCGCCCCCACAAGAGGTCCACATGGAGAACCTATATGAGGATAGAAGCTACTACCTCCACACAACAATCATACTTTAGATGGTACTTCATGTCCTTGAAGCAAGGTTGGCTATTTTTATACTTGTACTTTTAAAAATCTATCTATCTCTTATATACTATATTAGGTTTAGATTAAATTTATGATGACTCTAGATGATTTTTTCTTGCATGTAAGAACCTACTTTGTAAATTTGTAACTTGTTCGGATTATGATGTTGGATATACCTCTATTTATAATGATTATTAATTATATTTAAAGTTATTTCCATCATTTTCTCTAAGGTTTGCCACATTCATGAAGATATGCCTTAAAAGAGAAATGCTAAAATACCACTCCCCTTAACAATATATGATTTTTTTAAGGAAATCCTTGAAAGGACATATTGTCTTGCTAAGCTACCAGACTAGTGCTAGAGTTTATATCTAGAAGTGCTCTATGTACTATTGTGTTTCGAAGGAAATTTCACTACCTCTTAAAAGGGGGTTTCAATCGATTGTCCAAGATTATTGACAGAGGAGCATTACATGTACACTTACTCTGTGTACTATTGAGTTTCGAAGAAGATTTCACTACCTCTTCCAAGAGGGTTTCAATCGATTGTCCAAGATTATCGACTACAAGGTCCAACGATGTCTCTGCCTCTTTTTGATGGAGAGCTACACAACACGAAAATCTCCTTTTCAGAGAGGAATAGAGTCTAGGCTAAGGATACGTTTCAACTACCACTACAAGCTTCTTTCTAGAGGAAGAGGAGAGTAGCACCAAGCAACAAACTCATAGCCCACTTTATTTGGAAGAGCCCCTCCAAGCGAACTAAACACCACACACTAGCGAAACAAGAGATCCCCCTCCATAGAGCACATTAGCTACAAGTAGTAAAAAATCCCCATCCCACATACCCAAGTTACCCATCCATGTGATGGTTCTACATTCGTCACATGGAGGCATCCCCAAAAGAGGTGCACACAGAGAGCCTATATGAGGATAGCTGTTGCCCCCACACAACAATCATACTTTAGATGGTACTTCATGTCCATGGCACAAGCGAGGTTGGCTATTTTTATACTTCACATGGTCACTAATGTGTATGTAGCTTGTTACTTCGTATCTCTCTCTCTCGTGATTAGTTACCTCATGGAACTATTGTAACACATTATTGATCTGATAGACCCAATGGGTCTTTTGTAGACGTCAAATTAAAGTCTCATTTTGTGTATTTATGTACGTGCACGAGAGAGAGAGAGAGAGAGAGAGAGAGAGAGAGAGAGAGAATTATTCAACTAGCATCATGTGTTACATAGTTAAAGCAACATGTTTACAAGTTAATTCAAAAGAATGTTTTTACATGCTTAGATGATTAATTTAGGGATTACAAAAGGTGCATCCTTTTAGCCACTGGCAAGATGCTAAATATGGCAACAAATGGCTCAACTCCTCCTAGACTTACTTCGCAAATACATTGCAAAACCCTTTCAAAAAACATTTTTTTGAGATAGTCATCGAGCTCAACGGAATTGCCTTTTTTTTTTACTGTGTATTTTGGCATGCATTACCTCTCTTCTCTTGCTTACACTTTCTACCAAGAAGACTTGTAAAGAGAATTAGGGCAACTCTACCAAGAAGACTTGTAAAGAGAATATAATCAACTCTACCAAGAAGACTTGTAAAGAGACAGCAATGACTAGACCTCAAATTACAAGATATCAAAGACCACAATACACCTGAAACAAACTCCATTGAAAAACATAAACAGTAAGAACCCAACATAAATAGAAAGTAAAGTTTCCTCATCTCAAAATGGCCAGGTGCTACTTTTACATTTGGCACATCTCAAATACTCTCCTTAAAAGTGCCCCAAGGACCAAGCCCAAGAATAAAAAGCAAACACTGAGACCAGCATTGACTAGATTGCAGACAGTCCTATTATGTGCCAAGGACCCAATCTTGAAAACGAGCAACAAAATTTCGCCACTTTCCATTGGATTTTTTTCTCTCTTTTTCCATGAGATACATTCCATTCACTCCAGGCAGTCAGCTTACTTGCACTTGCTCCCCTTCTTGAAGTCTCCCAAACCTATTGGAGTAGTCAGTGTCATCTCATAAAAGGGTTGCAACTTCAGTCCCTCTCCCTCTTGCAATAACTGCTGTTATGAAACTCTTCCGTATCAACTGCCAAACCATCTCATTCCCGAACAGATGTACCAATGGCAAACGAGGACCTTCTGAAAATGGGCAGGCATTGACCATTGAAAGGCCAAAACACACAGATTGTTCAACTGGAGAGAGAACTCTCCCCAATACAAAACGAAGGCCGCACTATGAAGACTTCCCCTGAGACCATGGCCTTCGCTTACGTCGCCCCCTTAGTGGAATTTGTGGGAACAGTAGCTGGTTCAAAAGCTGCTCTGCATGCTCTTCACTTGTTGCCTGCACAACCACACCCATCTTAACGTCATTAAGATGTGCCTTGAAAGCTTTGGAGCTCTAAAGAGGTAGATTGCCTTAAAGATATACTCAGCAAAGAGGCATCCAATGTGGCCTTGTAAGTTGTATGCCATCATGAAAATTTTCAGTCATGAATTCAGTAGGACTTCAAGGGCATCAAGGCATACCCTTTGGCTGAAAGAGATTCTCACAGTCTTCACCTCCCTTCCACAATGTACCCGTAAATCCATACCTAAGCTATCAAGCTGGAGCAATGCTGCTTCCTGCATTTCGTTCAAGAAGCTGAATTTACTTCAACCCAACTGCGTAAAAGCCTGAGTTTGTGAAAGAGTAAGTCCACGCTTTTAAAGTGAGATTACTTGAAGATGAGAACTGTTTTTACAGTAGGAGGAAAAATAAATAGAATTCACACCTCAGCCACTACCCTAAAACGTCTCAAAGCATATGTGCTTCAAAAAGAAGCAATTACACTCCCAACTAACACAACTAATTTTTTGAAACTAGTTCTCCTTCAAAGTTTTAACCCAATCAAAAGTGGGCCAGTAAATGTCTTTCTCGTGGTTGGGTATCACTAGCCACGTAAGCAGCCACTCTTGTGGTGGGATTGGACACAAGGTCTAAGGCAGTTCACTGGGCATGCATGTTTCTTGTCACTAAAGAAAGCCACCTTCAAATAGCTAGTAATTGGGCAAAAACAATTGCAAAATGATATATGATGCAGAAGTGATTTGATCAAGCGGATGTTTCTCCATGGAGCACCAAAGGACTCTAAAAACAAGGAATACATTACCTTAAGAGTGCCAATCCAAAACAACCATGCACTAGCCTGATCTGATTCTAAATCAAAGCACTCCTTGTTTTGTGCAAGGTTATGGAATGTGCTAGGATGTTAGCTTCATTAAACTCTAATAACTTGAAAGATGTGAACCTTAAGAAACACTGCAACCATCCATGAAAGGTCAAAACTTTCTACAGAGTGGGCATCACTATTAGAAAAAACACTTCCATTTGCAGCGATGCACCCCTCCACCAAGGTAACATAACTTTTAAGAAGAATCACAATTGTCCACAACGTGGGATGAGGGAAGTCTACAAAGAGCACTTTCCTATGCAAAGGTGCATACCTGGAAGACTACTGAAATCTGACAAACTTCCCTTCACAAAGAGCATTGCCTCCATTTTCGCGAAACTGAGAAGACATGACTCTTCACTGAATGGCCTTGTATTATTACAAGAAGTCCTCTTCACTGAATGGCCTTGTATTATTACAAGAATGAGGACACCTTCCCATGATAAATACCTATTCATACCTAAACCTTCTAGTGCAGGTGGCGCGTCATATCTTCACTTTTTACTTAGAAGTGACTCTCCATGAATGCAGCAGCACACCAAAGAAAATAAGCTCTTTCAGCATTCTGCTTTCAAGAAATTGGGTGGCGCAGGGTCCGTAGCAATTACCTCAACTTCAAGGCCTTTTCGATGCAAACACAATAATTTCAGTGCATCCTCAAGGACTTTTCCACGAGAATTCAAGCGCTCAATAATTGCAGGTCCTGCCTGAGCAAGAACATCTGGCTTTGCCAACTGGAACTCAAGCCTGTCCACAGCTGACTGCAGAAAGACAAAACAACATTGATAGGTGTTGGATTGCATAAAGCATCCTCGCATGACTAACTACACTAGATTAGATCAATAAGCAGTACATGTTTAAAAAATCAAGAACACAAAATGCAGATGTTATACTACGAACATTACTAGGATTGTTAAGGTTGAGCATATAAGCCAGCCAATATTGTAAGCCCTAATTTGAAAAAAGAAAACAAGAGAGGATGAGTGGGAATCCACAAGATAGAATAGGAATCAGAATGCACTAGCCTTTAACCTTTCAAAGAGTAAGGCCCTGAACAGAAGGAACAAAGGTACCCTTATTATAGTGCTAACTACTGGTTAGATGCTAAGTACCCGTCTGAACTGCTAACTGACAATTGGGAATGTTAAATGATAGTCAAATGCACACGGACATACAAAGAGCAAACTTTGCCTAATCCTCCTCCCCATTTATCAATTGTTTTCTTGCAAACACCAACACAAGCCACTAGCACTATGACACACCTACGAGTATGTAGGGCACAGCTGGACATCAGATAGCAGCCCACAGGCAGAGTCGGACAATGCAGGTGACACGTGGCACTACCACATGATGGCAATGATGTGGCATTGATGACATGGCAAGCAGGTACAAGTGGCCAACAACAATACTACTGGCCAACTAGGAGCATTGGTGCATATATATACATGGGTAGCCAAATTGTCATATTCACCTGCTTTCCTCAATGTTGGACTTTACAGAGCGTTTCTTTGTAGGCGCAATGCTAGCCACAAGTGTCGAGTAGGTCACAGGGTTGTGATTTGTCTTCATTCTCAGCCACATCTTGTATTTGAATTTCAAATGTATTACTTCTTTCTTGTACATATTTATAGTGCAATGGTTTAGGACTGCAGTCTTCTTTCGATCTCTGGAAAACCCTAGCATATCCGCTCAGGTGTTCTCCAGTTGGTATTAGAGCCTAAGGAGCCTGCCAAAAAAAAAAAAAAAAAAACTTTCACCCATGTGCATTGACTGCATGGATAGGGTAGAGCACTTAGATTCCAAGGGTGTACGAGTGTTAATTGGGGTATATTCTGCAAATTTTTTCCCTTTTCTGACACCCGTGTGCATTGAGTGCTTGGAGAGGGTAGAGCACTTAGACTCCAAGAGTGCACAAGTTCGGGTTTGGGGAAAGTGAATTTTTGGGTTTTCTTCATTTCACTAGGGTTGATTGGATATTTGGGTTCTCTTCATTGCACTTGGGTTGATTGAGGGAAGTGAATATTTGGGTTCTCTTCATTGCACCTGGATTAATTGGGGTATATTGTGCTTCTCTACCCCACCAAAGCCTTACCTCATGCGCACAGCTGAAATCCCTCACCTGGTCCTTGATCATTTGATATTTATCACGGAATCACAACTCACTAATTTGCTTCTCAGCATGAAGGCATCCATGGACACGTAGGCAGCTATATCTACCCACCATCTCAACAACATAAAGTCGTCACCTCAAGCACCTAGTATTCCGGATCTGGAATCTACAAGGGCCTGTGCTTCAAAGTAAGTGTTGGGGAATGATTCCGAGGATGAAGTGGCAAAACTTTTAGGAGGAGGATTTTTCACTCCTTTGGATGCACGCAAGGATGTACTAGATGAGCTTCGCTCCCAGTCCAACAGTCTCATCAGTCTACACCTGCACATAGTCGTCAGGAGAGATGTTGTTCATGTCATCGACGGTCTCCTTCACGGAGTCCCTCTCTACTGGATTCTCCAAACAGTTGCGGCTCGCCTTCAGCGGCTCAACATCGGGGGACTACCGGTTTGCCGAGTTCTTCCTCAATGCCTCGCTTAATTATTAAAGCTTTTGAAGCCTCCCAAGTTCAATGAAAAGATGGACGAAGAAGTCGAGATGGCTGTCACGTTGACAACAGCATGTGGTTCAAATTTTTCAGCTCCATTTGGTGTGTACGGCTTTGATGGGTGCCGCTCTCTTGTGGTGGGAAGCATAGTTCATATCATGCGTTTCATACTATCATACGTCAGTGAGAATGATAGGTATGATAAAGTATGATTCAACTCCTGGTGGAATTTCATACATGGCCTTAAATTTGGTGCTGTATATGCATGTGGGAGTTGGGACTCAAAAATATTGACAATTTGACACTTGAAAGTTGAATCTTGAAGGCTGAAACTTGAAACTTGAAACTTGGAAGTTGAAGGCTCAAAACTTGAATGTACAGAGTACATAGTACATAGCATGTACTATATGTACTTATAAGTATGTGCAGTACATTGGTACAGTGTCGGGCTTTTTCAAAGTATAGTGCCCACTGCCCAACCTAAGTCCCAAGTTCTTTCTAGCCCGAGTCTAGTACCTACAGGGTGCAAGCCAGCCATGGTGTCACTTTTAGCAAAAAAGTCTCAATTTTTTTTTAAAATTTTAAAGCAAGAATGACATGCCAGTTTCATATGCCGTTTTAGCATGCGTTAGCAAACGTTTGCTTCACCAATCATACAAGTATGATATGAACTATGGTGGGAAAATCGCCTTAGGCACTTGTTGGGATGACTGCCGCAAGGCGGTCTTGAAGCAGTTTATTCCCGTAGATTACCAACATGATGAAGAAATAGTGGGAGTGTTTTATGCAAAAACTTCGCAAATCGATGACCGGCTATCTCGCTCCTTTCAAGAAGCTTTTTCTCATGCTCCCAAGGACCGGTTGGTGGTCGGAGCAAGTTGAACGATTTGTGGATCGTTTAAAATCGTCTTTGCACGCTCACATTCGTGCATATCGGCCCGTGATCTTTCAAATGCGGTTCATCTTGCTACATCCCTCAAGACACAGGAGAGTTCCCAATCTAGGACTCAACAACAAGAGCAACAGAAAGGCAAAGACAAGGATAGCCCGTCCAAGGCTAAGGATGATAAGGACAAGGCACCCTTTTGTATGCAAAGTGGATACGCATGAATTGGATAGGCATTCATAGTGGATAGGCATGCATGACTTGGATCTCAGTCAAGATCTAAGATTATTATACATATTCATGTTTTGGAGTATACATTAAATTACGTTACATATCATCTCTCGTCTCTTGGGCGTTTGCTTAATCATTGGAATTAGTGTTTAACTAGTTTACTTAGCATTAATCATGTGTTTAAGTCTTCTGCTCTATTACTAGTCATGTGACATCAATGATGCCTCCATAAACCTCCATCGTTTGCCGAGTTAGACTATGCACAACATCTTCTGTTATTAGTCATGTGACATCAATGATGTCTCCATGAACCTCCGTCTTTTCCGGAGTTAGACTATGCACGACATGTTTCGGTTCAATTGGTCGAAGCCATACGTGGGGCACAACTTCCTACTTCCATTCTAGATGCTTCCATTCTAGATGAGCCGCAACCAAAGTCATCGAGACGAGGCTGAAGACTTAATCCTAAAGCACATTGTCTTCGATTGCTTCAAGCATGGCACAAGCTCCAGTATCCAAGACCACGAAAAACATGAAGTAATATCACTAAAATGGAGAAGTCATCACCAACAGGACCCACGAGATGGCTGCCTTGTTGGAGGCAGCAAGTGGTTCCGAAATGTTTCAGCTCCATTTGGTGCGCATAGCATTGACAGGTTCCACCCTCTTGTGGTGGGAATACCACCTCACACACCACTCCATCACTTACTTAGATGATTGCCACAAGGCGGTCTTAAAGGAGTTTGTTCTCAGTGGTGGTCACTTTGGTTTCATGGCTTATATCAAAGGACTCTTGTCATTTACCATTTGTGTTGGATAAAGGATCTTCAATGTCTGATATCATAAAGGCACCACAATGACGTCACAAGATGTGTCTTCGTCTTGGGAGGATATGCCAATTGGTGTGTTTTCACAGTGAACGGTTTTATTGGAGACTATACCGACAACAGCCGAAGTTCTTGCTTCGGTGTATTAGAGGATGCATTACTTGAGTATGTTCCACAGGCAGATGGTGGCCTAGACATACAAGTGCCGAGCAGTTACTAGTGGTTACAAATTTGGTGTTGCACTTCTAAGGAGTAGTAATTCTAGTTATGCTTCCTTCCACCGGAGTGCATTGGAGTTGGAACAAGCACATATTATGATCCATTCAAGCCAATGCATATTGGGGGATGGAATCTTGCCAGCATATTTGTAATGGGCCATCATGGACGGATAGATAAATGGAAAGTGATGATGCAAAGTGCTGGATCAGACGATAGGCAGGTGTGTTGAGATGGCGAGGACGGAATGTGAGCCTTCACAATGGACACACAGTAGTCTCGTAGTGTTCGGGATCTTGGGTACCTTGGATGAGCTTTGCCTGGATCTTTTCCTTCCATGAACAAACACTTTATATAGACACCATGCTGTAGAGGACGGTGGGCAGACAGGAGCACAAGGACTACAAACTGTGGGGAGATAAGGGCAATGGTGGGTGCAAAAACCCTAAAATCAGAGAAAGCCTAAAATCAGGCTCTAATACCATGTTACCTTACATGGTGTGTGTACAAAGAACCTAAGCTAAGGTGGATGGAAGATATCCATGATGTGTGTGTGTGTGCATTGGAGTTGGAACAAGCACATATTATGATCCATTCAAGCCGATGCATATTGGTGGATGGAATCTTGCCAGCATATTGAAAAGATGCAGGGGGGAAGAGAGATTGAGCTCTTGCAAGCACACACACACACTCACAAAACCCTAATAGAGAACACACAAGGTGAGAGGCTGAAAATCTTCTTCTTCTCTACTCAACACTCAACACTCCATATACAAGATAAGAGTACACATAATATGAAAGGTACTCAACCAATACATACACGGGTTCTCTATAGTGTGAACCCGACTAAATGAGCTGGCGCTATAACTATGCCAGTCTCTAGAGTGGCTGTCACACAGCCTGTCATCCCACTGGCCGCATATCACCCAAGATCTCACCAACCATGCCAGTGGTGTAAGTGCGGGGCCTATCCCCCAGGCGGGTCATCAGTGTCCACCGCCTCACTAGAGCTCGATATCTCAACACTCCCCCTCGAGCTCAACTCCATCTCATGTACACCAAGCGAAGCCCTGAATCTGCGGAGCTTCTCTGTACCCAATGCTTTGGTGAAGATGTCAGCTACCTGATCCTCTGTGCTGACATAAACAAGGTCAAGGTCTCCTGCCAAGACCTTCTCTCTGACGAAGTGGTAGTGGACCTCTATGTGCTTCGTACGAGCATGAAAGACTGGGTTCCTAGCCAACTGTATACTGCTAATGTTGTCACAGAAAATGACAACTTGTCTATCCACTGATAGACCCAAATCTGCAAGTAGCTTTCTCAACCAAGCTACCTCACACGCTGCCATAGCAGCTCCTCTGTACTCGGCCTCTGTACTCGATAGAGCAACCGTAGGCTGCTTCTTGCTGCTCCAAGTTACAGCAGCACTCCCCAAAGAAAACATGAATCCACTGGTAGATCTTCTGTCTGAGATACTACCAGCCCAATCAGCATCTGTGTACCCATGTACACATATCTCTATCCCAGTCTCATAGAATAGTCCACAGTGTAAAGTAGACTTCACATACCTCAGTATGCGTCTCACTGCATCCAAATGCGGTTTCCGTGGAACCTGCATAAACTGACTCACCAACCCAACAACATAGCTCAAATCTGGTCTGGTGATCGTCATGTACATCAAACTTCCTACTATGCGTCTGTACATAGTAGGATCCTCCAAGATCTCTCCTGAATCTGCACTCAACTTGCCATTCTGATCCAATGGCACAGAAATAGGCTTACAGTCTGTCATACCATACTTGGACAACATGTCCAAGCCATACTGTCTCTACAGTAATCCAATACCATGTGGTGACCTAATCACCTCAATGCCCAAGAAATATCTGAGCTCCCCCAGATCCTTCATCTCAAACTTCTGTCTAAGCAAGATCTTTACATCAAAGATCTCTGCATCATGGTCCCCCGTAATGATCAAGTCATCTACATAGATGACAACAAGCACAACTCCTCTATCACCATGTCTCACATACAGCGAGAAATCTGTATTGGCTACATGAAAGCCAATAGTGACAAGATATTCAGAAATCTTGTCAGACCATGCTCTTGGTGCTTGTTTTAAGCCATACAAGGCTTTCTTCAACCTGCAAACATGCTCGGGGTGACCCACATCCTCATAACCAGGTGGCTGCAACATATACACCTCTTCTTACAAATCACCATGCAAGAATGCATTCTTTACATCCATCTGATGTAAAGACCATTGCTTTGACGCAGCCACTGCTATCACAACTCTCACCGTTGCCATCTTGGCAACTGAGCTGAAAGTTTCCTCATAATCAATCCCATATGTCTGCGCATATCCTTTGGCTACCAATCTAGCCTTGTACCTGTTTATGCTTCCATCACTGTTATGTTTGACTTTGTACACCCACTTGCATCCAATGGCTTTCTTGCCTTCTGGCAATTGCACTAAATCCCAAGTTTCGTTTCCATATAGTGCATCCATCTCCTCATCCATAGCTTTCTCCCAACACACATTTCCAACAGCCTCATCAATGCATGTGGGCTCAACAACCTGCACAACCTTTGCCATATATGCATAGTGATGTGCCACATAACCATCATAAGTAAACCTCTGCACAGGGTTCTTCACTCTCCCAGATCTTCGCAGCTTTTCATTCATGGCTTCCATAGCCTTCTTTACACCAGGTGTTCTCATAGCTGGGATCCCAAGCTCCTCATCAAGGCTCATATCTGAGCCACTAGACTCTCCATCAACATGAGAATGCCCTGCAGAAATGTCAAGCATACCAAGGGGCTCAACCACTTTCTCTTTTCCTTTACGTGATGTACTAATCACATTTGCAGGACTGGTATTATGACGTAGCCTGCCACTCCATGGTCTATCAACAGACCCACTAGATGAGGACTCTCCTGGTCCACTCAAAGACTGTGATTGCTGACCTGCATTCTGTGCAACCACACTTCCACTCACATCAGCCCCAACAGCTTCTTTTTCAGCAGCATACCAGCTGCTCATCTCATCAAAGACAACATCCCTGCTTACCCTCAACTCACGTGTAGCAGGGTTATAACACCTGTATCGCTTTTGCTCAAGGGAATATCCAATAAACACACATTTTTCAGCTTTCGGATCCAGCTTAGTTCTCAGCTCATCTGGCACATGCACATATGCAATGCATCCAAAAACTTTCAGATGAGACAAATCTGGTTTTCTGCCAGTAAACTTCTCCTCTGGAGTTACATCATGTATGGCTGCAGTTGGAGTCCTGTTCATGATGTATACTGCTGTAGAAACAGCCTCAGCCCAATAGGAATGCGGCATATTCTTCTCTTCCATCAATGCTCGCGCAATCTCAGCAATGTGCCTGTTTTTCCGCTCAGCAACTCCATTTTGCTGCGGAGTATATCTGCATGTGAACTGTCTCCGAATACCATTCTTCTTCAAGAATTCAGAGAACTCATTGGAGAAGTACTCTCCCCCTCCATCTGACCTTAGGCACTTTACATATTTCCCTGTTTGCTTTTCAACCAAAACTCTGAAATTCTGAAAATGAGTGAACACCTCACTCTTCTCCTTCATGAAATATACCCACACTTTCCTTGTGTGGTCATCAATGAAAGTGACATAGTACCTGCAGCCTCCCATAGACACGGTCTTCGTAGGACCCCATACATCTGAATGCACAACATCTAGTGCATTTCTGCTCACATATCTGTTACGTGGAAACACATGCTTTGTTTGCTTCCCAAATTGGCATGCTTCACATATTTTCTGCATACCTTCCACTTTAAATTTTGGCAGCCCTGTCACAATTCCTTTTGTCTGCATAGACTTCAATCTCTGCACATTTACATGTCCAATTCTTTTATGCCATATGTCTGTGTCTGCAACAACTCCTGAACCATTTGCAAACATCGCAGCACTCATTTCAGGCATGTCTACATCCAACGTAAACATTCTGCCCACTCTGTTGCCTTTTGCAACCAACCTGCACTTGTCTTTGAAATCTTCAACATAACACCCATCAGGGTTAAACCGAACCTGCAACCCCTGCTCAATCATCTGGCCAACTGAAACCAGATTCTTTGTTATGTTCGGTACATGAAGTACATCTGCAAGGTATTTCACTTTGCCATCCTGCATAGATAATGGCACATCTCCAACGTGGGCAATTGGATGAGCAGTGTCATCCCCTGTTTCCACAAAACCTGGTCTTTCCGGGTTCTTCATCTCCTTGAACCACTCGCCATGACTCGTCATGTGGTTCGAAGCGCCTGAATCCACATACCATACATTATCTTTTTGTGCTGCATCAACATTTTCAGACATGGCATTCACAACATGTTGCATAACAAACAACCTTTCATTGTCCTCATTATTTCTGCTTGAGGATGCATAGTTGTTTTGCTGCACTTTCCCATTTTGTATGTCAGCCTGCTTCTTATAACATTCTGACTGCACATGTCCTGGCTTACCACAATAGTAGCATTCACGTGCATCATTATATTGCCTTTGCCAATTTCCACGGCCTCTTTGACTCCCCCTGCCTCTGAATTTGCCTCTTCCACCTGCGTGTTGTTGTTGTTGATGATTTTGGGACTGTTGTTGTTGTTGCTGCTGCTGGCCATAATTCTGATTACCTGTTCGGCCACCTCCTTGACCGCGTCCACGGCCTCCTCTACCTCGTCCTCTTCCTGAACTCGTGTAGAAGGCCTGTTGCTCTGAACTGTTTTTGCTTTGTGAAGACTGTTGGTCTTCACCCAAGTTCTTCTCTTCGATAATCAGCATAGACACCAAATCTATAAAGTTGGGAATGTTTTCCCGAGTCTGAATAGACGTCTTGAACGCCTTGTATTGTGGCCCGAGACCACGTAAACAGACTTCCACCTTGTCATCATCATCTACTGACACACCAATAGATGCAAGGGATTCCACAATACCCTTTATCTTCAGCACATAGTCATTCACAGACATGCTCTTTTTCTCCACAGTATGAAGTTCATTCTTCAACTGTATCTTACGTGCCTTGGTATTTGTTTCATAGAGCTTTACCAAGGTGTCCCACGCCTCCTTGGGGGACTTGGCATCCTGAATGTGCCCAATCATGGTGTCCTGTATACTAATGGATAGCCAATACATAACCTTCCTGGCTCCTTGGTTACAGTCTTTAAACTCTTTCACATCTGCAGCAGTAGGATTTATGTCCGGTATCTCCGGTGCCTCTTCATGTTCACCTTCTATGTAGTCCCAATAGCCTTTTCCCATCAGGAAATTCGTCAACCTGAACCTCCAAGCATGGAAGTTATTCTTGTCCAGCTTCTCAGCCACAATCTGTGTTATGCCATCATTAGACATCTTGCCAAACACACAATTTTACCAGAAACTGCACTCTGGTTTTTTTGCACAGCTGCTGTATTTTCTGCACAGTGGTACTGTAGTACTCTCAAATGTCACCAATAGTGACTTCAATGTGCATACATACACCCAATGGCAACTGTAGACCTCTTTGCAGCACCCACAGTGTCTACACAGTCAATCTGTCTTCCTGCAGTACTTAAAACAGAGTTCTGCAGAGAATCGATGACTTACCCGCAGTGCTCGAAATCGCCTGCTTTCTGAAAAACGGAGGTCCAGACGCGCCCGAAACGCGTTTTCGGCCCTTAAATTACTTAATAGTTGCCCTGTAGCTTTACTCCCACGAAGAAAGCTCCTCAATCGGAGATCGTTTGCCGGTGCCTCCCGTAGAGCTCCCGACAAGGGTGTAGTCACCAACACAATAGGGAAGAGTAGTTGAAGCTCTTACCCTCGTACCGCTTCTTGTGGTTCTCTTGCTTGCAGCTCAGCCCTTAGCACGAACCAGGCTCTGATACCATGAAAAGATGCAGGGGGGAAGAGAGCTTGAGCTCTTGCAAGCACACACACACACTCACAAAACCCTAATAGAGAACACACAAGGTGAGAGGCTGAAAATCTTCTTCTTCTCTACTCAACACTCAACACTCCATATACAAGATAAGAGTACACATAATATGAAAGGTACTCAACCAATACATACACGGGTTCTCTATAGTGTGAACCCGACTAAATGAGCTGGCGCTATAACTATGCCAGTCTCTAGAGTGGCTGTCACACAGCCTGTCATCCCACTGGCCGCATATCACCCAAGATCTCACCAACCATGCCAGTGGTGTAAGTGCGGGGCCTATCCCCCAGGCGGGTCATCAGTGTCCACCGCCTCACTAGAGCTCGATATCTCAACACATATTTGTAATGGGCCATCATGGATGGATAGATAAATGGAAAGTGATGATGCAAAGTGCTGGATCAGACGATAGTCAGTCATTTGCAGGTGTGTTGAGATGGCGAGGACGGAATGTGAGCCTTCACAATGGACACACGGTAGTCTCGTAGTGTTCAGGATCTTGGGTACCTTGGATGAGCTTTGCCTGAATCTTTTCCTTCCATGAACAAACACTTTATATGGACACCATGCAGTAGAGGACAGTAGGCAGACAGGAGCACAAGGACTACAAACTGTGGAGAGAGAAGGGCAATGGTGGGTGCAAAAACCCTAAAATCAGAGAAAGCCTAAAATCAGGCTCTAATACCATGTTATCTTACATGGTGTGTGTACAAAGAACCTAAGTTAAGGTGGATGGAAGATATCCATGATGTGTGTGTGTGTGCATTGGAGTTGGAACAAGCACATATTATGATCCATTCAAGCCGATGCATATTGGTGGATGAAATCTTGCCAGCATATTTGTAATGGGCCATCATGGATGGATAGATAAATGGAAAGTGATGATGCAAAGTGCTGGATCAGACGATAGTCAGTCATTTGCAGGTGTGTTGAGATGGCGAGGACGGAATGTGAGCCTTCACAATGGACACACAGTAGTCTCGTAGTGTTCGGGATCTTGGGTACCTTGGATGAGCTTAGCCTGGATCTTTTCCTTCCATGAACAAACACTTTATATAGACACCATGCAGTAGAGGACAGTGGGCAGACAGGAGCACAAGGACTACAAACTGTGGAGAGATAAGGGCAATGGTGGGTGCAAAAAGCCTAAAATCACCTAAAATCAGGCTCTAATACCATGTTATCTTACATGGTGTGTGTACAAAGAACCTAAGCTAAGGTGGATGGAAGATATCCATGATGTGTGTGTGTGTGTGTATAGAGAGAGAGAGAAAGAGAGAGATGCAACAAGGCTCAAAGAGAGAGTATTGTGCATAATAGAGAGAGAATTGCATGACTCAATGATGGATTGATTGATATGATTGAAGTGATGTTCACTCACCAAGTACAATGCTTTTGTAGGCTTGCAGCCTTATCTTTTGACCCATACAAATAACACACTAATAAGTGCATGGCACATGGCACACTTATCCAATCTACTCATGAGAGTGTTCACGCACTACTTAGCATAATAACCCTTTTAGGGACTGTTCCCATTCACACACACACTTTTCTTTTCTTTTCTTTTTCATAAAAACCAGTCCTCTATTACCCAACATGCACGCGCACACACGCGCACGCACACACATACGGTTACAAACAGGGGTTCACACACACGAGGTGGACACACACACGAGGCTCCGAATCCCAACAAAAACCCTAGCACAAAGGCAGCTCTTTACATGGTCACACAAGAACACGTCTCACCCACAGAACTAAGCCACCATTCTATCATCTATGTGGGCCATTGTAAGTCACGTATGAAAAATCCACCATCTGGACTACTTTGAAGGATGCAAGTGATGGAACACGCAGACACTGGTTGCTTCCAGACTGTCAACAAACCATCACAGGATTCAGATAAGCAGGTTTTTGGAGGGTTGACAAATCGATCCCTTCCCCATTACAAATGCATCGCCGCACGACCATGTTGGCTCATTAGAATTGCTTCCATCACAGGATTCAGATTAGCAGGTTTTTGACAAGGGTTGACAAATCAATCACTTCCTCATTACAAATGCATCGCAAGACGACACTGGGCTCATTAGAATCGCTTCCATACTGTCGAACCATCACAGGATTCAGACTAGAAGGTTTTTGACAAGAGTTGACAATCAATCACTTTACCATTACAAATGCATCACAAGACCACATTGGGCTCATTAGAATAGCAACAAGAGAAACACTAGCACTCCCACTTGAAAAGACTTAAGGGTGAGGCATACCTCAGCTCTAAAGTTAGAAACAACATGTATGCTCTGAATATCCAACTTGTAAAAAGAAGTTCCAATTTCTATAAACTCAGCTGCTTCTTCCGTGTTTTCAGCCACGCCTGTGTCTGTGGCCATGCCTTCTGTAGGTGATAGCATTGTGAACTCCACCACTATATCATCATCTGAGTCACCTATTCCCGCATCAGATGGCCAAAGCATGGACTTTCTACTGATATTTAAGCTTGAACTTGCAGAACCATTTACGTCCACGAAAGGCATGGAAGAATTTTGCATGCTTGAAATAGAGGTTTTCCCTGAAAGTTCAGTAAGCCCACTTAAAGATGAGGTCCTATTGAGAGATGAATCCTCCTGTTGTCCTGCATATAGTCAAAAAAATCAAGCATTTTGGCAAGCTGCATGAAGTACACTATGAATTCCAACTACCTCCTTTAGCAGCAATACATTTGCACCTATACTATGGAAGACACATTTCACCAGTTCTTGGGGCATTTACATGCATCTCCCTGCTGATGGGATGGGCAGGGAGCTGGAGGCAAGATTTCCCAGATTTCCCAGGGAAATGGGTGGCTATGATTGGACCCCCAAAAAAAAAAATCCCCATAGAATATCTGCAATCATACCTTCCACTTGCTCAGTTAAATGTTCCCTGTCATCATCATCCTCTTCTTCACCACTAAATCGGTCCTGGCAAAGCCGATGCACATACTCCTCTTCTTCATCATTCAAGCGGCACACTTCACCAACGATTCTGAGGCTCTGAGACGGCTTTTCAATCTTCTCGTCATCATTGGCTAGAGCAGCCTTGAGAGAGAAGAACCCAGTAGTAAGATTGTAATTGAGCTTGCCAAAAAAAAAGTGCCATCTACAAGTAGTCATCTGATTGAACAAGTTAGAACTCCCACACAGTACTGACGTCATGGAAGAACAACCAAACACTTACCGCACTTAAAGCATCTGCAAAATCAATGGGATGGATAGATTGAAGAGTGTCAAGCCCACTCCAATCTCCTATAGACTCTGAAGATTCTTCCTCCAGATCCTCTAGAATGAGCTCATTCCCCTCCGCGGTGAAAATGGCCCAACCCTGTCCCCATGCATAAATTAGAGAAAGGTGGAAAAAGCTGCTAAAATCTCCATTGCATGACTGTAGGATAGCATTAGGACCAACAAAGAAGTCACATTAGAAGTTGGAAAAAAAAATAGTGTACAAGGCCAAGAAAAAGACTGGAGGGGGAATGTAGTGGCATGTTTGAGATAATTCAAACTAGCTAGCAAGGTGGTGGTACTTGCAACGGACAATTGATTTGCTCGTGTGAAATTAATGCAGGGAAGAAGACCACCCATATCCTACCTCACCCTGTTCATCTTCGTCTGCATCTGTATCATCATCATTAGAATCCTCTGGTGCACTTTCTTCATGGACTTCTTGTTGCTCTAGAACCCAATCCTCAATGCTTTCATAACCTATCGCAACATTCTAGACATGCAAAATTCCTTTTCTCAGGTTCATGTCTAGAAAAGATGCTCACTTGCATACTACAAATTTTATTCAAGTTTTGTCTCATACCATCTGTGTCCCAGCACTATTGAGAGTCGTCAGGAACTCGCTGTCATCATCAATCTGGAAATAGAAGTCTTTCAAACAAATAAGACATTTCAGTCAAACTTCATGCATTACAGGTAGAGAAAACCTTCGGAATCCCTGCTTTTAAAGAAATCTGTATGGTTGAACACTGGCATCAAACAAAACAATCTCTTGAAACCTACACCCAACACAGAGAACAATAAGCCACAATTTACCTCCACGCTCATCGACAAGGTACTGCACCTCTGTTCCAAAAACATGATCTTCATCTTCTGCTAATGATGCGAAAAGTATGGCATTCTGATTTACCTGAATAACAACAACAATTTTCTTAATCAAAGAAAGATTTGGGAACAAGGCCATCCATTTTCACTACTTTAACCTCATCAATAAAGCGCACGGGAGTGCCCCCAGGCATGTAGCCTACTGTAGATGGCTGCAGGTCCCCAAGGTTCTTCCCTAATCGAAGGCTATAACTAAGTAATTCTCCAACAAAAGGGGGAAAGACAGACAGCCCAGCAATACAAAGTTCTATATTCTTAGTACCAAGCTAGCTAGTTAAAAGAATGGAAAAAGGAAAACTAGTTTTGCTGAAAGCAACAGACCTCAGCAAGAGTCCGTGCCACCTCAGCATCTGTCAACCTTCGATCCATGTGTTCGATGTTCTTTTTCTTCTCAAAACTAGAGATGTCTTCCAGCGGATGGTACCCAAGATCCCCCAGATATGAAGATGCATCAGGTTTTGAGTCAGGATAGTCTGCAGCAACCCATACTTCTGTTCTGTATTCTTGTCTCTTGTGAAATGCTGAAAGATTCTTAAGCAGATTCCCAAATGGATGCCTGTCATTGAAGCTGGTCATACATATATTTACAAGCTTCAGAACGGACATCCATCACAAAATGAACCATCACACTGGCCAACACATCACCTCCATCTAATTGACCACAAAAATTATCACTTATGTAGATCTCCTTTCATGTCCAGCTTAAAAGAAGCCAGCTGCCCCTTTTAATTGTTCACAATCAGCAGCCAGCTGCCAACTCACTAACTTTCTAGTAGATGTAATTTCCACAACTACTTGCTAGCTGAAAGGCACAAAAATAAAAAGAACTATATGTGTGCTTTGAAGGTAATGTTATCACTTGTGTAGCCCTGGGCAGCTTAAAAGAAGGCAACTGCCATATTCAATTGTTCAAAATCAGCAACCAACTCAGTAGACTTTCTAATAGACATGCCTTCTGTACAATATTTTCTTAGACAACAACCTGCTAGCTGAAAGGCATGAAAACAAGAGAACTAAATCTGTGGTTTGAAAGTACTGTTAGTGTGGACATGATGCCTCCTTGCATGAGTTGAAGATACTGCCAGAAGTAAACTTGGCACCAATCTGTCAGTCCAGAGGGGTGGAGATCATTGTATGAAGCACCAAAAGACTACTAGAATTCACTCCTAGTATGTGTCAAAGAAGGGCCAGATCATATTTCTACACTTGGTATCTTGCAAATCAAAGCACCACTGACCCACACTCACCTAGTTCATATACAAGGAGAAGGTAAGATTACAAGAGTTTGAGCTCAAACTTGTAAAGTGACCACACACTCACTGAAATTTGCTCATCAATTCTACTGTCCTAGAAATCTAATGGCGCATTGACCATCCACATGCTTGTATATACAAACATTCCTTGGTAATAGGGAAAATCAGCCCATCTTCGACCCCTAGTGTGGTGGTGTTGGTGTTGGCTATGTCACTTGCAATCAATTTAAATAGTGGCCAAATGTGTATTTAATAAAGTTAAAGGTTGATTACTTCAAGATCTGTCCTCCCTGTAACATTGATATTAGAGCATAGGCTTGCTTCCTCTGGTTGGAAGACGGTCGTATCTCAAGAATCTTGATTATTAACTTGATTACAATATAATGGCTGACCAATCTACTAGCCATGTGGAGGCTGCAACAACACAGAATCAAGGAGCAGCCCAGGAGGAAAAATAGAGACATTGAGGCACCAAGTGTAATGCTACTGAGAGGAGACAGCTCAGCTAAAGGCCATGCAACAAGACCCAGATGTAAAAGAGCTATGGGCTGCCAAGAAAAAAAGCGACCATGAAGAACACCTCTTTTCAAGAGGCATGAAGACTGGTCCAAACACATGCTAGTTATTTCACGATAGGTGCGGCATTGTTCCAAGATGGCCAACCTGTGGCATTTGAAAGCAAGAAAAGCTTGACGATATGCACGTTAGATGGCACACTCAAGAGAAAGAGCTGTATGCTGTTATACATGCTCTGAAAACTTGGCAACAATATCTTTATGGAACTAGGTTTGTTGTGCTGACCGACCACAAGTCAATTAAGTACATTTGTGACAGGCTTGAGTAGAGGACAGTGGGTTGAGTTGATGCAAGACTTTGATATGGAAATAAAGTATCAGAAGGGTAGCCTAAACCGACTATGGCGGATGCCTTGAGTAGAACTGAGGCGAGATTAGGTTGACCTTTACGACTCTTTGAGAGGGTTATGTGAGACCCACAGCCATTTTGGTCGGTATTACGTCTAGGCAGCGAGCTCCATAGATTTAACCGAGACTCAGGAGTCAAACCAGCTCTGAGTGTGGCAAGTGGTCATTTCCTTATCTGGAATGGATTGTGGTTCCGTAATGAGAAGGTTTGTGTACAGGATAACACATAGATTAGGAAAAGTATCAAGTATGAATGTCATGAAGCTCCCACAACAGGTCGTCCAAGCATAGTCATAGGGGACAGAGGGGACGACTGCTTGGAACGCGGGGACGGCGACTCGGGACAGAACAGCGACGGGACGGACGGACGTCCCCCACGGCGCGTTTCTCACAGGGGACGCCGCATGGACGGGGACGCCGCAGGGGACGGCTCTGTTAGGGGACGGCAGAGAGCCGTTGCTGGCTGTTTTTTGCCGTTGCGCTCGCCGTTTTTGGCCGTTGCGCTTGCCGTTTATGGCTTTTGGCTTGGCCTTGGGCCTTGGCCCTTGAGCCTTGAGCCTTTGAGGCTTGGCCCTCTCTCTCTCTCTTGCCCTTGAGGCTTTCCTCTCTCTCTCTCTTGCCTATCTATATAAGAACAAGCCTCTACAAGGCTACAAGCACACACAACTTTCAAGGCTCAAGCTTCTTCTAGCTTCCAACTTCCAAGTTCCAAGCCTCTAGGCTCTCACACAAGGCCCGCGGGCCGCCGCCCTACTATCTAGATTCTAGAATCTAGACTCTCTCTCTCTCTCTCTCTCTCTCTCACCTCTCCCTCAAGCCTCTTGAGTCTTCCAACTTCCAAGCCTCTAGGCTCTAGGCCTCTCTCTCTCTCTCTCTCTCTCTCTCTCTCTCTCTCTCAACTTTCAAGACTCTTGAGTCTTCCAACTTCCAAGCCTCTAGAGTCTAGGCTCTAGCCTCTAGGCCTCTAGGCTCTCTCTCTCTCTCTCTCTCTCTCTCTCTCATTCCTCAAGGCTCAAGAGTCAAGCCATCTTCAACCATGGCATCCTCCTCACGTGCCGGGGCTTCTCGTAGAAGGACAATGGGATGGACATGGTGGGAGGAGGTTAACTACACCCCATCCTTTCATGGAGGCGGTTCTCGGCCATGGGTATGCAAGCTTTGCCCGTACCGGCGAACGGGTGGCGCTGACAAAGTGCGAGCCCACCTCTTGCATGAGAGTGGGCATGAGGTGAGGTTTTGCACAAATGTCACGCCCGAGAAGAGACGGGAACTTCTTGACAAGCTTAGCGTCTACGAAGCGGTCGAAGCGACAAGAAGGACACCACGAGTGGCCGTGGATCCCGCAACGATGGGGAGAGGAACTCAAGCCTCTACAATGGAGTCATGTGGTGGATCGGGATCATGCACACCATCACCTTCACCATCAAGTCGGAATGTTACTCCATCCACGACGCCGGCACCCTCCATCTCCACGGCCTCTCAATCATTACGTGGCCCACGGCGACAATCTACACTTGGGGAGAATTGGAACCCCAAGTTGAAGGAGGAGGTGGATATGGCGGTGGCCCGCTTCTTCTTCCACGACCACATTGCCTTTCAAGTGGCTAGGTAAGTGCAATCGATCATTGCCAATTCATCATTCATGTTTTCATCATCCTAGTCCCCTTCTCATTAGTAAATTACTTTCTTGAATAGGTCGGAATACTTCAAGGTCATGGTTAAGAAGATTGGGGAGTATGGCTCAACCTATACGCCCCCCTCATCCGAGAGCTTGGGCACTACATTGCTCAAGAAGGAGAAGCGCATTGTAGAGCAAGCGGCCGACAACACAAAGCGGCAATGGGAGAGGAACGGAGTCTCCCTCATTGTGGATGGATGGAGTGACACCCGCAAGAGGAGTATTCACGGCATGGTTGCATATTCCCGTGGAGAGATGTACTTCATCTCATCTCATGATGCATCCGGCACTGGGAAGAGCGCGGATGTGCTCGCAGCGGAGTGGGCTACCACCATGGAGATCGTGGGCCCCGAGCATGTAGTGGGCTTTGTTGCGGATGGGGAGCCTTCCAATAGGGCGGCGGGAGCTATTCTCCAAGGTATGTATGGACATGTCACGGTGTCCTTTTGTATGGCTAATTGCCTAAACAACCTCCTCAAGGACATCGGGGCATTACCATGGATCAGCCCGCTCATTGAGGAGGCCAACACCATGGCCTCCTTTGTCCTCAACCACCAAAGACTTCGGCATGAGTTCAACAAGAGGTCCTCTCTCTCTCTCCTCAAATATTCCGACACCCGGTTTGCCTACAACTTTCTCATGTTGGGCCGGTTGAAGGATTGTAGCGGTGCTTTGAGGGGGCTTTTCCTTAGCGACGAGTTTGTCGCTATGCAAGAGTCCCATACAAACACTGGCCAAGAGTGTAGGCTACGGGCGGATGACGCCTCTTGGTGGGAGCGTGTGAAGACCCCACAGATGCTATGGTGAGGCCCATAGTCCACCTATTGAGGATTATAGACGCTATGCAACCATGCATAGGCAAGGTCTACGAGGCCATGGATCGCATGATAGAGAAGTTGAAAGACTTCGTGCCTGACAAAGACAGATACGAGGAGATCCATGCCTTGTGTCTAGGAAGGTGGAATTCCTACTACTCTCCATTGCATGGAGCAGCTTATGTGGTGGACCAAGAATTCCAAGGCAACAAGCAGGAGAGCGACCGGGAGGTGAGCGCTGGATGGAGGATCACCTTGGATCGTCTTGTGCCTGATGCATCGGTTAGGCGCAAGATCAAGGACCAGCTTTCGATGTACAGGTCATTTCATGGCTCCTATGGCTGTCATGATGCCCAGGTTGACCGCTCCAAAGTTGGTGCTGCTCTATGGTGGGAGGACTTTGGTTCGGATGGACCGGAGCTGCAGCAGCTTGCCATCCGCATACTTAGCCAGGCCGTCAGCTCCTCTTGCTTGGAGCAACTTTGGAGTACCTACAACCACATTGCCTCTAGGAAGAGGAACCGACTCCGGGTAGAGCGTGCCAATGACCTTGTCTTCGTGTCACGTGCACACCATTCAGGTGTACAGTGACATGGCATCATATTAGCATCATAGACATCATCAGGCATTTTATGGTCATGGTATGAGTTGGATTCAGCACATTAGCCATATAGACCAGTATTTAGGGCTTGTGGAGGCAGCCGACAGGATGCTTACTTCAGCCAGCATTTATGCTATTTATTGGCATTATTTATTCAGTCGTGGGCTTCTGACATCTGGCCGACTGCATTAATGCTGGCCGACCAGCAACCCTCACTCATATAAATAGAAGAGCCTCTCCATTCAGCATAGCAAGCTCATCATAGCAGCATTCAGCCCAGTGTGCTCCAACGCATCTCCTCCAGGAAGCCTTGGGAGCAGCATTTCCAGCCAACGCATCTTCATCAGCATCATCTTCAGCAAACGCATCATCATCATCAGCCCATCAAATCTGCAAACGCATCTGCGTTTCATCATCAGGTCAGCATTCAGCATCTGTTCCAAAGCCCCCCTTCAGCATTTCCTTCCCAGGAGACAAGGGAAAGATAGTGGACAGCAGTTCATTCAGTTCATTCAGCATATTCAGCATATAGGCAGCATATTCAGCAGTATAGATCCATTTGGATCTCATTGTAACCGCATTCATTCATCTAATATAGCTGCATTGCATTGACACATATCTGTCTATCTCTTAAACATCATTAAGTGCAGTTTAGTTAGACTAAGGTTGTGATTACTATGGTCCTAAGATCCCACATGTCACATTGGTATCAGAGCGTTACAGGGTAACCAGCCTTAGAGCATGTTCATTCCATCAGTCATTCAGTCAGACATCATTTTTATCGCTTTCGCACAGTTAAACCCAGTTCTCAAAATTTTGCAAGCCACCCTTAGGGATTTTCCCTTAGGTCTGCATCAGTAACCCATCCATCTGCATTCTTGCACAGCATATAGGGTTGCACATGGCTTGCATAGTAGTCATCTTAGCAGTCAGACTTGCATCTGCAAAGCATACATGTTGCCCATGAACTCTCAAGGAAGAATGACATCCATCATCAAAGGAGGACATAAGTTTTGGACTTCAACTGGCAGCAGCAGGGGGTTTCTCTTCCACAGAAGACGGAAGTTTGCTCCAACATCGCCTCAGGAGGTTCAGAGCTTCAGGTACGACGGAGATGGTAGGTGAAAAGGTTTCCAGAGGCAGGTCAGGGGTGACTCAGGTATTTACCATTCAGTTCCCGCAGTACATAGAGTCTTGGCTCAAAGGATTTCACTCCTGCAGACGGCCTCAGCCCCGGCAGCAGAAGACAGAAGGGGGCAGTGGTTCGGAGGAGAAGGATCACAGAGGAGTCGAAGGTTGCCAGGTTTATCACCCTGGTGAGCCTCTGTATGTTAACAGTGTTAGCTTCCCCTGCATATTTAGTCCTTGCATGCACGCTTGCAGCAAAGGACTTCTCAAATTCCCTGCTGATACTTGGTCTCCATCTTTCTACCCACTACTGCCTAACAAACCTGTACTTTGCAACACTCGCCACATGTTGCCTAGATCTCCTTCTAAAGATACATTTGCAGCTCCTCCAAACTGGCTCACCTGCTTACTCTGGTTCCTTGTTCCTGCCCCACGCTCTAATGGTGCTATGCCTCAGTAACAAATCACTATCAATGATTTGGAAGCTAAAGGCATAAAAGAGCATAGTAAAGCTTTCTGCGAAGAGGTCTTGCCGTATAAGTCAACCAACTGATGAGTTTGATCGACTCAAAATCAATCATATTCTAATCCAAAGAACCTGAAAACGCTGTTGACACGCATGCACACACAATGCACAAATCCTACCTGATCATGGAAGAGCCCCTGCTGCTCCTGATCAATTGAGAAACGACCCTTACAGTGCTCCTGGATCCATTAGAAGCCCCAGCTGGGCACGCCACGAATCCGCTCTCTTGAGCTCTAGATCCTGTACACATAGAAAACAGTAGTTTATGCTATCTAGCGTGCAGGTCCAATCTTTAACAATCAATATTCTTATAAAAATGCGTTATACAAAGTGCCCAATGCACAGGCTCCAGTATGTGAAGAATGACTAAACTCAAAGATTTGAAGATGCAGGACAGTTACAGGGAGGAGTACCAAAACCCTAAAACACAATACAGAAACCCTAAAACACAGGACAGACACCCCCTCAAACACAGAACAGAAACCCATACAAAACCCACTAATAAGTTATGGTTTTCGGCGATAATTGATAAAAGGAAGCAGACGCATACCTGGAAGGAGGCCACTAGCAGAGGTACAATCGAAACGGGCTGCAACCGCCATAGCCAGAAGCTCAGAAAGGGCTCCACAGAGGAAGGAGGAGAGTGACTCACCCAAAGTTGACGACCCGAACCGTCAAATTTAACGGCGCCCCGGACGCTGTTCTCTCCTCACATCTTTTTTAGCACCCATATCCTTATGGGAACCTGACGGAATAAAGAACTATTCTAGCATCCATCTTCACACGTAAAGGTTAAAGACTCTATTGGAGCTCACGTTATCTACATTCCACTTGTCACTAGGACCTACACCTCTCAATACCTCAAATTAACTCACATCAGGACACCACAGCACCCAACACATGACCACGAGTGTTAGTGGATGCACAAGATTTCCGCAATGGGCAGGTGTTTCAAGCTATCTTACTTGCAATGAGCCAGACGCTCTGGAGGAAATTATACAATAAGGTATGTATCCTCAAGCTACATACACTAGTAAACCAGAATAACAAGCAATGTAAAGCATAATGACAAACTAGAATGCTTGGGTAGTTAAGGTTGTGTTGCCTTTATCAACAATTCTGTAACATTGATCATATCTATGTTATTCTTAAGATAGAGGAAAATTATCTTGCTAACCTTGATCATATCTAATTCTTAAGGTAGAGGATTATTTTTTTAGAGCTTGCCTTGATTTGTCCTTTTGTTAACCTGAAGCAAAGCAACCAACCTCTTTGTTTTAAACTTTTCTACTCAATGAGTGTGTGTGTGTGTGTGTGTGTGTGTGTGTGTGTGTGTGTGTGTGTGTGTGTACTAATCAAGAAAAAGCATGTGTACGTATTAATCAATCCAGATAATTTGTTTGTGTGTACTAATCGATCGTGAGAATGTGTATGCCGTGCTGATCCATGAGAAGAGTACGTGTCCTTACCTTTCAAAGGAGGGATACGTTTGTGCCAAGAAAGTATACGCCCATGCTAACTGATTTAGAGAATATTGTGCCGATCCATATGAGAAGAGTACGTCCAATTAATGTAGAGAAAGCATACACCCATACCAACTAATTTAGAGAATATTGTGCTGATCCATATGAGAAGAGTACGCTGCTTTACCTAGCTTTCAAAGGAAGGGTATGTATGTCCCATAAGAAAGATTACTTGTATTGACCTATCAAAAGAAGGGTGTGTCAAGCATATAAACCAATTAAAAAGAAGGGTGCGTCTAGCATATCAACCAATCCAGATAAAGTGGGCTTCCATACTGATCAATCTAATGGAAACACACATGTGTGCTAAATGATCTATACTCATAGCAATCCATGACAAGTGATAAGAGTATGTGTAGTAATCGATTCAAATAAAGTGTACATTTATGTATCGACGAATCCAAACTAAACCAAAGAATAGGTCACCATATCGAGTCATGAGAGAGTACATGTACCAACTTATCGAAGGAAAGATATGTATATCCTAGTAGAAAAAGTACATGTACATTGCCATGAAAACAAGGGTGCCTCTGTGCATACCAATCAATCATCTTACCCCAACATACATCTATGCTAATCGATCTAATGAAAGTACACCTATTTTCTAAGCATGCACATCCATAAATAGTACATCCGTACTATGGAAGAACAATGAAATCCAATCGATCTTGCATAAGCTTACATTCGTACTACCTGATTGATCCAAAGAATGTGCATTGATCCAAAGAATGTGTACTGATCCAAAGAATGTGTACTGATCCAAAGAATGTGTACCAATTTTTTAAGCATGTACATCCATACTCATCGATCCAATGAAAGTATACATGCATACCATATTTCTAAGAATTCATGTCGATCCATGAGAGAGTACACTTATTAACCTTTCAAAAAGAAGAGCACATATATGCTAAAAGAAAGAGTACACATTAGGAGTTCACATATTTTAGTACACATGTGGACCTATAAAAGAAAGAGTACACATGTGGACCTATAAAAAGAAGGGTACTTGAACTTCTTAAGAGAGGTTCAATTATGAACAAGTGTCATGATGATTCCTTGTTGGCCCCTCAATGACTCAAAATTACATAATCTCTTCATGAAAGTGTACATACGTACTAGTTTTCTATGAAACACATGACAAACACATATCGACCTTTCAAAAGAAGAGCATATATATGCTAAAAGAAAGAGTACACATATGGACCTAACAAAGGAAGGGTACTTAGACTTCAAGTGTAAGCCTTACGAGAGGTGATAAACAATTGTTGTGATGATTCCTTGTTAGACTCAATGACTCAAAATTGCAAAATCTCTTGATCGCTCAAAGACTCCACACATTTGATGAGTATTGTAACACATACCATGAACTTAGATAACAATCTGTTGGGAGAGAACCTAAGAGGCGAATGTCCATACATTTGATGAATATTATAACATAGACCATGAACTTAGATAATAATATGATGGGAAGGGAACCTAAGAAGTAAATGTCTAGTACCCATCAATTATCTTTAAGGTGCCATCAGCTTCAAAAGCCACAAACCCCCCAAAAAGGAGGAAAGTACAACGATCTTGAAGGATCGGCAAGTGGCCACTATGGCTAGGTCGGGGACCTTTGTGTAGTTTGATCATTTAAAATTTTCATGTAGAGTTGCATCTCTGTGGTGGTGCATCGTTTGGGGCCATCAATGTGAGAAAAGTTGTAGATGGTCGGGCCCTTTGCCCTCCATTTTCAAGAACTGCCACCATAACCATCGTCTTTTGATAGGTATGAACCTTGGGTCGATGTGGACTTCTCTTAGCATAGCCATGTATTCTCTCCACATTTGATTATCATTTAGGAGATAATGTCCATGAATTCTCCCCACATTTTATTATCATTTAGGAGATAGGGTATGGCCATGTATTCTCTCCACATATGATTGCCATTTAGGAGATAGGGCATGACCATGGATTCTCTCCACATCTAAGTATCGTTTAAGAGATAGGGCTTAAGCCACTAAGGTTATACTCCCAAATGACTTGTAGGGGCAAGGTCCATTAGGTCAAAAAAGTGTCAACCTCCTCTAGAGCACTGGGATGGTTAATCCAAACTGATTTTCCATTTGTTAGTTGAGCAAGTAGACTTTAATCATACATAGGGTGTGTTAGGGGTGGCAAGAAGTTACGTTAGAAGGTGAGATCCCATACATAGGGTGGTAAAGAAGCTATATTGGAAGGTGAGGTCCCATACATAGGGTGGTAAAGAAGCTATATTGGAAGGTGAGGTCCCATACATAGGGTGGATAAGTGTGCAAATCCTCTTCTAATGAAGCTTCCCTTGGAAATGGAGAGGGCGGGTTATTGAGGTTGGTTCCCTTATTGAGATCAAAGTTTGGGGGTTTAGGGACATTGGTGAGTATGGTTGCTATTGGTGACCCTATGGAGGGCGAGTCATGAAGGTTGTCGAGTGCTAAAGGAGGTGGGTGGGTGGGGCTTTGTGGTGGAGAGAGGAAGGTGGGGATGGTGTGAATGAAGAAGTTACATTGTGCCTGGCTAGGATCTTGCCCTTTGGGCTCTTTTATGTGATGTTGGGGATGGGTAAGGCTTCTTTGGCACCCTTTAGGAATTTATCGCTTGGGGGCTAGTTCTGACCATGCTTGTCAACCGAGGTAGCATCATCATCGCATTATTTACCATCGGACCCGTGGCTTAAGAAGAAGGCACAAGACTTTATGGCCTCATCATTGGATAGATCTTGAGGGTGCACCACATGGTTGGTGTTGATGGTGGTGACTCCGGTGATGAGGGCATGCTCAAGGTATTAGTAAACTATTTGGTACAGTTAGGAGGATGCCATATGCCACAAATAGGTGGTAGACCAACTTAATGCCTCACTGAATGAGGGTTTTTATATTTTCCACGACAAAATGGAGTACATCTTCTTTGACTAGGAATAGTTTAAGTCGGCGGGATGTTAATTCAAGAAAATAGTCTTCCTTTGCAAAGTGAGTGGAATTGATAATGAGATGGCACTAAGTGGTGAGGTTGGCCACAATTGGGTGGGATTGTATATTGTATGGAGTAGATGAGGGTGGGGTCCATAAACCTGGTTGATTCATCAAAGAAGAGAAGGTAGACGGGGTAGGCGTCCTTGAGGCCTCAATGCGGGCAAGGGTGGTGAAGAAGGTGGGGGTAGAGATTGGTTCACATAGGAAGATGTTGAATTGTAGAGCAAAAAGATTTGGTGAGGGTCTCTACTGGGGAGCGATAGTGGGTGGTGTGAAAAGTGTTGAGGTTGGACATGAGAGGAGGAGTTCTAGCTTCTTTTGGTCATGGCTATCTAGTGGTGAATCCTCCAAGGTTGCCACTTTCAACCTTTGGATTTGCTTGTGTGCCTCTAAAATCACGATGCCTTGCTATTGCAAGAGGCCCTAAAAATCTTGTTACTCATTCTTCCACTTGGTGGTTTCGATGGTGAGGTGGGCTTCAAGTAACTTGAGGTATTAAAGGCATGGTTGCCCATGGCAGTGTCGACGTCCCTATGAAATTTATTTGCGGCCTCAACTGTTCTTGATCTCTCATCATTGGTCTCAATGACCTAAGCTTTGAGGTTTTCCAATTCTATTACAGCCTCTTTCAATTCATTGTTCTAAAGTAGGAAGGCCTCTATGGCATGAATGCTCTCTCTCAATCTCTCTCAAGACACAAGGGAGAGCTCTCTATAGCACAAAGGGGATTGTGTCTTTTCATTATGAGAAAATGCCTTATATACATTTGGCCCTTATTCACACTTGGCCGCCCAAAACTTACTTACTAAGCCTTGGGTGGCCAATATCTCATAATGTATAATTTTTATAGTGTCGTTTCATGACACTTATTAATGTCCTCAATTGGAGGATCGTGTTTGTTAATCCAAAATGGGATTAACATCCCCCCTTCCTAATGTAGGTTCTGTCTGTAGAACCTGTTAAACCGGGGTCTAAAGACCTGGTCACCGAACTCATGTCAATAGAAGTTCCTTCTGGATTGGAGCTTTTTGAGTGTGCGTCGGAATGCTGAGCGTGATCTCTAGAATCATGTATCCATCGTGTCTTCGAATCGAACTTTAGGTCTTCTGCTTCATATCCATCATAGGGCTCCTTTGGTTGGTCTATCAGCACCACCACCAATTTAATCTGACGCTAGCCACAATTGTAGGGTTTGGAATTATGCGCCATGCCCTTATCCATGTAAGCATTTGCTATCTTTGCTCCTTAATGCTTGCAAATGTTGCTGGTAAGAAAATTGGGAAGTTGTAGCAAACATGTGAGTCGCACCTTTTGGCTTCTTGAAATTACAACGGTGTCCATCTTCTTTTAACTGGCATGTATAGAGGATCTAACCGCAGTGTTGGGAGTGCGCCCATATATACTTGGCTGTGTTTCGAAATTGCCAGGTACTCCTTCCGCCAGTTTGGTTGTATGCCAAAGTCTGCGTTATAAAATTGAAATTCTTTCCTTTTTCATCATTTTGCATCATGAATTATGCTTCCGTTTGCATCTCCCAACCCGCCATCTCCGAATTTCGACCTTCTCGACTTTCTCCTTTTGAGGTGGGAGCTTGATCCTCTTTCTTTTCGTTTTCTTTTTATTCTTGTATTTTTTATCTTCAAAGATTCATCACATCTTGTGTACAAACATTGTAATTAGTATAAATAATGTCTTCGTAGAATCTTCACATATGCATCTTTACAATAGAATAAAAAAATAAAAAAACCCTCATATACAAACAACCATAATAAACGATTCATGAAAACATCCTGTAATTTCACGGAAACTCAGGTTCGTGAGAACCTACAGTTTCACGAAAACTCAGGTTCATGAACCTGCAGTTTCACAAAACTTGTAGTTTCACGGAGACTCACTTTTTCATGTCTGCCTTTTCACGGCCTGACTTTACACGTGTCACTTTTTCACGGCATGACTTTTCACGACTCACTTTTTCACGGCATGACTTTTCACGACTCACTTTTTCACGGCCTGACTTTTCACGGCTTACTTTCTCATGGCTTGCTTTTTCACGGATAACTTTTTCACGGCCTGACTTTTCACGGCTCACTTTTCACGGCTCACCTTTTCACAGCCTGACTTTTCACGCCTGACTTTTTCACGGCCTGCAGATTCACGAAATCACTCTAACCATGCACCTCCATGCCACAGCCTTCCCCTGACTATTAACACACCCTAGGATTTCTCCTACACTAACAAACTCCTCAATCTAACTAACCTATTACCCATTATTTATTTATTTATTTTTAGGAAAAGAAAAGATGATATCAACCCCACCAGTCGATAGACTGATCCGAGGTGCATGTACAGATGTTGGCCTCGGAGTTAGAAGCTCTCGAGACCCTAGCTGCGACTCAAGCCAGTGCTACTGGATCCCCAGTAAGTCAGAGAAAGAGACCAGCATAGCGCCCAAAGATAAACTTTTTGGGCCCTTATGCCCAAACCTTTCACCATCCCATGGACCAGAGATACCTAGAAGAGCCAATATAGGAAGGGGATGAGGTCTAGGAAGGGGGGAGCAATTCCTCAAAGACTAAGGATGGATCCTACCATTGACCTTAATGTAGCCACCAAGACAGATCTACTAAACATGGCGACAGAGATGGGCCAAGGAATAGTCAGAGAACTAGGCACTGCTCTAGAATCCTGACCCTCCTAGATGAAGCCACATATCATTTCCAAACTCGGCCAAAAATTCTGTGGGGACGGAGATCCTATCCAGCATGTACAAATTTTTGAATCCACATGTGAAACGCGGGCCTATCAGTGATGTGACAATGATTCATGCCTTCTCACTGACCCTAGAAGGGAAAGCGCATCAGTGGTTCCCCTCAAGCCCGAGGATAAGGTTAACTTCACTGGACTCAAGAATGTGTTTGTGCCCAACTTTGTCCGAAGTGGTGACAGATGGAGCAATTCCTCAAAGACTAAGGATGGATCCAACCATTGACCTTAATGTAGCCACCAGGACAGATCTACTAAACATGGCGGTAGAGATGGGCCAAGGAATAGTCAGAGAACTAGGCACTGCTCTAGAATCCCGACCCTCCTAGATGAAGCCACATATCATTTCCAAACTCATCCAAAAATTCTTTGGGGATGGAGATCCTATCCAGCATGTACAAAATTTTAAATCCACATGTGAAACGCGGGCCTGTCAGTGATGTGACAATGATTCATGCCTTCTCACTGACCCTAGAAGGGAAAGCGCATCACTGGTTTTGAACCCTCAAGCCCGAGGATAAGGTTAACTTCACAGGACTCAAGAATGTGTTTGTGCCAAGCTTTGTCAGAAGTGGTGACAGATGGAGCCATGTGGCACAGTTACATAATATCAAACAAAAGGAAGTTGAGTCAATGAGAGTATGTGTCTCGACTTGAGCACTTAAATTCAAGGTGCAAACTATGGGAGAGTTTAACTGACGATCAGTTATTGCCTTGCTTCCGGAGAGGGGTTGGAGGCCACAAGATTCATGATTATTTGGTACTAGCCTGACCAACTACTCTTGATGCATGTTGAAAACTGGCAATTGAATATGAAGATAATATGCTGGAATTGTCATAACCGGAAGAAGTCAAAACAAGCAACTACAACTTCGTATGTCTCGAGTCACCAAGAAACTGGAACTCGAAGCAAGCAAGTCGGAAACATGACGGTGGATGAGCTCAATAATGCCATATTAGAGAAATTGAAAGTAAATGAGGGAAGAGAAACATCTGGGCATGGGCATAATCATCTTTACCCCCGCAGGAAATTGGTGTGGTGCCCTATGTGTAGATTGAATCGCACTACCACCGAGTGTCCACCACAGTTAAGAGGCCATTACTCTATTGTGCCCACTGTGTAAAATTAGGAAATCATGACACTTCAATGTGCAGATTTCTAAGATTTCAAAATGTTGGACAGCTACCAGCACTTAGAGCCCCATTGGCTTTACATGCATCACCTGTACAGATCACCGCTACTGCTCGACAACCCAACTCTTCCTACTTATATAGGGGGATGTTTCGAATACAAGACGCTTCACCTCTACTGCCACCAGTTCTACCACCACAACCACCACAGGCTAAAATTAATCAAGTATTGATTGAAGAGCCATCAGAAGATGTTGATATGAAGATGTTGATATGGTGCGTGAAGTAGAATTTAGCAAAGAGTACTATGAGGAAACGGTGGAGGTCACGCTTGAGTATTACGTCCGACAGAATAATATGCCAGTACCTGTGTTTCAAACCACAGTACAATGGAAGGGCAAGGACATGAACTCAAACCTGAGAAGAGGACCGCTACAATGTTTTGGCTGCGGAGGGCCGCATCGAGTCGCCGAGTGCCCAAACAAGAATATGGTTCATGCGCACCAACCCCAACAAGTGGCCACTATGCCCAATGACATGCCAGTACTCACATGTAGTACTAAATGTGGGATTGATCATTTGATCAAGGATTGTCCATACTGCACAAGTAGTTTGACTTCTACTACCAATCAAGCCACCATCCGAACCATTAGTGTACAACCTATAAATATCACACCACTCAATGTCCTAAACAAGAGCTCAAGCTCAATTTGGAGATAAGGGAAAGAACCGAGTGGAGGCGACTGTTTCCAGAACTAGCCGCCCATAGGAGAGGAGTGAAAAAAGTGGGTAAGGGTGACACAAGGGTCACAATCCAAGATGTCGCAATCGACATTGGATCCACCCAATCAAGGGAAGAGGGGGATCAAAGGATTAATCACAAGGGGCCAGACCAAGAAGAGCAAAGGGAGCAACCAACAACTCCTAAAGGGGTCGATGAATACCCCAATGCCGACGAGGAAATAAGAAAGCTCGAAGACGCCAGGGCCTTAGTTGAAGAGTGCCACGGCTTCATGAAGCCAAGATAAGGGCCAACCAAGTTAGGGATATAGTTTATCCATGAAACGAGCCAACCAAGGAAAGGGAATTTGACGTGCCTACCCCAATTCTGGAAGAGATAGAAGAGGGGTCCCAAGCAAACACACTATCCAAAATGTTTGAGAAAAATGTGTTGGGGAAGCCCATCCATTCCTTCCCTATGGGGGAATACGAGGCACATACATGGGGAGAACCCTCTATCTCCAAAGAACCTAGAGACATAGGAAGTCTTGTGGCTGTGTTGTCCACGCTTGTGCAAATTCCATTAGGGAAACTGTTACGCAATTCACCAACCCTATGGACATACATAAAATATTGGGTAGAAGGTGACCTAAAGCCAGCCAATCCTATAGATGAGACTCTACCACCTCTGGCAGAAAGAACCTTGAGACACACAAGGAAAACTCGAGTCATTAAGATACCAGTTAATTAGCGGGACATTACTACGAAAGTGACGACACAAACGCTACAATCCCAATTCATCATAATGGGTACCAGCACTGGCTATCCTGGATGGTGGGGCAAGGGTTAGCATCATCACAAAACGTTGTTGGGAAAATTGGGGGAAACCCGATCTAAAAAAGCAGATCTAATTGTTAAAATGGTTGACGGAACATCTTCGAGGCCCATTGTGGACTTCTGGAGAATGTGAAATTCAACCTCTTTATATTTTGCTACCATCGTACATTTGTGGTCACGTACTTCCTGCGCCAACCTGATTCATATATGACATAATATTGGGGATACCCTTTATGAGGGAATCCAAATTGGTGCATGACTGGGCCTTAGATCACGTGTATGTACGTAGGGATTCACAAATTTTAAAGATTGATCTGAGAATATGCAAAGCAGACCCCATGGAAGGGAGATTGTTCGGTAATGATTCTATCACAACAACGGAACAGACCACCTCTGTAAATATGGCAACCCTCGGTGGGAGATTCCAAGGAGAAAGAGGAAATGGAAATGTATGCATCACTTCCTCATGCATGTGACATTTGATGACATGATAGATACATTATTTTTTACCCCACATCCTTATGACACTGCAAGTTGCAATGTAGAAGTAATCATTATATTTTTAAGTTTAGCGACTGATTGAGCCTTTAGGCCTTAACAAATTTTCGAGGAAAGAACTTACATCAGGTAAGGAGGGATGTCAACCCATTTTGGGGTTAACAAAAGGACTCTCTTCTACATATGGGAGTAGCAATAAGTGTCATGAAAAGGCACTATAAAAGTTGTAACTATTATGAGAAAAGCTTGCCGCCATGACCAAGCTTATTAGTTAGTTTTTGAGTTTTGGGTGCCCAAATGTGAATAAAGGCTAGATGTATAAAAAATATTTATATAAAGACATAATCGCCCTTTGTGCTGCTAAATGTGTTTCCTGATATCTCCTTGCTCTTGCTCGTGTGTGTGTGTGTGTGTGTGTGTGTGTGTGTCAAAGAGAGAGAGAGAGAGAGAGAGAGAGAGAGAGAGAGAGTTGAGAGGAGATGTTTGCTTGCTCTTAGTATATGTCCCTTTTTATGTCTTGTGAGAGAGAGAGCATAGAGAGTGAGAGAGGTGTGTCCTTGCAACAAGGAAGTGTAACAATTGACTACAAGAGGGGAGCTTGAAAGCTTAGAGCTAGTAGCTACCATTAGTGAAGTTTGGAGGTCATGGAGATATTGGGCTCAGAACCAAGGTAAGTATCCCCCCCATGTGTTAACCCATTCCTAGGGTTAACAAGATCCACTACCATTATCTTACATCAAAGAGTCAAGGTAGATACACCAAAAGGTCATACATTCAAGATATGAAGCAATGGTGTCCAAATCTATAACTTGGATGAGTGCCCATAATGATGTGACAGAATACTTATGGAGATTCGCGTTTCAATAAGATGCGGTAGCAAGTTAGGATGAAGTCCCAAGTGATGTACTTCATGGATATATTATGATAGTAGTCACTGTAATAGCATTAGGCCTCTTATGAGCCTAAAGTGCTCGGTCGGCCACAGTTTTAGTGAGTGTGAACACTTATGGCCATGTATATATGTGAATTTCTCTCAGAATATAAGGATACTCTCCCATTGTGCAATAGAGTCTTGCTCTTGCTAATCTCTATCTCTAATGCATGCTAGTGAGTGTGTGTGAGTGATGGGAGGTGAGAGTACATGTAGTGCAACACGGTGGTGTGACAATGCTCGCGAGAGGCACGGTGGAATTACTTCTCAAGGAGCTATAGAGCTTAGAGACCTCAAGGGTTATGAGCTCAACCATTGTAAAGATCCTCACGACAGTTGCGGTTCACCAGGTAATCTCTTATTGGAAGTATTTCAAAAGGAGGGTTAGGGTGAGCCTTAACATTTTTGGCGTCGTTGAGACGAGGAACCATCCCTTGGCTTTTTCCATCATTTTTCTATAATTTATGCATTACTCATTGCCCGTTGTCTTGATTAATGGCTTCCCATGAAAAACATGTGGATTTGATGGATGTGTGTGATTTGAGAAATAGCTCTCTTTTTTGGTTTTGTAAAGGATATTTTTTGCTTAATTTTTTGCTTAATTTGTTGTTTGTGTTGTTGTTAATGTGTCTTTTAATGTTCTTAGGGCTTGCACATAGAGTGTATTGGGTTTATTTTGTATCCATTGTATCAAACAATGCAATAGAATGTAATTTTTAGTAATTTTTAGCTCTCTTTAGAGTTAAACATAGAGCTAAAATTGTTAATTTTTGTTTGATTTGTGTGTTTTTTGTTTGAATTGTATGCATTAGGAGTAGCTTAATCATTGAAATTTTTTCTCAAAATCATTAAAAGACTCTTTAAATCGACTAATCTCTCTTAATTGATTGGTTTTTATCATTAAGGGTGATTGATCCAATTCAAGAGGTAAAAATTTTAGAAAATATGATTTTTGGGGTCCAAATTGATCATGTAAGAAGTCGAAATTATGTTTTTAAGTGTTTTGAGAGCATCTAGATGCATCAAAGCACCTAATTACATCAATTGGAAGAAATTGTCTCTCTTTTACTTAATTTTGCATAAAGAGAAGAGACATTAATTAAGAGTTTAATTAATATCTAATTATACATTAATTTACACATTAGTTGATGTACATAGCTTAGCAATTTCATGCTCTATCCAATGATGTGCTCAATGGTGTGAATTAATTAGTGATTAGTGGTTAATTAGAGCCCTTGATTAGTCTAGAAGAGGAAAAGATTAGTGAAAGAATTAATATTTGATTAATTTTTAATCACTTTTTTTACATAACTCGTTAAGGCTAATGAGCATTGAATGAGAAGATGCCAATGAGTTGTCAAATTGTCCATTTTGGGGGTCATTTATGAAGGGTGTAAGGGGGTGTCATAAAAGGGTTGGCTTTTTTAATTCCCACTTTGCCTTTTTGGAAAAATGCCAATATCTCCCTAATTTAAAATTTTAAAAATATCCCCCAAACAAGGAAATCCAAATTTCCCTCTAAACTCCAAAAAAATAAAAATAAAGAAATTGTGTGAGCCACGTGTCACAGTTCACGCCTTAAGCGTCTCACGTGCGGGAAAAAAAATGGCTCACATTTTAAGCGTCTCACGCCTTAAGGCTTCACGCGTGAAAAAAAATAAAATTTACAAGGCATCTATTTTTTTGTACTGCATATATTGCAAAACCTTTGGTCATGACACTACCCAATGTCCCAATTCATCAAAACACTTGACTCAAAATCTCCATCTCGTGCACCAAACAGAAACACTCGAAAGGGTAGAAATTGCTCAGGAAGCAGTTAAGCAAACACTTCAGTGTTTCTATTGTCATGGACCACACAAAGTGGTAGAGTGCATAGTTTGGAATAATTCCATGCCATAGTCACTAACACTTTGCAACCCATATATGAACGATATGGCATCGATCACCTATTCCAAGATTGCCCAAGGCGAGTTGCTTCACTCCAACTTGTCTCACAAAATACAACTCTTAACATCTTAAAAACGGGCAATTGTCCATGGTACCCTTGAATGTGCTTACACACTTACAAGCCAAGGCACGAGAAACAGTAAAAAAGAATGCCAGAGAAAACACTTCGAAATGGGTAGAAGAACATGCTTTAAAGTAGAAACCAAAAGAGCAAGCAAAACCTTCTAAACCCATGAAAAACAAGGGGCAACAAATTGTCAAAACCAAAGCTGAAATAAAGGACATGGAAAAAGAGCTTGTCGAGGAAATAAATCCAAAAGAGACAAAAGCTACACGATGCGGAAGCATCCACCTCAAAGGCTACCACACAAACCACAACATCCATATGTATGACACAAAAAGCCCAAAAGAAAATTCGTTCTCGTCCCATGGGTAAACATAATGAAAACTAACGATCCAAAGAAAGTCAAAAGATGAATCAAGTTCTAGTACGTCACTAAGTGAGGATGAATCAAGCTCCGATCCGACACTAGGTGCTCCTCACAGACCAATCCAGAAACTAGAACCCGTCCAACCACCCCAGATTAAAAATCATGATCACATGACATGCAAAACGCAAAAAGCAAGCTCAAGAGAGCATGTGTAGCATTGTCGAGTGTCATACAGGATCACTGGTTGTGCTTGAATCGAAGGAGTATCGCTTCTCCTTTCAAGAGAAAGACATACTCTCTAAAGATGAGTCATTAGAGGCAGATTGCATGAATTATGCGGTTGAAAAAGCACGTGAGGAATTTGATAAACCCTTACATAATTAAAGCAGTCTCTTAAATCCTCATTTGGAGGAGTGCTCTTCTCTCATGAGATGAAGCCACCATAGCGTCAGCACTTACATCTTTAACGGCTAAACATGAGTTATACAAAGACATCAAGAGCTACATAGAACGGGAATGTATGGATTCACAAGTTTCCAAATAGACCTTAGTTAGAATTTTCAGAGGACCGAGTGTACCATTGTACAAATTGGGTATTATTGAAAAAGCTGAGAGCCAAAAAGAGGATGTGAGTGAATGGGAATATGAAACCACAGGATCTGAAGCTGAAATAAAAACTGAAACATCCATGGTTCCTCTTGAAGATTCTATCATGGTATGGTTAGATTTCCATGCGAGCAATGACGTTAAGCGCAAACGCGCGTTGATTAGCCCTCGAGCTAGTCTTAACATCTTGACAATAGACACTTGGGTGTCATTGGGGCAACCTAAACTCATCCCTGAAGATAATGGTCTTGCAAGAGAAGCCAATGGGTAAAACATTAAAGTTCCAAGTTACTTTAGCTATGCTCTCAAAAAATCGGTGGAGATGTGGAATTTAGATTCCATGTTACCCCATATCCCCTTGAGTATGATGTCGTCCTTGGTGGAACTTGGATATGTGGCTCGTTGTATTCACTTGATGAATCCATGCAAACAGTCACCTTGAACACTCTTGCGCAGGCATTGTGCAATTGCTCTTACAGGAGGAAGAGACCTTGGAGGAGTTGGAACTTCCAACATATCTTACTGAGAATATCCCAAGAATTATGGTTGGATTGGAACTTTCCAATAAAATCACCACAATTCAAGCATAACTTTATCCAACATGAGAGCAGAATCTCATGACCCTCAAGTTATGGGATTTGTTCGGTCAACCAACACTCATAACTCATTTTGAAAGAATTCCATCTCTGGGGTACTTTGAACATACACTGTGTATTGAAACTCCCTTACTTGAAAGTTTTTTGTGGTTGAGTATGTGTTGGAAGAAGATTTGATATTGGGGCATAAATGGACTATTGCTGCCCAACAAGCACCATGTGCTTTGCTAGCGCAATAGGGTCATTCATGACGATCAACGACACAGAGTTGACAATACCATACTGCACGGAAGAGGATCCAACCCTAATAGATTTCTATGATGCTGAACGCAAAAAGTTACAAGCCTCTTCCACATAAGCCCCTCGACACAATGACCTACCATCTACATTAATGACTAACTCGGACAAGGCATCTATCCCTTCCACTCCATCCTCACCAACAAAGTCTAATGCCAAAACCACGCAATCAACCGCTATTTCTAAAGAAGATCCCAACTGAAACCATCTATTTCAAAGAAGGAACTCAAGGGAAAATCCCCAGAGCAAATACCTCTTGATCAACCAACCTCGCCAAAAGAGGGGATTACATGCTCAAAAGCCTCCACATCAGCAAACCACCACTCTGCAACAACAAGAGCTTGAACCTCATTATCAACAATGCCCATGAGTCTCAAACCTACAGCCTCAGCACCAACCAATGTGAAGGAGGGCCCAAAACCTTCCACTTCCACCAAAAAGAAAAATCCACCAAGACAACACAAATCAAGGTATCTTAATGGTATCAAAATATGGATGGAGAAGTAGCCACTTGTAGCTCAAGGCTACTACAAAGATGCCAATAAAATTTGGGTACCTCGACAGTCAAAGCCTCTTCCTCAATGCAGCACTCAAAGGCCAAAGAAAAATAAAAGTACTCCACAACACCGTAAACAAAATCTTATACGGGTTCCTCAACAAACTCCAACAACTCAACAAGTGTGGGTACCAAAATAATTACTGCAAGCACAAGGGTACTACCAAGGAAATAACAAAGCTTGGATTCCCAAGCACATCAAAAAGTCCCCTAAGCCTGCAAAAAGAAAGATACCTCAGCACCAAAGGCATCAGCCACCAATTTATAATATTCAACAAAGATGGGTGCCTATGAACGTGCTTCAACAAGAGTATTATGATGATAATACCTTAATATGGTTACCAAAATCGAACAAAGTGAAGAAAGCCTCACCACTGACTTCAACCCCAACAATTTCACCTAAAGTTCAACAAGAATGGAAACCCAAGCAATACCACACAAGCCACTCAACAAATACACAAGAGTTTGCGTGTTCATTCAAACCCAATGGCAACCAACCAGAAGCTGTACCTACTGCCTCGACAACACTTGCACCAAAAATTCAAGATTCCATTCCCATGGAGACTTATGAGCGCATCCACGACAAACTCACAATGCTCTTTTCACCCCTCTTGATGTGAATCATAAGAGTAGAAGCTATGTGGCAGACATAAGCACATCCACGACAAACTCACAATGCTCTTTTCACCCCTCTTGATGTGAATCATAAGAGTAGAAGCTATGTGGCAGACATAAGCACATCCACGACAAACTCACAATGCTCTTTTCACCCCTCTTGATGTGAATCATAAGAGTAGAAGCTATGTGGCAGACAAGCACCTATTCTCTAAAATAGGGAATAGATACAAGAACCGTTGATCGCAAGGTGGTAGCAAAAAAAAAGGAGAGAAAAAGAAAAAGAAAAAGAAAAAGACAAAAACCAGGGAGTCACACATATAGCCTACCTAAAAAATGTAGAATATCAGAAGCAACTCCCAACTATCTTCAATAGCCAATACAATTTTGTTAAGCTTATAGCTTACTATTCTTTGGCTAAGTTAATGTAGTAGCTGCTCTATAAGTACATATCCATACTCATGCACTGGAGGACATTTGCACCAAAGCCTCACCATCAACAAATTTCTAGGTACATCTGAGGGGATCATGGTGGGCGAAAGCCTGGTCAATGGTACAACCCATCGCTTGTAATTTTTCCTTCAAATTACAAACCTCTCCAAACGACACTACCATCTTCACAAATCAATGATCTCCAATCCTTAGTGAAGATACCTATATTAGCCTCACAAGTTGACGTAATTCTTTCAAGTTTCGCCAATGAGTTGCTACTTCAACAAAAAGTAACAGCTTAATAAGAGTCTATTTGACTCAATTCTTATACTTCATATATATATATGCTTCATTAGAGCACTTAAATATACATAAAAGCATAAAAAGCACATGGGAAAAAGCATGCATATGAACAGGTCCTACTCAACAACATTTGACAAGAATCCTACTACACAAAGGGACATCATCGAAGGCCAATTTCTTTAAATGATGAATGTCGATTCAATGAATCAAATAAGGAATCGAGAATCACCATCTCGTTCTGATGATTATGTCTATGTTCCTTCGGATCCTTCCCTCTCTTCTCTCCCATTATTAACATCTCTTAGCATCCCCATTAACACAAATATGTAACCTTGCTTATGATTGCCAAAAACAAAGTGAGCAAGAAATTAAAAAAAAACATGTTCACAAAAATATAAAAATACAATCATTTGCAAAAAACGCCACCCACCCACCCGTTAGGAATTCCCAAAAAACCACTAACCTTTTCATTTACTAACTAGCCCTTCTCATTCCTTTCGGAGGAATAACGACCATTGAATGTCACTCAACATCAAAAGCCATCAACAAAGCTTATCAATTCTACCCACACAAAGCTTCAACGCGATCATCACGAGGACGCGATCGACATCAAGAAAGAGGGAATGTTAACCCATTCCTAGGTTTAACAAGATCTACCACCATTATCTTACATCAAGGATTCAAGGTAGATACACCAAAAGGTCATACATTCAAGATATGAAGCAATGGTGTCTAAATCTATAACTTGGACGGGCGCCCGTAATAGTGTGACAGAATACTTATGGCGATTCCCGCTTCAAGAGCATGTGGTAGCAAGTCAGGATGAAGTCCCAAGTGATGTACTTCATGGATATATTATGATAGTAGTCATTATAATAGCATTAGGTCTCTTATGAGCCTAAAGTGCCGGCCGGCCACAAGGTTCAAAATCCTAATTAATGGTATTTGTGTATGCGATTGAGTGTGCTTAAGGTTCCTAGTCCAAATTAATATTATTTATGCAGAGTGTTTTTTTATTAAGTGTCTTCTGATTGTTTTTGGTTGATTTTACAATATATCAAAAAGGTTTCTTCAAAGAAGCTATCTTGATCCAGCCAAAAATAAAGGCAAAAGCTTCTCGAAGAAGTTGAAAAGGAAGTTATCTCGGGAAGAAGAACAACTTGAGGAGAATGTGTCAAAAATTTGTAGGTTCCTAGTCCTAATTAAAAGTGTTTGTGGAGAGTTTTTTTTTTATTGAGTGTCTTATGATTGTTTTTGGCTGATTTTACAAGGTACCAAAGAGGTTTCTTCAAAGAAACTATCTCGATCTAGCCGAAAATGAAGGAAAACGCTTCTTAAAGAAGTTGAAAAGAAGCAAGGAAGTTATCTCGGGAAGAAGAACAACTCAAGGAATGTGTCAAAAATTTCTTGAATATTTTTGAAATTATAAAATTAGAGAGCGTTTACAATACATGAGAATGGCTAAGAGGATTATGAACCCCCCTATGAAGGTTCCACTGAAGCGAGGCAAGTCAATCTTGCGAAACTTGGTGAGGACCTTAAACTTGTGTATATCACAGGGGGGAACTAGACTCATAAGACATCGAGCACAGCCTCCTACGAACCCTAATTATGGAAAACTTGTGCGAGATGAAATTGATAAATTGATTGATGTCGAGCTTTTTAATGAAATCAAGCACATTGAATAGGTTTCACCAATTGTTTTTGTTTTCCAAAAAGATTGGTAAAGTTAGAGTGTGCATTTATCTCAGGCAAGTAAATGTTGCGGGCTGTGAATAAAACATATATAAAGCTCCAAAATCGTATGTTTTTAAAGTGTGACCTACTAATCAACACCACGTGAGGTGATCACAATAGCTTGGTATGGAAGGAAAAATGGAGTTAACTCCTAAATGGTCTCCTCGTGAGTGGTGCAAAGATAGAGATAGATGATAACAACTCCAAGATATAGGAATCTGGCATCCGATGAGAATGGAAGAAAAAGTTCTTAGCAATTTGGGTATATGGATAGATCTATAAATGGGAATCACCGACACTAATAGTGGATCCACTATACATGCCAATGAAAAGAATATATACTCCACCAGAGTTCGCCCGCCCACAGAACAAAAAAAAGTATTCTCATGTTTTCTTTAACTTGAGCCAACAAGGTTCAATAACATAGAGAGCCAAAGATAATATCCCCTGCTGTGGATAAGATTGTGGAGACGGATACCTGATCTAGCCATAGTCACTAGCCATAGTCACATCATGAAGATTTATAAAACTGATCGTGGTACTCCTCAACCAAAAGAAAAAAGATGCGGAGAATTATGACACATAAATCTCATGCTTTGATGTGAATAGGGGTCCTGGAAAGGAGCAAGTCAATTCTACTATCATCAGCTTTGTTGCTTATTACCATAATACATGCATGTGACATTTGAAGACATGCTAGATACATGCATGTGACATTTGATGACATGATAGATACATCATTTTTGACATTTGATGACATGATAGATACATCATTTTTGACCCCACATCCTTATGACACTACGCAAGTTGCAATCTAGAAGGAATCATTACATTTTTAAGCTTAGCGACTGATTGAGCCTTTAGGCCTTAACAAATTTTCGAGGACATAACATACATCAGGTAAGGAGGGATGTTAACCCATTTTGGGGTTAGCAAAAGGACTCCCTCCTACATATGGGAGTAGTAATAATTGGCATGAAAAGGCACTATAAAAGTTGTAACTATTATGAGAAAAGCTTGCCACCATGACCAAGCTTATTAGTTAGTTTTTGAGTTTTGGGTGTCCAAATGTGAATAAAGGCTAGATGTATAAAAAACATTTATACAAAGACATAATCGCCCTTTGTGATAAATGTGTTTCTTGATATCTCCTTGCTCTTGCTCTTGTGTGTGTGTGTGTGTGTGTCAGAGAGAGAGAGAGAGAGAGAGAGAGAGAGAGAGAGAGAGAGAGAGAGAGAGAGGAGTTGTTTGCTTGCTCCTAGTGTATGTGCCTCTTTATGCTTTGTGTGAGAGAGTATAGAGAGTGAGAGAGGTGTGTCCTTGCAAGGAAGTGTAGCAATTTATAGCAAGAGGGAGCTTGAAAGCTTGGAGCTAGCTACCACTCGTGGAGTTTGGAGGTCATGGAGATCTTGGGCTTGGAACCAAGGTAAGTATCTGTTAAATTTGCAGCAATGTGATGAGCTATCTATGGTGGATCAAATGCTAGAATCAACATCATTAACAAAGAGATCAGATGATCATTAAGATGTGATTAGTGAGCAATTAACTCACAGCTTAATGTAGGCATGGATAATCAAAAACCAGCAAATTCTCATTAGGCCAATGCCTCAATTTATAGAGTTTACATCCAAGCATCTAATCCCACTGATTTATCCTTGATTCACTCCACCTCTTTTGCTTGATTCTCTCCACCTCTCCTAGAATATCTCCACACCTCCTAAATCTCCTCATGCTACCCTTTATTCTCTCCCAGTAGATACTTCTCACCTTTTCACAAGTTCTCTCACATTTACAGATTCTCTTTTACAGCGTCTTGCCAAGGCCTTGTTCCCGCACACACCCTATTCACTTGTATATTTCAACACCTCCCCTCAAGTGAATACTCCTAGCACACCTGGACCCTATACCAAGTTTCCCTCTTCCTTGATAGTCCGCGACTAGTGCCTCAAGTCCCTAAACTCATAGTCCTTGACACTCTCTCTCTCTATGTGTCCAAGGCTACTATGTTGCCATATATATAGGCAGTGATGTGTGTGAACACACTTAGGACCGCCGGGCACTTTTTTCCCTCTTTAGGAGGTTTTTTCCCCCCTGGCTTGTATATACGCCCATCATTCTAAGGCTAACTTATCTTTTGTACATTGACACAATCTAATACACTGTGTGTTGTGTGCATTCTGGCTTCTTCTTCTCCAAGCTTTGTGTGCTTTCTTGCAACCCTAATTCCAACAATTGGTATCAGAGCAAGCATCGGCTCCCAGGGCTACGCCGCTAGCACCCTCCGACTCACGTTCTCTGATTGAGGTGAGCTTTCACGAGCGCTTTGCAGGTCCCTATACTCTACATGGATAGGCCTGTAGGGCTATGCGTTATTAGAAATTGCATCTGAGGTCGTTTCGGGCTCCGTTTCTGCATTACAAGTTCTGTACAGGTGTTTTCGTCATTTTGTATAAAAATTTTGACAGTGCAGTTTTCTACAAAACATGCATACTTATTCTATTGTGGACCGAGCTACATAGCACGAGTTGTTTTCTATTCAGTCTTTGTTCATTACAGGTAGCTTTTGCATCAGTTTCAGTCAGTGGCCATGGCTGATAATAGCAATGATGTATTTCGCATGTTGTTTGCTGGATGACAAATTGGATGGAGACAACAACTACCCACTTTGGGCATACATGATGCAGCATGTTTTGGTTGCAAAAGGAGTGTGGAACATTGTGCAGGGTATGGATGTACGTCCAGGTTCTGTGGATGTAGGATCTGTTGAGGATGTTGCAGGTTCTAGCAGCTCTACTGTTGCTGCTGTTTTACCCACTGTTGAACAAGCTCGTTGTTGGGATGGTAAAGATGTGCAAGCTCATGCCTTGATTGCACTTTCTGTCAAACATAACATCACTCCACATATTCATTCAGCTAAAATAGCAAAACAGACTTGGGATATTCTAGTCGGTTTGTATGCAGGTCGTAACGAGGCAAAAATCTCTTACATGCGTAAAGAGCTAGAATCGAAGATTATGCAGGAAGATGATGACATGAATGTTTTTCTTGCTGAGATTAAAGATCTCAAGGAACAGTTAATTTTTGCAGGTGAGATTATTCCTGATCATTCTCTTGTGCAGACTGTTCTTGATGCTTTACCTGAGTCATATCAGACTTCTTCTTCCACGTGGAGACTTGTTACTGAGGACAGACCTGATGTTGTCAAGTATGATACTTTAGTCAACAAGCTCTTGCAAGAAGCACAGTCTAGGCAAAACAAGGCTAGGTAGCGTGCAGTTGATCAGGTATTTGTTGCTGCCCAGCAGAGAAGAAGTGGTAAGGCAGCCCCTTCCACTATTTCTTCTCCTATTAGTAGGTCTGCAACTTCTTCTCCTTCCCCACAGGTAGCAACAATAGGTCTGAGAAGGCTCTTGATAAAGGCAAAAAAAAGATCAAGTGCAACTATTGTAAGACAATTGATCGTGTCATTAAGAATTGCCCTAAGCTAAAGGCTAAAGAGGCAAAGAAGAAAGAGTCAAATGCAGTCACAATAGCAGATGCTTCTACAAATGCAGATTCTGCAAATGTTGTGCAGGATACAGAATGGGCGTTTAGCGTATATTGCCAGTTTGACCCATCTGTACATGATGCATGTTTGGCAGTTTGTGTTGACTCTGATGTATGGTATTTTGACAGTGGTGCTACAAAGCACATTACCTCGCATCATGATATGTTCACTTGTCTCTTGAGGCTGTCCCTAATGGGAATACTGTCACATGTGCCAATAATGCTTCTTACCCAGTGAAGGGCGTTGATAAAATTATGCTTACTGCTGCAAATGGTAGCGCTTTCACACTTTCAGATGCTTTGTTTGTGCCAAGGATAAAGAAGAATCTATTGTCTGTCTCTGTGCTTGCTAGACTTGGACTTGTAGTCAAATTTGTGGATGACAGATGTACTGTTCATGATTTGACTTTCTGGTGATACGATTATTGCATTTGGCACCTTGTTTCGTGGGCTGTATAGGCTCAATTCTTATGATCAAGTGTGTGGAAGATTCAGCAAATACAGTTTCTGATGAAAAGGCAGTTTCAAATGCAAAACTATGGCATGCTCGTTTTGGTCATCTGAACTTTGCTAGTTTGCTTTGTTTGCAGAAATTTGATATGGTTGCTTCATTACCCCCTCTTGAGGCACCATTGAAACATGTTTGTGAAGGTTGTATTTTGGGCAAAATGCAGCGTTCTGTGTTTCCAAAGGATGGTTCTGTGCGGGCCACTCGCAAATTGCAACTTGTACATAGTGATATATGTGGGCCTATGCAAACTCCTTCATTTAGTAAACACTTGTACTTCGTGACTTTCATTGATGATTACTCAAGGCATGCATGGGTATATCCACTGAAGGCAAAGTCCGAAGTGTTTTTATGCTTCAAATAGTTTTTGCTTATGGTTGAAAATGTATCGAATTGTATTATGGGCACCCTCCGTTCTGATCGAGGGGGGGAGTACATGTCTAAAGAGTTTGATGCATTTCTAGCTAGTCGTGGGATAAAACACCAATGTACAGTGCCATATACCCCTCAGCAAAATGGTGTTACTGAGAGGAAAAACAGGTCACTTATGGAGATGGCACGATGTATGGTCAAGAGCCAAGCTTTGCCACATGCATTTTGGCTTGAGGCTGTCATGTGTGCTGCATATGTACTCAACAGGTGTCCCACTAAGGCCTTACAGTCTGTTACTCCATACGAAGCTTGGCATGGTAGGAAGCCTTCTATTGGTCACTTGCGTGTCTTTGGTTGCTTGGCCTATGCTTTAGTGCCTGTGCAATAATGTAGAAAATTGGATGATAAGGCTGTCAAATGCATTTTTGTTGGTTACAGTGCTGAGTGCAAGGGTTACAGATTGTATCATCCGCAGTCAAAGTGTATCTTGATTAGTCGAGATGTTGTTTTTGTGGAAGATGCTGTGTAGTGCCTTTGTTATCATGTACCAAAGAGACAGGTGTGAGCTCACGGGATGTATTTGATACATTGTTGCCTGTGTTTACAGGTGGGAATTCAAATGTAAGTCCTAATGAGAGGCAAATATTCAGCCTATGCAGATTTCAAATGACATCATAGATCAGCCTATTTCTGATGCAGATTTACAGGATGTAATTTATGAGGATAGGGTTGAAAATGAGCAGGCTAGAGGTATGCCTAAATGGCTGGTGCAAACCTTGCGTGATAGTAAAATTGATGCACCTATGTCTAGTCGTACTCATTCAGGTTTTCAGCATGCCTCTTATGCATCAGATTGTTATGCTTTGGCTGTGTTTAGTATGTGTGAAGAGGAAGAACCTCTTTCATTTGATGAGGCACAAAAATCACAAAATTTTGGCTGCAATGCAAAATGAATATGATGCTATAATGAAGAATGGTACATGGTCTTTGTGTGATTTGCCTATTGGTAAAAAGGTCATTGGATGTAAGTGGGTTTTTAAAGTTGAAACGAAAGCCAGATGGCAGTGTTGATCACTATAAGGCTAGACTTGTTGCAAAGGGTTATGCTCAAGAAAAGGGCATTGATTTTGATGAGACCTTTGCTCCCACTTGTCGTATGAAGCATTTGTGCATTGGCAGCTCATAATGGTTGGAAGGTACATTAGTTGGACATAAAGACTGCGTTCTTGAATGGAGATTTGCATGAAGAGGTGTATGTATCGCAGCCTCATGGTTTTGTTCAAAGAGGGCAGGAAATCAAAGTGTGCAGGTTGAAAAAGGCTATATGGTTCAAAGCAAGCTCCACGAGCTTTGTATGAAAAGATACATGCATATTTGACTGCACACGGTTTTCAGAATAATCCAACAGAAAGCACTTTGTATGTTAAACGTGTGGATGATGTACATCTAATCATTGCTCTCTGTGTCGATGACATGCTGCTCACAAGACCACAGGACCAAATGAGAGTCATATTGCTGATTTTAAGGCTGATTTGAATGCCTCTTTTGAGATGTTAGATTTGGGGCATTTGCATCATTATTTGGGGATATAATTTAAGCAGTGTGATGGAGGTATTGATTTGTGTCAGACAAAATATATTGAGACATTGTTGCGGAAATTTGGCCTTGAAGACTGCAAGCCTATTGCTACTCCAATGGAGACAGGTTTGAAGTTGAGTCTTCATGATGCTGGAGATTACTTTGATGTCACACTCTATCAGACAGCTGTTGGTTGCCTCATTTATGTATGCATTACGAGGCCGGACATTCAGTTTGCAGTCTCACAGGTGAGCAGGTTTATGCATAGCCCAAGGTCTCAGCATTGTTGGAAGGCAGTTAAACGCATCTTTCGCTACTTGAGTGGCACCATACATCTTGGGTTGTTTTATCCCAAGGAAGGATCGTTGCCGCCAGATTTACATGCTTTTTCGGACTCAGATTGGGCTGGTTGCTATGACATAAGAGTGTCCACAAGTGGTTTTTGTTTCATGCTCGGTAGCTCATGCATATCTTGGTTGAGCAAGAAGCAACCTACTGTGGCCATTTCTAGTTGTGAAGCTGAGTATAGGGTAGCTTTTACAGCTACGGTTGAGTGTGTGTGGCTCATATGGCTTATGGTGGCTGACTTGGGTGTTGTACAGGAGTCTTCCACCTCTATCTACACTGACAGTCAGAGCGCATTGGCAGTTGCGAGAAACCCAATTTTTCATGCTTGCACAAAGCACATTGAGGTGCATTATCACTATGTCAGGGATAGACTCTCAGCAAGAGAGATCAGCTTGGCATATGTGCCAACACACGACAACGCCGATCTTTTCACAAAGGCACTTCCTCGAGAAGTTTGAAGCTTTCCGCAAAGCTTTGGGCTTGCTCCCCTTTGTGGACTGATCTACTTTGGGCATGGCACTTCCCTATACATGAGTGCCAGCTCTCGTTCACACCATCACTCCCAGGGGGGATTTGTTGCCATATATATAGGCAGTGATGTGTGTGAACACACTTAGGACCGCCGGGGCACTTTTTCCCTCTTTAGGAGGTTTTTTCCCTGGCTTGTATATACGTCCATCATTCTAGGACTAACTTATCTTTTGTACATTGACACAATCTAATACACTGTGTGTTGTGTGCATTCTGGCTTCTTCTTCTCCAAGCTTTGTGTGCTTTCCTGCAACCCTAATTCCAACATACTACAAGTGCCCGGGACCTTGACTAAAGTGCTCACACATACATCTACCACATGGCCTACATCATCGGTGGCTCAGAGGTGGTTTTACTCTGTCGGGGCAGGTTACATTGGGTTGTGGGGTTTCTCTCTCTCTCTCTCTCTCTCTCTCTCTCTGAAAAGATGATCTGACTCCTCTTCCTTAGGAGCCTCCATGAAGTTTGTCGATGTCGTTCCTTCTCCACTAGATTTGCTGTAACAGTCTCTTGCCATGTGTCCTGGCTTTCCACACTTGTGGCAAGTGAAGGTCCTTCCTCCTACTTTGCCTCTTCCTCGTCCTCGTCCTCGAGAGAATCCTCCTCGGGTGAAGAATACTTTTTCTTCTCCTACTGTTGAGTCCAGCCATTTCTTCTCTTAGCCTTTGGTCTCTTGCTCTAGTAGAGCTCCTTCTATCTAGTGTAGCTTCAATTCAGGTACATTCTTTAATGTTGCTACAATGTTTTCATATTCACCTTTGTCCACACTCTTCAGAAGCACTGCTAGTGCCTCATCATCTTCTACCTTTTTACCAATAGAGCTGCCAGTTGTTGCTTAATGCTTTTATATCTGTTCAAGTGTGTGATTAAAGGTTCACTTTCCTTCATATCCAATTTGTAGAATTGCATTAACAGATTTATCTTTAAATTTTTAGCTTGTGTGCCAAATAATTTATTGAGTTCATCCCATGCATCTTTTGCCCACTATATCCCTGTGATGTGATGAATGATTTCATCATTTAAACCGAGTGCGATAAGTCCCAATTATTTTTCATTCCTGCTCTTCCACTCATTTCCCCCTCTCACCTCTAGGCACTCTTCCCTCAACTAGCCCCCACAGATTTTTCCTCATGAGCACATACATGGTTTTTGTCTGCCATGTGTAAAACTGCTCCCCATTAAATTTGGCTCTCTTGTGCCGTACTCATCCTAGTCCAAATCAATACTATTTATGTAGAGTGCTTTTTAATTAAGTGTCTTCTGATTGTTTTTGGTTGATTTTACAAGTTATCAAAGAGGTTTCTTCAAAGAAACTTGATCTAGCCAAAAAATAAAGGCAAAAGCTTCTCAAAGAAGTTGAAAAGGAAGCCAAGATGTTATCTGGGGAAGAAGAACAACTCAAGGAGAATGTGTCAAAAATTCTTAGGTTCCTGGTCCTAATTAATAGTGTTTGTGTAGAGTGTTTCTTGATTGAGTGTCTTTTGATTGTTTTTGGTTGATTTTACAAGGTACCAAAGAGGTTTCTTTTAACAAAGTATCTCGATCTGGCCGAAAAAAAAGGAAAATGCTTCTCAAAGAAGTTGAAAAGAAATCAAGGAAGTTATCTCGGAAGCAGAACAACTCGAGGAACGTGTCAAAAATTCTTGAATATTTTTAAAATTATAAAATTAGAGCATTTAATACATGGGAAGAGGACCAAGAGGACCAAACATAAAAATTAGAGAGCGTTTACAATACATGGGAAGAGGGCTAAGAGGATTATGGGCCCCCCTATCACTGAAGCGAAGCAAGTCGATCTTGTGAAACTTGGTGAGGACCCTAAACTTGTGTATATTACAACTTACTTGACCAAGTAAGAAGAAAACAATATCATTGATCTCTTGAAAGAGTTCGAGGACATGATTGCTTAGAAATACACGGAAAGGAAGGAGTGCCTCCTAAGGTTTGTAACTATACAATTCCCATCATGACTGATGTTAGACTCATAAGACATCGAGCACGGTCTCCTACAAGCCTACCTTGTTTAAGGTGCTAACCGGCACGTTAACTCTCTATCTTTGTTAGAATTACCTTGGATAATGACTTGGTCGTTACCTTTACCTACCTTCTTCACACTTCTTCTTCTTCCCACAGGTTTTGATGCATCCTCATTGGTAAAACAACTAGAGTTTTTGTATGCTTTTCTTGCAACTTTATGAGCATGAGAAAATAAATTATAGTAACTCTTCTTTTTTGTACATTAACAATGTTAATGGTAGTAGAATAATGAAACTCACTTTGGACTTTAGTATTGGCCCTTTACACCATGTGGGTCCATCTTGCCCAACCTTGAGTTAGAGGTTAGCTGATGTTCCACACCACATTTATTACATATCGCCATTGGGGCTACTGCAAGTGTACTCAAGGCACATTTCTTTGGACATTTTGCAACTCTATGCAGTCCTTGGCATTGATAACCTTATAGAGGAGGTCTACATAGTATTGAATATATATCCTTGCCCCGCGCGAGGCAAAACCCTTGCTTGGAAGGAGGTCTACATAGTATTGAATATTTATCCTGGTCGCAAAACCCCTGCTCATAAAACTGAAATTGGAATTCCTTTCAATATAAATTGGCAAAGATTCTTGGGTTTCATCCACATATGCTCGATTTGGTTTCAACTTCATATCCCATAGTTTCCACTATATATTCAATCATTACTTGAACTTGATTGATTTACATAGCTTGTGATATATCTGAGTTTGATTAGTTTGGGATTTGTCTCGCTATGGTGATGCTCTTGAATTAGACGCTCTAGGATAATGAGATGAGTTGGTATCATGGTTACCCCATCACATACAATTTACATAATACAATATGTAGGACTTTGCCTCAAATGAGGACACTTAGTATTCATGTGTTTTTGGTGAATATTGCACACTACACTTGATCTCTACGAGGATATAAATGAGTATATCTTGCATTATCTTGAGTATCTCCAATTTTAAGCTTTTGAGTTATCTAAAGCCTTAACTTTGGCTTTATCAAATCACTCTATAAAGGAGACAATATGTTAATAGTCTGGATGTCCATCAACTTCTTAAAAGTATCCTACAAAATCATAGCAAAAGCCATGGCATAGACCTAAAAATTGGATGAAAGATATTGTTATAAAGAGTAAAAGGGTTTATCAAAGACAAACACACTTTAAATTCTATAATCACCTTTTAGACAAAGAAGGTGAAGACATTTTAAACTCTATAATCACCTTAAGACAAAGAAGGTGAAGGCATTTTCCTTGAAGTGGATTCAAATAAAGCTTATGGATGAATGAATTCAAATTCAATGTTCATGTTGGAGGCCATACGCTTTAGGTAATGCTTTATAAACATGATCACTCTCCTATTAAGAAATTTTAGATTTGTTATTGAGGTCGATGGACAAATGAACAAACCAATCTCGTTGAGCAGCAGTGTTGAGCATGGATGTCCAGTCCCTTGTTGTTTAATACTGTAATGAATGCTCCAACTTGGAAATTTCAACATGAAACAATCAAAAAGTTTAGTCAAAGGAAACACCAATTGCAAGAAGGCATTATCTAGAACAATTCAATGATGATACACATACCTCTGTGTAAATTTTTTGAATTTATCCAAGTCACCACTTCAATTAAATAGTTTCACATACCTCTGTGTAGACTCAAGTTTAGCTATTAAAAATGATAAATTTATCATCTAGTCAACCAATAAAGGTATTAACTTAATACAAGATCAACTAGGGTTTCTAAAATTACATGGACACGTTCTAAGAGTTCTTGGGATTCCCTTTTTAAAGGCTTGTTAGTGAGCTAGAGATGGAATTGGGTTTATAAAAAGTTAGAGAAAAAATGCACTCATTGGTTAGTTTATCTTCTTGAGTCTACAAGGGCTATAGAATAGAGCATTTGTTTGAAGGCCACACAATTAGGGAACAAACTTTTAGTATTGTTTCACAACCACAAATCACCACCTAGGTGTGTTTTATTCTCTCTATTTACCAAGAGTAAACTCACTAAGGGGTTTTTAAAGCTATAAAAAAAAAAGATTGTCACCTAATGACTTCATCCCATGTCTAGGTATTCTTAATAACAAGAAACCCTTTTCAAGGCATTGAACATTTTTTCTGAACATAATTTTTGTAATCTTTATAAGAAGAAACTGTTCCTTTATCTTTAAAACCTCTTTCACAAATGAAGTATTGTAAGCTATTTTTTAAAGGAATTATCTAGTCTTTTTAAGGTTATGTGATATTTTCTTAACTTGAATATACGATAATGAATCACAAGTTTGTGATAAATTAACTCTATATCAGCTTGTACGATTGAGAAAATAACAAGAACAAAAGTATTAATTTTAATCTTCTCAAATAAATGCCCAAGAATTTAAAATATTCAAGTGATATATATTTGATTAGGAGTTCTTGAATTTTCCTTTCTTTCTCAAAATAAGACAGTGAATTAAAAAACTTTAATTATTTTCTTAGCTTAAATGTACAATAATGAACCACAAGTCCGTGATAAATTAACTCTATATCAGCTCGTAAGATTGAGAAAATAACAAGAACAAAGTATTAATTTGTTAATCTTCATAAATAAAGATTTTAAAATAATCAAGTTATATACATTTAATTAGTTGTTCTTGAATTTTACTTTATTTCTCATTTAATTAGTTCTTCTTGAATTTTACTTTATTTCTCATAAAATAAGATAGTGTTTTTTTTCAAGCTTTAATGATAGTTAGTCCCCTATGCTTTAATCTACTAATTTTTACTTACAGCTTATTAACCTTATCAGTGGGTGGTGGTCAATAAAGGTGAAGTGGTTACATCACACACAATTTTGTCTAAAGCTAGTAACTTTCTAAAATAGCAATTTTGATGTTGGGAAATAGGTGGGCATGCTAATAGCCTAAGGGTTAACGAGATCTCATCTTTTTCACCACCAAATTGCCATAGTAATAGCACTCTATGCTATTTGCACTCCGATTTCTTCGCCACAACCACCTCAGCCCCTTTGGGTCCCTCTACCTCTAGAGTGACCTCTTTCACCTGTATGAGATTGATTTTCTTGTTGTTATTGCTATGTTGCTAGTTACTATTTCCATTTTGATTTCCCAAACTGACCACCACCTCGTCCTCCAGATGATGACCTACCTCTACCTCTATCTGTATCTGAGTAGAAGGGCCTATTTCATGAATTTCTAGAGGATGAACCTCCCCCAATATTCATCTCCTCACAAATGAGGAGAATAATCAGTTTTTGAAAATCAAGAAATTTCTTTTAAACTCCAATAGAGGTCTGAAATTGGCTATATTCTTTGCCAATATAATTAAAGGTCATAGACACCATATCATCAGCATCTATTGGTGATCCAATAGAAGCGAGGTCATCTGCAAGCCCTTTAACCTTCAATGAGTAATAATTTATACTCAGCTTTGCTTAGGTCACATTATGCAGCTCTTTCTTTAGATGTATCTTCAAAGCTTGAGTGTATGTACTACATCTTTACCAAGGTGTCCCAAGCATCCTCAGGCATTTTGTGCATCCTATATATCCACACATATAAGTTGTCACATGACAGATAACCAATAAAATACCTTTCTCACTCTTTTATGCCATGCTTTATATGCCTGCACCTACTATGGAGTCGGATGTTCTTCAACAATATCTGGCTCCTTTTCATCACCTATGATGAACTCCCAATATCCTTTTTCCACATAAGAAAATTAGTCATCCTGAATTTTCATACTTGAAAATTATTCTTGTCTAGCTTCTTGCTCACAATCTGTGAGTGAGGACATTCTATGAGACATCTTTACTTTTTGCCGCAGTTAAGCACTTTTACACAGCAACCTATAAACTTTGACAGTCACACTACCTACGGTACTGTAAACTTGTTATAATGCCACTATATGTGAACAAGTCACATAAGCATATATTCACCAAATCCTTTAACACAGGTTCTTTGCACAAACCATCCATAATAACCAAATTTCTGTCGTAACTTTTCACTGAATCAAAATCTGGCATGCAATCAAAATCAACACTTTAATAGAGTGCTTGCTCTGTGACAAACTTACAAAGGCAAAATGAGGACCGAAATGCACCCGAATCGTGCCAAAACATACAAACTCACTTATGTTAGTTAACTACATACAACATGGTCTTCTTCTCAATCTGAGATTGTGACTTCTATGTTTACCTCTAGCTCTCATAGCTACCAAAAGTGTTTCTCTAAAATTAAAGAGGTAAAGAGATGGAAATACACTTACGTGTGTATTGCTTTCTTGCTTGCCATGTTCTTGCCGCTTGCTTGCCTCCTTAGCTCTCACACAAACCAAAGCTTTGATACCATATAGAGAATGTGGGGGAGATGAAGAGCTAAAGTTCCTTGTAAGCAAACACATACACAAGAAAGAGCAAGACACAAGAGAGAGCAAGATGACTAATTTTTCTTCTATCTTAATCTAGTATATCATAAAGTCAAGAGTATATACTATAAGGGAAAGTACTTTCCTATTGTAAAACATACAAGGTTGGTTCATAGTGTGAACCCAATTATATGAGCTAGCGCTATAACTATGCTATACTCTAGTAATCCAAATGTGGCTATCACACAACCTGTCATCCACCACTGGCAGCATATCAACCATAAACAATATCTTAACACCCTCTCCTCCATGAAGCCCATGATGAGAATATGAAGAATATGATGATAAGGATGAGGTGTATGTGTAAGCTGATCTACCACCATCCCCATCAAATATTTTAACTATGGAAACATGACAGTGCTAAAGCTTTCCACATGACTATGACACCCATTGAGGAGCCAATACAAGAGCCAAAAATCCCCATGAAGCTTTAGGTACCTTTTCCAAAACAACAAGAGCAACATGGTGCAAGAAGAGGTGACCTCCAAAAAAGAGGAAGAAGTGCATAAAGAGAAGACACTAGTAAGGAACAAGTAACTGCTCCTATGGTTGAAGAAACTGAAGTAACAGGGCCGTCAAGGAAGCATGGGAGAGGAAACGAGACTGAATGTGAGGAGTGTCCAAGTAAGATGCAATGGAGGTTTTGGTTAAAAGATGTTTTTTTAACGATGCTGGCCCATAATTCCATTAAAGATTGCCCACTCTTATCACCACACCACACTGAGGAGAACTTTTTAAGTTACATGTTAGCCATGGAGCATTGTCTTAGAAATAGGTACAGGGATAGGAAAAACTTACATAAAAAATCCAGATAAGGAAGATGATGATAATGAAGACCTGATCTCAGATTGCCACTTATGTTGACAAGCTACATCCTAGATTGCAATCAATATCTCCATAGGAAAATAATTAAGGTTTGTGAAGAAGAATTGTATAGATATGACAAATGAAAAACCGATAGTGAAAGATCCAAGAGAAATAAAGCTGAACGAGCACTCAAGCAACTACATGAGGCCTTACACCACCAACCAAAGAGAACTCCAATTATAATCCTAAGAATAATGCACACAAGTGAAGGCAAAGTTAAGCCATCAAAAAGTGAATCTGACTGTGACACCCATTGAGGAGCCAATACAAGAGCCATCAAAAAGTGAATCTGACTGTGACACCCATTGAGGAGCCAATACAAGAGCCAAAAATCCCCATGAAGCCTTAGGTACCTTTTCCAAAACAACAAGAACAACATGGTGCAAGAAGAGGTGACCTCCAAAAAAGAGGAAGAAGTGCATAAAGAGAAGGAAATCAAAGAAGAGTATGAGAACACGCTACAGGTAGAGATAGAAAAATCTAATGAACTTAAGGCACAGGTGCAACAAACCGAGGAAAGGTTCAAAGCCACTAAGAAATAAGCCGAAGAGCAGTTGACATCACTACAAAAAGTTACAAAAGTACACTGGCAACGTAGTCTAGCACATTTTGAGGGTGAACACAAAGAGCTAAACAAAGCCCACGTACATGCAATTCGTTCTCTCCATGAATGTGAGATCCCTGTTCCCACCGAGCAACAGATTCGGGGTACTAGCAGCGGAAGTAGCACTTCTCGCGCGGGGCAGGGGTCCCACATTCGGGGCCTCGTCCACCACGGATATCCGGACAAGAGACTAATCCGTCGGTTTTTCCAAAACCGAACCCGGAAAAACTCCCCTTACCCGGAAAGCACGGACGATTCCACCAGGATAACTTCTCTAACGTAGTCAAGATCATTACTGATCACGTTGATCCGACTGTACCTATAAAGCTACTCGTTCGGATCAAGGAAGAAACTTGCACTTGGATCATTGGGATCAACGCTTTTTTCCCCATCAAGAGGCACAGCCGTTGATTCCTATCCATAGAACAATTACTATTTGGGATTTACTTTATCTATCGTGATAACAAAAATTGAGTCTCGATTTACGGATCCATCAGTCCAACCTAACCCTATCCAGTCCCATGGGTTAGCCAACCGCCCAACCACCACTGTAGTGATGGGATCCAATTTAGAATTTGATTTTTGTCCCGGGTACCAGGGAAAAGAGTTCCCAGGCCCCCTAGCCGGATGTTTATGCAAAAATAAAACTAGTCACACCACTTACACACCCAATATGAAATTGTCTTTTTCACAGATTCAACCAGTTTTAAAACGATCCTTTAATGAAACCATAGTATCACTGATCACAATCTTCCAAATTATCCGGTTGATTCTTAATTTCCCATCATTTCTTCATCAGAGTATCTATGGCATCATTGGCAACCAGAACGCTCACCACTTGTCCACTCAGGGGCCTTTTTAATAGTTTCTAGCCCATAATACTCGGCAATATAATCACTTATAAAAATCAAGATGGACTCTCGTTGAAGATCAGCAAGATCAACCAATAGATCCATATAAAGAGCCATGGACTCATCCCTTGAAGACCAGCAAGGTCAATCAACCAGATCCATGCCCGGTTTCACAAAACAACTCTTACTCCTTGCACATTGGAAAGTTCTTTTTGAATTTCTGTTTTAAGGGAACTTATTTTAATAAGATGAAATAATTTTCTATCCAAAAATGTTAAAAATCTGAATATTCTCTCTTTAGAATATTTTCTCTCTCTAGGTTAAAATAGTTAGAAACAAGGTCTTTTATATTTCTAAAGAGGGATTGATTACAGGGGAAGATGCTGGATATTTTGAGGGGCTGGGGAGGAATCTTACAATGAAGAGGTAGAAAAGGGCAAAGAAGAAATGGAGTTAGTAGTAAGCAACCATCAACAAGTGGTGACACATTTGACAAACTCTCTCCATAAGTAAAGGTAGAAGTGGAAACTAAAGAAGGCCTTCTTCAGAAGGCATTACTCCAAATTGAGGAGGTGATAAGACAAAGCTAAGTCTCCAATGACAAATACACAAGTCTCCTCTAAGCAAGAGAAATTCATGAGATGGCCATTACAACGATTTTTAATAAAAAAGGATGCGTGAATTGTAGAATTAGAGCAACAACTATCCCAAAGGTAGGAGCCACTGAGCCGAATGAGAAGGTAAACAACTTGTGGAGACTATATCGTAATTAGCCTCCCTACCGGTGATTCTAAGGGCCCCTCCTCAAAGAAGTTGAAAAGAAAGTTATCTCGCGAAGCAAAACAACTTGAGGAGAATGTGTAAAAATTCATGGTCCTTATTAATAGTGTTTGTGCAGAGTGTTTTTTGATTGAGTGTCTTCTAATTGTTTTTGGTTGATTTTACAAGGTACCAAAGAGGTTTCTTCGAAGAAACTATCTCGATCTAGCCGAAAATAAGGAAAATGCTTCTCAAAGAAGTTGAAAAGGAAGCAAGGAAGTTATATTGGGAAGAACAACAACTTAAGGAATGTGTCGAAAATTCTTGAATATTTTCAAAATGATAAAATTAGGGAGCATTTAATACATGGGAAGAGGGCCAAGGGGACCAAACATAAAAATTAGAGATTGAGCGTTTACAATACATGGGAAGGACTAAGAGGATTATGGGCCCCCCTATGAAGGTTCCACTGAAGCGAAGCAAGTCGATCTTGTGAAACTTGGTGAGGACCCTAAACTTGTGTATATCACAACTTACTTGACTGAGTAAGAAGAAAAAGATATAATTGATCTCTTGAAAGAGTTTGAGGACATGATTGCTTAGAAATACATGGGCAGGAAGGGAGTCCCTCCTAAGGTTTGTAACCATCATGCTAGACTTATAAGACATCGAGCACAGCCTCCTACGAACCCTAATTATGGAAAACTCGTGTGAGATGAAATTGATAAATTGATTGATGTTGAGCTTTTTAATGAAATCAAGCACACTGAATAGGTTTCACCAATTGTTTTTGTTTTCCAAGATTGGTAAAGTCAGAATGTGCATTTATCTTAAGCAGGTAAATGCTGCGGGCTGTGAAAGACCACTATCCCTTGACATTCACGGAGCATGTCTTGGAAAGGGTGGCTTTTTAGATCGTTTTTATGGACATAAGCAATTCCAAATTGGTCTTGTTGCCAACACAAGACTGCACCCAATGGGGCACATGTGCTTATAGATGCTTATAGGGTTATGTCTCAACAATGTATGAAAAATTAAGAAATGCATGAATAAAATTCTACGATCTCACTCTATTCCACACCAAATAGACCTTAAAGCTTATGTTTTCAAAGTCGATTACACTCCTAATCATGAATGCTAAGCTATTTCTTAGCTCAATGCAACAAGATCAAGCCTTATGGGCTTCAAAATCATACAAATCACCAAGGAAATAAGGGGTTTTCCCTTCCAATGTATGCAAATAGAATGACCTACACATCAAAATCATACAAATCACCAAGGAAATAAGGGGTTTTCCCTTCCAATGTATGCAAATAGAATGACCTACACATCAAACAAACTTCAAAACACAATAAAACATATATAAAGCTCCAGAATCGTATGTTTTTAAAGTGCGACCTACTAATCAACACCACGTGAGGTGATCACAGTAGCTTGGTATGGATGGAAAAATGGAGTTAACCCCTCGTGAGTGGTGCAAAATATGTCATCTGGAGAGCTTACCTTAGGAGATGCATATGCATGTTCTCGATGTGGGTGTGCTAGCTCTCTCATCTGTTGCATCCGGGGCGGGGGGCAGGACGGCAGGTCGTGTAGCCCGGCTGAGAGCAAAAAAAAAAGAGGCATATCATAGGAATTTGATGAAGAAAAGAAGGGCGGTCTCGTATGAAGAGGGCCTTTATTGGATAATGGATTATCCTCTTTTGATGTAGATATTTTCAAGAGTAAAAGAGGAGATATTTTCTAGGCTAAGGAAGGGGATAATGCTGTGTATAAGAACCCCATTCAAGATTTCGCATGCATTTTCCACACCTGGCCTTCAGGGTTTTCGTTAGGGTCTTTAGGGTTTTCTGAAGCCCCTTTGTGGAGAGCTACCCTAGCTTCCGTGTCTCTAGTTTCACCATGAGCCCAGCAGGGATGCTTCTGGCTTCACCGGCAGCCCAGGCGAGCGCCCAAGTGCGCAGAGTGGCAGGGAACCCATCTGTGGCTTCAATGTTGGGTGCTGCTGGGAGAGCCCAGTTGAAGCCCTTCTTCAACACTGCAGGTAACGGAGCTATCCCATCTTGCAACAGAGGGGCTTGCAGGTTAAACATCTCTGCTTCTTACAGTTCGAATCGCTACAACAGCAACTACAACGACTATTATGATGATATAGTGGTGGATATGGACCCCGAGAAAATGCTGAAGCCAGGTGACCCCAACACATACCAGGCCACCATCAGGAAGGCCATGCCTGTGGGGTACTGGGTCACCATGCCCAGTGGGCGGGAGGCCTTCCTGCCTGCGCAGGATCTGGGGTTTTTGGGCGGCCTCGAAAAGCTCAGGCAGATCTTCCAGCCCGGACAGGAGGTCACTGTGCGTGTGGTCACCAGAGGTGGATCGGGGCGTGAAGTGCTGTCTTTGAAGAAGCCTGACCCCAACAAGCCCGACCCCCCGCCCAAGCCTCTCAGGAAGGAGTTTGAAGGTGGCCGAAGACGCCGCCCCTCCCAGTACTCTTAGGAGGTCAGTGCCTTCCTCTTTTATGTAGATCTGCCTTCTTATGTAGCCTCTTGTCTGTGTGGCCTTGTATAACCGTCAAGTGTCTGCTCTCTGAGTCAATGGGTTTTTGTACAGGTTGAACTTTTAAGGCAGATTTATGTAGCTTGCGACTGTGTTATTGGTTTGTCCTAATTAGATGCCCTTTTTTTCCAACTTTATTGTCTTATCTAATATGGTTTTTCATGCGCAATGTTGGTATGCATCCTTACTTCCCTGCCTCTGCTGCACAGTTCAAGTTAATTATATGTTCATTTGTTCATTCATGTATTGCTTGTTTCCGGCGGTAGCGCCGACATGTAAAGACGGTTACCTTAACCTTTTTGGGCACTCTCTGCTCTAACAAGCTTCACGTATATCGGATGTGGACCTTATCTCATTGCACAGCCAGTATCAACATGATAGTGTGGTGAATGCACAGATTAATTTTATCAGTCTAATGTTGCAGCCTTAGGCTTTGTGGGCAGACTGTGCAGGGGTTTTACCTTGATTGTTCTAGTAGAAGAGTTTGGAATGTTGAGCAGTAAATCCTGTGAAGTCAAATAGAGGCAAAATTTTTAATGTTGGGTAATGAAAGATGGAGTATATAATTGAAGGAAAGGTTGTACAGAACGCCAAGTTCTCACTGGCAAGATTATGCAAAAGAGGAAGTGACTGGTGCAGGCTTTTGATTATGAATATGTGTCTGTAATAATCAGAGTTGTGCTTGAAACTGAAGTGTACTAGGGCACACATGTTGATAGATGTTGGTGTAGCTTCTGCAAAGTGGATGAAATTTTAACCCTAGGAAGATGGTTCAACAATCGCATTGAATGTGGAAGGTATTAGCATAGCAAGAATTGTGTGGCACAGTTTGGGTTTTGTGAAGGTTATATGTCAGGGAGATGATACCCATGATTAATGCTCTAAAGCAGGGCTATGTGGTTAATACGCTCTAAAGCAGGGCAATGTGGTTAATTCTATAAGAAGACAACAATTTGGCACATATTGCCCTTTGCTAGGGCAAACTGCACCCCCTCTTCTTTCATAATCCATCATTGTTAATTGTAACTTGTATGCATCAATAGAGCATCATTTGTCAAAGCAGTATAAGGTCGTGCAGGTTAATATCATAGGGCACAGTGGGTGTCTTGATGATTTCTCGATCTTACGGTGTGTAATCTTGAGGATGAGTGAGTTTGTCAATAACTGATGTCTGAGGGTACTTCGATGGAGTTACTTTGCACATGTACTTTGCGAGTTGATCACAAGAAAGAATACACTCTTCACGCCATGTTAATGGAGTGAGGGGGGAGGGGGAACTCAACAGGTATAAGTCACTAGCAGACACAAGGCTTCTTGTGCACCACAAGTTGACAATGTGAATGTGTCTACCTTGGCTTGCCTCTTGGGTGGTCTTTTCAATATGTTTAATGGTTGTATTTTGAGTTGTGGCAATGTAGGTTGTCTCGCTCTCTCTCCCTCTTTACACCTTGAAGAAAGAAAATTTTCAAATACAATTGTGGACTGTACACACTTCTCTCTCTCTCTCTTCCCCCCTCACACACAGAACACCAGAAAATATGAGAGTGGCAACATCTTATAACAAAATAATGATAAGGAGCATCTTCAAATTGAGTCCATGATCCTTATTAACAAAAAAGATAAATAGTTTACGTTTTTACTTATGAAGGAAACTATCTAATTGGCAATACTATAATGCAGGTTGCACTTTAGAGAGTATTACTCTATTGGCAATACTGTCTTTGAAGAATGAAGTAAAAACATCAACAGTTCGATGAAAGAATGAACAAAATAGGGAAATGTACGAAGTTAAAGAAACCATCTAATTGTGAGAAACGTAATCTAGTTTTTGCTTTGGAGAGTACTCAACTATGGATAATGCCTCACTTGGATGAATCTAAGATGGTGATGTGTATTTCCATCACATTCAGCAAATAGTGTAGTTTTTTCTTTCTTAAAAGAAGTCCATTGTGCACCTATACAAAAATACATACATACTAAAAAGAAGAAATAATGAAAACGTAAAAGGAAATGCATGATAATAAATCTTACCACAAATGAAAGGACACTTTGTTGAAATATGTCACATCAAATCCCAAAGCTTGTGGTTGAGCTCAGTCGGTTACAATCATATGTAGTTGAGTACCCCTCAAAAGAGAACACAAATCTCATGGTTGCATGTGTGTGAGGTAAAGGTGTAAACCAAAATGGTGGCTACTCAGAAAATCAAGTTATATAATGCATGTTTCAAAAACAGTTTTAGCTTGAAATAAATCGAAATCAAAAGATGTCATGCGTTTAAGAGATTCTAGCCCCATCTACTACAATTAGTGTCAAATTTGTTACCTTTAATGCTAGAGGATTGGGTTCTTGTAAACATGGCTTCGTTAATTGTAGCTCTTCTTATGGAACCTCTATATTCTTCGAAACATCTTTGGCCTCTTTTGCCTTACGCTCAACTCGTAGTCCCTATTGTGATGGGGATGGTACTTGAGTCATTTCTTTTATTGGGGGTTGCATTGGTTTCTCTTGGGGCTTCTATGTCACTTTTGCTATTTCTCCATGGAAGAGGAAAGGCTTTTGTTTTTAGGACCTTGGTGCGGAACATCCACAATAAGTATGGCTTGAGGCTCATGAATATGATACATTCGATTCACATGTGAGGAATGATCATTGAAGAGAAAGGGGTTGGGGATAGAGGCATGTCTTCTTGTACATATTCTTCTTGTACATATTCTTCTTTTGAATATTTCTATCCTACCTTAGCTTCACCTCATTGGAGTCTTCTTGACCCCAGGTCCTTTCTTCTTCTCTTCCATACTTGCTAATATTGTTTTAGTGTTGGCTATGAGTACATTTGCGTCTTTTAAATCCTCTAAGACGTGGCTCTATGGGTTGTAGCTCTTCTTGTGGCACCTTTGTCTCCTTCAGAGCATCTTTGTCCTCTTTCATCTTGCCCTCTACTCGTAGTTCCTATTGTGATGGGGAGGATACTTGAGTCTTTTCTTGGATTGGGGGTTGCACTGGCTCCTCCTGCGGCTTCTCTGTCATTGCTACTATTTCTGCATGGTAGAGGAAATGCTCTTGTACTTGTACTTGTTGCAGAACTTCCATAGTAGGTGTGGCTTGAGGCTCAGTGTGAATGTTACATATTTGATTCATATGCTAGTAGCGACCATTGAAGAGAGGGGGGTTGGGGACACGGGCATGTCCTCTTGTATATATTCTTCGTCTGAATCTCCTAGTCCCGCTTCATGGGGGCATGGGAGGTCCTTTCTTCTTATTCTCTTCCATACTTGCTAAGATTTCCTTAGTGTTGGCTATGAGCACATCTGTTTCTTTTAAATCCTCTAAGACATCTTCTTGGCTCATTGTTACTAGTGCGGGAAAAGGCTCTTTGGTGGGGAGCGATGTACCTATAACATGGCTTAGAACTTTTGTTAGTAGGTGCACATTTACTACTTTGTTTTGGTGTTGTGGCAAATATGTATACAACTCCTTATGTAGGTAGTAGGCCCAATCATCTTTCAAATTCATGTGTATCTTCTGCAATTTGTGAAGATTGATCTTGTTATATGGGTCTATGGGCTTAATTTGCATTATCATTGAAATTGCTCTCCCTTAATTCATCCCCTTGACATTTGAGTACTCCATGCCATTGTTGTAGAAGACATTTTCCTTGAGCATGGTATCAACAAATGGTAGGTCCTTTCTCTCCACTTGACGTGTATGGGTGGGTGGGGGTAGCTACATTGCTTGTCGTATGTCATCTTCTTTGATCATAATGCTTCTTGTGTGCCTATATGGAAATGTGACCTCTATTGTCTTGGTCTTCTTATCTCATAAGTCTTTGTGAACTCGGCACAGAGTGAGACATTGATTATCTTTGGTTGCCGTTGTGTATATTGATCTAGCCCAATTGCTTCTAGCTTGGTCTTGACTTTTGGTGTTTCCAAGAAAAGTATGCATTTCAGTGAAAGGTATTAGAATGAGACCTTGCCTTTCTGTGTTGGCACATCTCTGTTGATGATGGTGCTGGCCACATTCTCAAGGTATGGGCCTAAGAGGGTAAGCTTGTGTGCCTTGGAGGCTCTCTTATTTCCCTTCTTGTTGGTTGGGGTGGTTCTGACTTCTCCATATGCTTCGAGCTACAAAGATGCACTATCAGAGTTCTCATTCTCTTTTGTAGAGGGAGTCATCTTGTAACATTGAAAATCTGATATATTAGCCCTGGCTGGGTAGGGGGGACTCCTACCAATCCTAACTGGTTGGGACTCCTCTCTTGCCTTGCATGCCCTGTTTTTTTTGGAAGTTAGTGTGTTACTGATACAAGTTGATGTTAGTGAAGCTTTTTGCATGATCTTTGTTGCTCTCGATGAGTTTTTGTCAAGCATGAAAAATCAGCCTAGTCTTTCATCACGGCCATGCTTTTCACGCTATTCACACCGAAAAAAAGGTTACCAATTTTAAGTAAAAACATGTTAGAACGATTTAGTGATACATATGGACTTGAGATTAAGTGCATGTAAAACATTTGTAAGAGTTTTGATTTACATGAAAAACCACTTTGGGTTTTCACTGTGTGAGTATTTGGAGATATTCACGTTGAAAAAATGTTAGTATTTGATGATAAAATGTTGTTAGGATGATATAGTTAGTCATGAGAATATGAAATCAGTAGGAAACAAGTTTCTTCTAAACAAAATTTTTGACATGAAAAACTAGATTGGTTTTTCACACGACCTTGAATAGATATTCATACCAAAAAAATTATATCTATTTGACAAATGTGAGATGCATATTAGTAATGTAGTTGATGAGATGAAGTTAGGAACACATGTAATGTTTATGATTTTTTGGGAGATAATCATGATAAAAAAAAGTTAGTTATTTGGTACAAGATGATGTTAGAGAGATGTGTTAGGGCCAATAGAGGTGAAAGATGGTATCATTGAAGTTTTCTTAAGGGTTCCATTTTTAGTGCGTGAAAAACCCATTGCTTTCTAGTTGGTTGGTTTGATGGATACAAGTTCTTGGAAGCTATTGGAGTTTGTTACTTTGAGTGGTCTTTCCTTAGTGTAGATCTCTTGGCTTGTTGGATCGGGTTATTGCCGAGGATAAGCATACTCTAGAACTTGGGGAGCAAAGTTGTACCGTTATTCTATCTTCCTTTGTTTGCACTTGGAAGGTCCATTCTTTCCATTATATGGGACAATCAGTTCCACACCAATCCATGCTCTTCCTAGCAACACTTGCTCCTCCATAATACCTACAAGCATAACATATATACCTTTCCGGCCACATGGCTATTCTTGACAAGAATTTGCACATTTAAACAACCTTCAACTTTTAGCACACTAGCATGGAAATTGCGAGCCCTTGTATTAGTTGGTGCCAAGTCTGGTTTACCTAGAGCTTCCCACGTTTCATAAGGTATTAGATTGTTACTTTCTTTTTTGTTGATTAGATCTATGCTTGAGTTGTAGTTTCCAACCACAGGCACTTGAATATTGACCCTTACAAGTTCAATATCCAAGTCATCATTCTCCATGGATGATATCATAGCTATATTGGTTTAACAATGTTTTTCTCACCCATTATTTTTCTTCGTTGATTCTATCCTTAGCCTCTTCTTAGGGGAGTCTTTTAACCCTATCTTCCTCTTTCTTTTTATGTATTTGAGAAAGTATGTCTTGAGTAGGGGGTCCATAATAAATTTTCAGCTTGCTCCCATTGATGTACCCATCGGTCTGATACCATCAAGGCATGGGTGGCCAAGGTAATGAAGGATTTGGCCAAGGTAATGAAGGATTCTCTCAAAGGAGGTTTTTTAATCTTGATGCCATGGCAACGAGCACATTATCTAAGGCAATGTTAATCATGGGTGTAAGAAACGCATTGGATGTAATTGCAGGGTAACGGTGTCCAAGAGGAGAAGTCCAATTGGTAGTCCACCTAAGTCCAATAAGAGAGGAAGGGGAGAGGGTTGAAAAGGAGAGTGGAGTAGATACACAAGAAGATAAGGGGTTGGAAATAGATGATGGAGTTGTTGATGTTCTTTTGCTGACACAAGGGCTATGATAGGGAGAAGGAAAATGACTTAGTTGGGAGGGAGCGTGAGATGCAGATAGTTCCATTTGTTGTGAGGCGAGATTTGAACCTTGGTTTCCTCTAACAAGAATGTACTTGGGATCTTTGGTGTACAATGTGAGTTACAATATATCTCTTCCTTAATTTCTAGCTATGTATACTTGCCCTTCGTTGTTATGTTTTACAAGAATTGTTGTGCACCGTTAATGCTCGTGATGATAATAGGTGCAATTAACAAAAGATTTGCATAAGACACTTGACGTCCTGTGGGCCACTCTCTTGGGAGGAGGAGCTTAAAAAAGTTACAGCATCCACAAAGATAGAACTCATGAGAAAATATAGTGATAGGATGGGGAAGGTATGGATTACTATTGTTACAAATGATGATATTATAGTATACTTCTATGTGTGGAGATCTTGTTTGATTTCTTTATCATTATTTTAGTTGCTTCATATGTCTTGGCTCTAAAGTGGAATAATGATAGCTATGCCAATTTGGAGAAGTTGAACCTTATTGCAATTGTGGATGTGTCTGTAATAGCGACAATTTTGGAGACCAACAAAACTACCAGGTTTATGTTTGGTTTGCCAAGAGGTGACCATGATTACCAAGGGTATGTGATCAAAACTACGTAATAATGTTGAATGAATCCATTTGGGTGAAGCTATTGCTTTTAGTGTTTCATGATTATTCTTTTTATTTTTAAGATGGATTGCAGGTGAGGTGGTTTTGGAGAAGATCCTCCAGAGAGAAGAGGAGGTTCTCAGTGACTAGGTCAACATGCTAGATGCTCCTGTTTTGCCTGTTGTTGATTGTTTGCATTGAGGGAGTTTTATGGAGAGGTTATGTTGGAAAAAAGGTGGACAACTATTTGGTATGGTGAAGCGAGTAGAGAGCAAGGATAGGAGTGAGGAGATGAAAGAGCTTAGAAAACTGAATTTGTTATAGATGGTTGCCCAAAGAGTTGTCTTTAGGTTTATTCTTAGCTTTGATGCCTTGTAATTTTATATGTGTTCTTTTGGTATCTTGTTGAAAGGTTGGAGTTACTTTTCCTTTCTTGTTTGTTCTTGTTATTTCCTTGTTATCTTGTTGATTGTTATTGGTGTTTTGAGTAGGTTTCTTGCTATTAGAAGCACTTGGGCATCTTTACATCTATTCCACTAATTGTTAGACAATGGCTAGTGATTGATAATATCGACACCACCATGTAACCTCCATACATGAGGTGTCTCACTAAGTGGGAATTACACCACTGTCCATGGTGGATAGATATGCACAAGGGGGCGCTACTTGAGAGAGAGAAGGAGATGTATGAGGACTTTAAGAAGAGTTTTGCACGTGTTGGTGTTGAGGAGAATAGATTTCAACCATCAGGTAATAATTTGTTTTGTTTTGTGTTTTGTATTAATGGTGTTTCTTATTTGGTGCTTATGTTTAGTTATGGTGTTGTTTGTGCATTAAGAATGCACTGCAAAGAAGAAGGATAAGGAGGTGATCAAGGAGAGTGCCAATGAGATTGAGTTAGAGAATAGCATGAACCATGATATGGGTCAGTTTATTCCTAATTATGGATGGTTTTTATTTCTTGGAATAGCTAGTTCTTTTTACCATCATGTTGCACTTTGCTCTTACATTGGGTGTTTTGTGTGGGTGTTTATGTAGATGTTGCACTTCTCTTCCATTGGGTGTTTTGTGTGGGTGTTTATCTAGATGTTCGTCAAGGTGTCCTCGTATAAAAAAGAACTATTTATTTTGTGTTTTTGCCTCCATCTCCCAATGGGTTAGTTGCTCGAGGTCAAGATCATAGATGTATGGTGGTTCAGGGGGACTACATTGCCATTGGGAGGGATTTCTCTCTAGGTCTCAAGAACCCAGTCTACACAGAGATCCATGAACATGTTCTAACATGTTGGTGCAGCTGTATGGGCAGAGAAGAAAGGTAGACCTATCTCTTGGGCAGCGAATTCAGTTTTTCTTCATCTTCTATTTGGTGGTGTACATGTTGGTGGTGCACACACTCCTCCTTGAGATATGTTGACAGAGGTCCATGTTAGGTATGGCTGTGCATTGGCTTCTTCTTCACTATCAGACTTTGAATGGCTCTTGATTGTTGCATCTTCTTTGGGTATTGCTATTGAGAAAATATTCTTCATTTATCTTTTCTTGACTATTTCTTGAATTGCAAATAGAGTTTGGTAGTGTTTCTTTGTTTGGAAAGTTTGGGGATTGGGTTGATTGATAGATATTGTCGAGTTTTCGACTTGGAAATTTGGCATCGAGTAATTGTGGTTCATCACTCGCCTTATGATTATGTAGATATTGCTGGCATGAGGACTGAGGTTTGTTACTTTACCTATTTCTAATGATTCTTTGAATTTTAGGAATATAGATTAATGCTTATTTTGATCAAACAACCTTATGACATGAATGGCTCTTCTTTTAGTGCTCAACATCTATGTTCGTTGTGCATCAACTTGGTATGAATCCTCCCCTATATGTCTCGGGGATAGCACACCGCTTTTTAGAGTCTCCAGATGAGGCCTTTGGATACTTTGACATATCATCACATGCTTGCTAACAGTCGAGCTATGAGCATGCAGACGGTTTAGATTTGCATGGTGCCTTGGAGATGAGCTCCACTTTTGTGGGGTGCTAGCTTCTGTGCTGGCCTCGAGGCATAGGCTTGGAGTTTGGATGTGGGACTGCATCCGTTCTAATGGGTGGATGTGCATGGCACTTGTTGACAATGATGAGAGGGTCTTTAAAGACTATGTGTCACCTATCCTTGCGCATCCGCCGATGGCATCAGCAAGGCGAGGATATGGTGGATCCTCTAGGTGGGGAGATCCCTTACAATTAGTGAGCACCTTCCCTTCAATCACTTTGGATGCATTATGCTTGTATGGCTGTAGTTGACCATTTGGGTCATCTATTTTGCTTTTATTTATTTTAACATTTGTGATGGACTCTGGATAAGTATTTTTGGCATTTTTTGGGCCTTGCCTTGTCATGTGATGTTCCCTTGGTTTTTAAAATCATCTCTATCTCTTTTTTGACTTCCCATGCGATGTGCATATTAGTTAAGTTAGTGCATCTTCCATGCATTGTTGATGACTTGTTTTTATTTTTTTAAAGTACTTTTCTAGTGTATGTTGAGACTATGGCTAGACAAATGATGGGGGATGCAAGATATGAGCAACAAAGTCGAGACCGTCACCGCCGTCAACGGTCCATTTTTGTGGATGATGAGTGTAGCTCTAAGTAGCACTATGTGGCAATGTAGCTTTTGTGTCTGAGAGTGTTCTTTTGCCTCTGTTGTTTTGCACATTGTGACCTATGTGAACTAAATTTCTCTCTCTCTCTCTCTCTCTCTCTCTCTCTCTCACACACACACACACACACACACACACACACACACACACACACACACACAGTTAACCACTCTAGGTAACATTATTTTTCAAACGTGGCTATGCTCATTGTAACATATCTTTTGTAATTGCGCAAAGCGCTTAATGATAAAAGAGACATGGGTGATGACCGAGCTTACGGCTTGTGTAATGCCAGTCATAGGAAAGAGTTGTACATAAAGCTAGAAAGACTAGTTTTGGGGCTTCAATTGTAAAATGGGCAGCTGACCATTATAAACTAAGAGCTCTTGTATATAAGACATTTTATGAAATATGAAAACGGACAATCCCATTAGTCTCATTTGAGTTTTGCCTCTCTCTCTCTCTCTCTCTCTCTCTCTCTCTCTCTCATGAGCTTGTGGATGCATGCTTGTTTTGTTTTCGCTTGCATGCTTGATTGTTGGTGTGTATGCTTGTAGGGATGGTGATGCTCTAGCTTCTCCTCTCCTCTCTGCTCTCTTTGCTCTCTACCAAGGTCTCTCTCTCATGAGCTTGTGGATGCATGCTTGTTTGGTTGTCGCTTGCATGCTTGATTGTTGGTGTGTATGCTTGTAGGGATGGTGATGCTCTAGCTTCTCCTCTCCTCTCTGCTCTCTTTGCTCTCTACCAAGGTCTCTCTTGCATGCATGTGGCATGGAGTGAAGATTGCACTTTCCATAGATCCCCTCAATCTTCACTCCATGCATGTGGCATGGAGTGAAGATTGAGTTTTCCATAGATCCCCTCCTTGTTGCTTGTGAATCTCTACTTGGGTGACACAAGTAGAGGTGGAGTGAGTCCCTAGCAGCTTCACATCAAGGAGTTAATCCTCATTAGGGTTGGCTAAGTGCACATCTCCAAACTTGATCCTTGCATGTTGTTTCTCTTCTTCTTCTCTCTCTTTGTCTCTTGTGTGATGGGAATTCCTCTTTTAACATTTAATTATTTCTCATAGATAAATAAATTTATCAAAAAAAATTCATCATTGAAATTAAATGAATTATCTCATAATTCCAAAATGATAAGAAATTCTCTTTTCTCATCTAATCATGGAATTCCAATTGTAATGGGAATTCTTCTTTTAACATTAAAATTTTATCTATACAAAAAGATAAATTTAACTAAAATCTTTCTTTATTTTTTTTACATAAATTATACATAATCTTAGCCTTCTAATTCTTTTCTCTAAATCAATGGAGTACATGGATTCCCAAGGTCATGGGGATTACTCTTTTAATATAAATTTATTACTAGAAATTCCTCTTTTTCTTAATTCAATAATTATGCATAATCATAAAAATCAATTTCTCCATGATTACTATGAAAATATTTCAATTAATCTAGGATGATAATTCCTAGAATATGGTAGGAAGTCCTCTTTTCATACTTTGAATGAAAATGGTTTATGTGTAAATTTTACAGAAATTTCACCATAGCTCCGCTGCTATACTGATAAATCTCAGTTTATTTTAAAAGGATGAACTTTAACATTATAGATATGATTAGAATGATCCCTAATTGGATCATTAACCCATTATGGATTGAATCATAAATTCTCATGAAATAACTAACTTAAAAGCATAAAAAAGCCATTAATTTGGCCCCCAATTAAACAAGCATAGAATTTATTCTTGAATTAGGGAAAAGCTTCATGAGAAGCTTCATTTGCAACAATGCTTCCAACTAATTTGGCATTTCTTACAATTTTTAGACGCGAGCAAGGTTGAGCTTGCTTCTTTCATTGTATCCATTAAAAGTTCAAAACTACTCAAATACTTATCATAGCACCACATTTGGTTAGGATTAATACATCTGAGATCTTCATTTTTTTGAGAATTACACATCTGGTGCCTTGGGATTGACACATCCAAAGATTATCAGGATTGACACATCTGAGATGATTAGTTTTCTAAAAATTACACATCTAGTATCTTGGGATTAACACATTTAAGAGCATGATCCTCTAGGAATTACACATCCGAGACCCATGTTTGTCTGCTGAGATGGGTTCAAAATCTTGGATGATTGTCCTAGTGTAAAGCATCCAATGGATGGGATTCACAGGTCAACTATTCAAACCTTAATGGAGTTATAACCTTAATAATTTATAATATACAAACTAATGAGATATATCCTGAAAATGTCTCTAAACAAAGTTTCGGTCTATCCTTCTATTCAGTCTCTCACTAGTTTCTTAATTTGATCTCCCTATGTTTTTCCTCAAAAGGTTTCCTCCCCACTATTATTTCTCAAATTTAGTGTACAAATATCTTGCGTCGTGTGCACCCCCAAGATACAAGCACAATTTCATAGAATGTTTGCCTCAACATGTGAGGATATTCAAATCACTTCTATGGCCAGTAGAGATGATTGATTCGTCCTCATATGATAAACAATCACTTGTTTTAATCCCTTGATAGTTAACCTTTGAAAAACAAATCCTAGGAACTAAGATCGGCTCTGATACCACTTGTAAGGTTCCCCCCTTCCAAAAATAGGGGAAACACTTAATATAGTCCACTAAGTCTTATCTTAGAGAAAATTTTCTACTCATCGACACCTTGACCATGCAGAGATTCAAGGATACGATTCATAGGTAAGACCTAGTTCTATCCCGCAGGGGGAGCGTGGTCTTCTAAAAATCAAATCACCCATAGGGTGATTGATCATAATTTGGGCAGCTACTAGTCTTGATTTCTAGAGACAACGCTTTTTTCCTCATCCATGCAAGGCACAGCCGTTGGCCTAGTCTTCTAGAATAGAATTGCCCGAGAACCTATTTATCTAACATAGGGCTTTCACTTAATATGTTGGAAAGCTACCCGACTAATCGGGTCCACCCATCCGTAGGATGGTGCCGTCGTCGGGACATTCCATCCTCCCACTTTTCACCCTACTCACGCATCAATTTGTTTTCTAATTAATCCTACCTTACTGTTTGACATAAATAAACATGTTTATAATTAAGACTCTTTTCACAAGGTTTATTAAAACAGCCTTTTTCCATAGTACAATAATGCCAAAGACAAGATTTTTTAAAAAAAGTTTATACATGAATCAATTCCATACAAGCCAAACCGGCTCTCTTATTCTTTTCCTTTATACTGCTGATGATCTATAATTCGGCCTTCCAGCCTCTACATGCTGGGCAAAACCCTACGGGACCATACACCTCATCGTCGGCCGCTATAGCGAGGACTGAAGCCGGCCTGTCGCCCTCTCAGCCTCCATCGCTCGATCCTCCCACCCCTCAGAGGGATGTCTACGCACTAGGGTGGGCTGATTTACCGTACTAGCTTGGGCCCTCAGAACTAGGTAGCATTACAATCACTCGCCTCAATCGGCAAACCTCATTCTCCCAATGGTATGAGGGATACCATGGACCAACTCCGGCCCTTACTAACGTCTCCGCCGTCCGGCTACACAAGCATAAGAACGAGGCAGCGTCAAGGCAGGGAGAACTTGTATCTGTACCTTAATTTAACCAAGATAACAATCCATTTACTCAACTAAACCATAGGACTAGAATCCATGTTACCTTCTTAAGAAAACAATCCTTTTCACAAAGATTTTTGCATTTCAACTTGAGATTGCGATAAGACATTCTTTATTTAAGGCATATGCTATTGTTTAAAAGAATACAAACTTTAACTAGTAAATCAATCAAATAGATCACTATTAACAATTAATAGAGAAGCCGGGGCCATACCTCAACCCCTAAGAATGATATGTAATTGAAAAACAAAAAATTGTTATACCTTATAGAAATTTGTCATTTATCGTTACCTTTGCTCAATAACAAGAGCTTTAGAACGACATATGAGAATAGAGTCTTCTAATACCTTCTCTTACGATTGAAATCATCCGATCATCCCCAAGCTTTATCTTCTCTTACTCGTACTGTGACTTTTCTCTCTTTCGAAGGTCTATGGCAAAATAGCCTTCTCTTGCAGGGCTACGGCATACTATTCTTTCTTTAAAAGAAAAGCTATGGAGTTTTGGTCTCTTCCTCCAAAAGACCATAGCAATCTAACCTTCTCTTCTAAGATATTAGATAAGAATGAAGGGATATATACATCTGAAGCTCTAGGATTATCTTGAGGCTACTTGCTGCCTTCTTATAGTTTTCCCTGTGTAGAGACCCTGACGGAATCAGCAAATTATTTCGGCCATAACTCTGATAAAAACTGAGAATATGGTCATATAACCAGTCAAAAGAATGGGAAGAGATCTAGTCTACAAGCCTACGTGTGTAGAATAGGCAAAAACGTCTGTATATAGCCACAAACGCGTCATCTTTAGAAACGCGTTGCTTTTCCACATTTTTAGTATGCATGGACTCTAAATATGTAAAAGTACTCTAAATATGACCTCTTATCACCTAAATTTGAATTTCTATTTTTGGAGATACTTATCTCTTTTTAATAGAACTATTCTTGTCTTCTTATTTCTTTTTAATAGAACTATTCTTGTCTTCTTATTTCTTTTAGGATTTTTGGAGATAATATTTTTATTCTAACATTTTCCTAATGTTTCTAGCCTTATTGTCTCACTCTTCTCTAAGTACACTCTCTTTCCTTATTGAAATCTATATTAAAAGAGACACATACATACATGGCTTGGGAGAGACCTTACACACCATGAGACATATCGTATTCAGTTTAATCTAGATAGGAATGTAACTGACTGCCAATTCAGAGTCTTACCTTTGGGAGTTTTTGACGGAATCCTTGGAATGGATTGGCTCCACAAAAATCAAGCTGACATCCACTGTCACAATGGAACCATTTCCTTCAGTGACCTTCATGGGAACAAAGTTCAAGGAACTAGAGTTTTCGGATCCCCAGATCTGCAATTAGTAAAAGCTTCTAGGTTACTCAAAAAACTTAGAAAGAAGCAGCTCATTTATGTTGTCAAAATGAATCCAGTAGACACAAAGTTAAAGGCTAAAGATCCAGATGGTTGAGTGAGTATGATGATTTATTCCTAGTAGAGCTAACTGAGATGCCTCCGATTCGGGAAGTAGATCATGAGATAGAATTGGCCCCCGGACCTTAGCCAATAGCCCAGTGCACGTACAAAATGCCAGTCCTTAAAGCCATAGAACTCAAGGAACAACTTAGGCAGCTATTAGAACAAGGGTTTGTAAGACCCAGTGTTTCACCGTGGGGAGCGCCAATTCTCTTTCAGAAAAAGAAGGATGGAACGTTAAGACTCTGTGTGGATTACAGAGGTCTCAATCAGCTGACAATTAAGAATAAGTATCCTATCCCCAGAATTGATGAGCTTCTGGTGGGGACAGGCTAAATGGAGCCCAGATCTTCACAAAGATAGATCTCAAATCAGGGTATTACCAGATCAGGATTAATGAGCAAGATATCTCAAAGACAGCCAATACTCACTATAGGCACTATGAATTTATTGTCATGCCATTTGGATTGACAAATGCCCCAGCTACATTCAATTGCCTAATGAAGGACATTCTCAGAGAATACTTGGATGATTTTGTTCTTATTTTCTTTGATGAAATTTTGATTTACTCAAAGAATGTAGCTGACCATGAAGCTCACGTCCGTAAAGTTCTTGAGATTCTAAGGAAGCACCAACTCTTTGCAAAAAAGAGCAAATGCACTTTCTCTGTCGACCATGTTGAATACTTGGGCTTTCTGGTATATCCAAAGACGGAATTTCTCCAGATTTCGCAAAAGTCCAAGCAGTCATAGATTGGCCTGAACCAAAGACAGTGAAAGAAGTCAGAGGATTCTTGGGATTAAGTGGTTGGTATAGAATTTTTATACCTATGTATGCTCTCATAGCTTCCCCCCCTGACTAATCTTCTCAAGAAGAATACCCCGTTTCAATGGTCTGCCAGGTGTCAGAGCGCTTTTGATAGCGTCTTGGTAACCAATCCCATTCTGAAATTGCCAAATTTCTCTCTACCCTTTGAGGTAGTAATAACTGATGCCAGTGGTTTTGCCCTGGGAGGTGCGCTCATGCAGGAAGGTCATGCAGTGGCCTATGAATCTCGAAAACTCAGAACACATGAGAGAAATTATGCTGTCCGCGACTTGGAGCTACTTTTAGTAGTCTATGCCCTGAGACATTACCTACTGGGTCAAAGATTCACTTTGATGACAGATCATCAGAGCTTAAAGTGGATCTTCACTCAGGAGGATCTCAACATGTGCCAAAGAAGGTGGATGCAGACCTTGCAGGAATTTGATTTTGAAATCAAGTACCACCCAAGCAAAGAAAATGTGGTAGTAGATACCCTCAGCAGAAAAGCCTCCTTGCTTTGCAATCACAGTGGTGTCAAATCCATCGATTAATGAAGCAAGAGAGAAGATCATGCAGGATAAATTTTTTGGCCCTATTGCTACCCTACTTATGCAAGAAAGCAAAACTCCTCAGGAGTTGAACCGAGTTCAAGGGTACAGCTTGGATGAAGGAATTATGTATTATAATAGCAGGCTATGCATTCCCAATGATGAGGGAACTAAGGGTAAAATTCTGAATGAAGCCCATGATAGCCTTATAGCAGGACATCCAGGTTTCATCAAGACCTACATGTTTGTAAAGAAAAGCTTCTTTTGGCTTGGACTAAAAAAGGATGTACTTAATCATGTACTTCAATGCCTGATATGTCAAAAAGTCAAAGCCGAGAGAGTAAAAATGCCTGGGAAGTTACATCCATTAGACATTCCCTAGATGAAGTGGGAATGTATCAGTATGGACTTTATTACTGGACTACCTTCAGTGCAATCAGGTTACAACTCCATCTTCGTGGTAGTTGATAGACTAACCAAAGTTTCCCATCTAATTCCAGTAAAAGAAACCTACACTGCAGTGGATATGGCCATTATGTTCCTCAAGGAAATCTTCAGATTACATGGCCTACCCAGGAGAATAGTAAGTGATCGAGAACCCAAGTTCACGTCAAGATTCTCGACTGCATTCTTCAAAGCAGTAGGAACTTTCTTGGATCTCAGAACAACTTACCACCCCGAGACCGATGGTCAAACAGAAAGGGTGAACCAAGCAATCGAAGATATACTTCGGTCATGCTGTGGTGGCAGGGAACCCAAGAAGTGGCTAAGCTATTTGCACCTAGTCGAGTTTGCCTACAATGCTTCTTATCACTGAAGTATCGGGATGAGCCCTTTCAAAGCTTTGTATGGACAAGATTGCCTAACACCATTAACTTGGTCCGACCCATTGATTAGGGTCGAGATGTCTAGACAGATGCTTGATGACATGGAGTAGCAGATGTAGTCAATCCGCAAGTATATAAAAGCTGCCCAGGATAGATAGAAGCAGTATGCAGATAAGAAGAGGTCAGACAAAAAATTCAAAGAAGTAGATATGGTCTTCATTCGAGTACGCCCCAAAAGAAGTTCTCTATCTCTTGGGAAGTATAATAATTTATCCCCTAGATAATGTGGGCCATATCTGATTACAAAGAAAGTAGGTGACTTAGCCTATGAACTTCTTCTGCCTCCTCATCTCAAAGTACATAATGTATTTCATGTCAGCTTACTTAAGAAAGTATGTACCGAGCCCGAATCATGTGCTTAATGATGAACTCTTAACTTCTTCAACCCAAGGGCAGATGGAACTCCAACAACCTGAAGAAATACTTGATGTTCGAGAGAAGGTTCTCAGGAAAAGAATTCTAAGAGAATTATTAGTCAAATGGAAGTTCTATCCTTTTGAAGACGCCACCTGGGAGAAAGAAGCCAAACTGATGCGAGATTACCCCCAGTTTGCGAGATGAGGACATCTCACGTTTTTTAAGTGGGAGAGGATGTAAGATTCCTCCCCAGCCCCTCAAGATGTCAAGTTTCTTCCCTTGTAATCAATCCCCTTTTTAGAATAATAAAAGATCTTGTTTCTACCTATTTTGGCCTAGAGAGAGAAAATATTCTAGAGAGAGATAATTCAGTTTTTAGATATCTTTGGATGAAATAATATCCTTTCTTATTAAAATAAATTCCCTTGAAATAGAAGTTTAAAAAGAAATTCCTAAGGTGCATTAGAAATAAATTATAATCTGCACAAAAGACCTCAGCCGCCTAAGGATCTTGATTTTTTAAAAATTTTGGATTAAGGTTCTTATGGACCAATAAGATTAATCCAAACGTAGGGAGTGATAAATTGAAGAATAAAAGAAAAACCCCAAAAAAATGAGTAAATGATCACATAAGATAAAGAGTGGACTAAGGACAAAAGAAAACATTAAAAAACTGAATTTTAACACCTTGGGGATCTCCCCTCATGAAGGAGGCGCCTTTTTTCTCATCATTAACCCCCAATTTCAAATCAATTAAATGAGATATTTCATCTCTCCTCTCTCCTATTTCAAGTCTAGTTCCAAAAAGTAAGCTGAACTGAATAAAAAATGGTCAAAAATTGACCAAACTGATCTGGAAAATTCTAGAATTAGTTTGCTCATGTTTTCCTATAAATAGAAGTCTTCCCCTTTGTAAAAGCTTAATGGTGTTTATGCACTGTTACTCTACTCCTGTCCTGAGCCATCTACATTGAATTTGTTGATAATTCAATTGTTTTTGGCTTAATCCTCTCCAAAGTGAATTGGTGGCTACTCTTACTTCAAACAAGAGTAGAACCCTCAATCCCATGTACATATTCACCTATGAATATGCATGGATATCACTGATATTAATTATAAAATTTGATTTTTATGCATAGAAAGATGCATAATGGAAAATTTTTTTTATTATAAAAGTGTTATTCTCATTAAATTTTATGCATAGAAAGATTCATAAAGGAATTTTTTTAATTATAAAAGCGTTATTCTTATAAAAATAATTTTTTATGCATAAAGAAATTCTTTTTATTTTAAAAGCGTTATTCCTATTAAATTGATTTTATGCATAAAAGGATTTTCTTTTATATAAAAGTGTTATTCCCATTGAAGTTGATTTTTATGCATAAATAGATGCATAAAGAATTTTATATCAAAATTAGAATTCTCTTAAATTCTATGTTTTATTTCTATGAGTATTTGATAAATGAATAAGTAAATGAGAAATTTCTATCGTTTTATACTCACACGGATTGTAAAAAGAAAATTTAAAAATTCTATCGAGATCTAAATATCCAGATAAATGATTAATTTATTCCTCATTGGAATTCATAACTAATTTAGAAATCAGTTAAGTGTATATTCAAAGAAAGAAACTTGGTAAAATAGTAACTGAATTATCAAACCTTTTCGAGAAAGATGGTTCAAAAAAAAAATCCTATACGACTCGAACCTTGAATCAGACTATGACCAAGACTAAACTCTTTCGTCAGTTTCAAGGAAAGAAGATGTGACCAGTATAGAAAAATACACTCAAAACTCCCGCCAAATCTGAATCTAAGTTTGAGACCCTTCAAATTGATATGTGGATCAAGGTTATAGAATTCGAGGAATTCTGGTATGAAATTTAGAATTCTGATCAAGAAGTTTTGGGGATACTGATTCAAGAAATACTCATTGTATTCAAAAGAAAATCAAACTGAAAACTTGCATAGAAACCTTGTTTTCTTAAAGGACTGTCTTACGCCAGAATGCTGGAGGGAGCATTTGGTATATGTTTTTCTAAGGGAAGTTCGGTTGCAAAACAGCTGATGGCGGCCGGGGAGTGTTCAAAGGATGGCTCATGTGGCAAAGCCTGTCGGTATGGTTGAAAAATGGTGTGCTTCCGGTACGATGGGCGAGGGCCGACAAAGCGGTCCCTGAGTGAAGTGCCAGGACACCTAAGGAGGATCCTGGAGGGTTCTGACCAGACGATGCACATGCTCGTGGTGCTTAGGACACCCATGCGTATGTCGTGGAAGATATGTATGATGGACGAAATGATTATTGTAATCTGTTACTAGATCTCGTTTTGCTGACTAGTTGGTCTCAACGGAGAGTCCATAGTGATACTGTTTTTTGAGAAACAAGGGACTGGATGGAAATTTTGAGTTATGATATCTGTAATCAATAACTGTTTGTCAATGGATTATTTTATATGTTAAAGTTTTAAAGAGGAGTGTGTGCGTATTTGTATTCGAAAAGCAAAAGTTAAGAAATGCATTCAATTATGGGTGGGTGAGTAATTGTCTAGTTCTACCAATTGGCTAACCCATGGTAGACTGGAATCAGTGGAGTTTTAATAATGAAATTGAAATAATAGGAATACGCTTAGAATTCGAGTAGTTAAATAAAAACCTAAAGACTTTCTTAAATGATTAGATCAACGGCTGTGCCTGATTTCGGTTAGGAAAAAAACATTGATTTCTTCAAGTTAAGTATGTAATAGTTTTCCTTCTATCTGGTTTAATCAGTTAAAGGATAGTTTTCCTTCTATATCTAGTTTAATCAGTTGAAGGATAGTTTAGTCTCTTGACCCCCTTAGATAATTTGTTAAGAAAATAAAAAAGGTGGAATCGTCCTCGTTTTCTGGGCAAGGGAAATTTTCCTGGTTTCGGTTTCGGAATGACCACTAGATTAGTCTCGTGTCTGGACATTCGAGGACAAGGCCCCGAGTGGGAAACCCTGCCCCGCGCCAGAGGAAGCTACTTCTGCTGCTAGCAACTAGGAATCCGCGCGGAGGGGGCAGAGGGGTCTCACAAGAATAGGGGAAGTCAAAGAGAGATGTTCCCAAATTGGCCGTCCACTTCCAAGGCAGTAACGCTGGAAGTGATTGAAGAAGATGAAAGAGATCATACTCCACCTGCGAGATGAGGACATCTTGCATTTTTTAATTGGGGTAGGATGTAAGATTCCTCCCTCTAGCTTTTGAGGTGTAAAGGTGTAAGAACCTCCCCTTCTGTTCTTGTAAATATTCCCCTCTCTGAAATAAAAGAAAGATCTTGTTTTGGCCTACAGAGAGGTAATCCAAAATTGAGATATTTTTGGATATAAAAATACTCCTAGTATCTAAAATAGTTTCCCCTAAAAAATAAATTCAAAAAGAACTTTCCAATGTGCATTTGGAACTAATTGAAAATGTGTATAAAGGACCTTAGCCTAAGGGTCAAGATTTTCAGAAATTTTTGGATTATGATCCAATTAAGGATCCTATGGACCAATTGGATTAATCCAATTAAGGTTCCTATGGATCAATTAGATTAATCTAAGTGTGGGGATGAGATAAATCCAAAGAATAAAAGAAAATACCCAAAAATGAGTAAATGCTCACATAAGATGAAGAGTTGACTGAGCACAAGGTTTATTAGTTAAAAACTATGAGATATTACTAAAAAATGAGATATTTTGGTATAATGATACAATTTTGACACCTTGGTAATAGGAGGGGGGGGGGGACTTTAAGGAGGCACCTATTTCACACATGTGAATGAGTTTTTAAATAAAAAATATTAAGATATTTTTATCTCTCCTCTCTCTTGGATCAAACCAAATCAAAAAGGGAGCCAAACTGATCCAAATCTTGTCCAAATTCAGCCAAACTGAAACTGAAAAATTCTAGAACTTAGTTGGACTCAGTTAGTGGCCTCCCTCACCTATAAATAGACCCTCATTCTTTTGTATTCTCATCTGTGAACTATACCATGCCAGTATTATATTAAAATAATGATATTTTTTATTATCCCTTAAGTATCCTCTACTTTTGGAGAGAGTGGAGCTTCTCTCTCTCTTCAACCATCCTTGGAGCTTTCCTCTCAACACATTAACCAATTGATTGGTTGGGGGCTTCTTCTAAGATAGAGAAGCAAGCAAAATCAAGAGGTAAGGTGTAATTTCATGGTTTTTCTCTACTATTCTCAATGTTTTCACTTCTCAACCCCTCTCAAGCTTGAGAAGTTTCTAAATTAAGTGTTTATAATGCAAATCAAGCTTTTCTTAAGAGTTGTAATGAATAATTAAGAAAAGTTTACATTTATGCTTAATTAGGATGCTTTTTATGTTTATCTCTCTCCCCAAAAGAATGGTCATTCCTATGACCAATTCTCTATTCAAATGATGCTTCTCATTGATAAATTCTCAATTCACAAATCAAACTCTAGGCTTGTGAAGCTAGATGTTAAGAAAGTGGCTTTTTATACTTTTATGCTTCTAAAATTATGATAATCTTATGATTTAAATCCATAAATTGGATTTAAGTATAGAAGATAGTTATACTAATTGTATTACTAAGTTGATTCTTTTCAAAAATATTAAAAATTATCAGTAATAGCAACAGAGCTATGGTAAATTTTTTAAGAAATTGATACATAATTCATTCTTATGCATAACATGAAAAGAGGACTTCCTACCATATTCTAGGATTGGTCATCCTATGCTAAAAGAATGATTTTCATCACATTCAATGAAAAACTAATTTTTAAGGTTTATGAATAATTAAATAACTAAGAAAAGAGAAAATTATGGTAATTTTATTTAAATGATAAAAGAGGAATTCCCATGATATTTGGAATTCAATCATTTAAATGAGAAAAGTGGAATTCTTAGCATATTGAATTAATGGATATTTTTATTAAAATTCAAAGAGAAAATTTAGATAAATTTATTTTATGCATGAGAAATATTTAAATGATAAAAGAGAAATTCCCATGACATTTGGAATTCAATCATTTAAATGAAAAAAGTGAAATTCTTAGCATATTGAATTTATGGATATTTTTATTAAAATTCAAAGAGAAATTCTAGATAAATTTATTTTATGCATGAGAAATATTTAAATGATAAAAGAGAAATTTCCATGATATTTGAAATTCAATCATTTAAATGGGAAAAGTGGAATTCTTAGCATATTGAATTAATGGATATTTTTATTAAAATTTAAAGAGGAATTTTAGATAAATTTATTTTAAGCATGAGAAATATTTAAATGATAAAAGAGGAATTTCCATAACATTTGAAATTTAATCATTTAAATAGAAAAAGTGGAATTCTTAGCATATTGAATTAATGGATATTTTTATTAAAATTCAAAGAGAAATTTTAGATAAATTTATTTTATGCATGAGAAATATTTAAATGATAAAAGAGGAATTCCCATGACATTTGGAATTCAATCATTTAAATGGAAAAAGTGAAATTCTTAGCATATTGAATTAATGGATATTTTTATTAAAATTCAAAGAGGAATTTTAGATAAATTTATTTTATGCATGAGAAATATTTAAATGATAAAAGAGGAATTCCCATGACATTTGGAATTCAATCATTTAAATAGTAAAAGTGGAATTCTTGGTATATTGAATTAATAGATATTTTTATTAAAGAAAAGAGGAATTTTAGATAAATTTATTTGAGGATAAAAGAGGAATTTCCATGACATTTAGAATTCAATCAATTAAATGTAAAAAGAGGAATTCCCATGATATTTGAGATCCAAGAAATTAAATGAAAAAAAGAGAAATTTTTAGCATAATTCAAATTATGAGTATTTATCAAAAGTGGAATTTTGAGCATTATTGGGAAATATGGGTAGAATTGATTTTGTAAATCCCATGAATCTTTTACTCAAAAAGAAGAATATTGAATATATTTCACTTGAGAAAATTAAGAAAGAATATGAAAATATCCGTTGAGAAAAAGAACCTTTACCTAGGCCAACCAATTGGCAGAAATATTAGAAAAGCCCCATCGGTATCAAAAATATAAAATGTTACTAAATGTGAAATGGATGTGGATGTGAAAGAAGAGCTGAGAATGAGATGTGAGGATATGTGAAAGGATGTGATATAAATGAATGTGGGTGTATGTGAATGAAGAGATGAGAATGAGATGTAAGGATATGTGAAAGGATGTGATATAAATGGATGTGGATGTGAAAGAAGAGATGAGAATGAGATGTAAGGATATGTGAAAGGATGTGATATAAATGGATGTGGATATGAATGAAGAGATGAGAATGAGATGTGAGAATATGTGAAAGGATGTGATGTAAATGAATGTGGATGTGGATGTGATAGGATGTGATGTGATGTAAATGAATGTGGATGTGGATGTGAAAGGATGTGATGTGATGTAAATGGATATGGATGTGGATGTGAAAGGATGTGATGTGATGTAAATGAATGTGGATGTGGATGTGGATGTGAAAGGATGTGATGTGATGTAAATAGATGTGGATGTGGATGAGATGTGATGTGGTGTGGTGTAAAGGGATGTGGATGTGAATGTGATGAGATGTGGATGAAATGTGATGTGATGTGAATATATGTGGATGTGAATGTGAATGTATGGATGGATGTGGATAGACATGCATGTGGATGACTAGATGAATGAGATAGAATGTGTATGGATGTGATGAGATATGGATGTGATGTAATGTGGATAGAATGCATGTAATGGGATGGGAATGCAATGAATGTGATGGAGGTGAATAAATGCGATGAGATGTGAATGGATGTGAATGCGACGTGACATAAATAGATGTGAATGGATGTGATGTAATGTGATATGAATCGGGATAGATGTGAATGGGTGAGATGTGATGTGGATGTGATGTGAATCGGGATAGATGCGAATGGATGAGACGTGATGTGAATAGATGTGATGTGGATATGGGTAGATGAGAATGGATGAGATGTGATGAGGATAGATGTGATGAGATGTAATATAATGTGATTAGATGAGAATGGATGAAGGACGATGAGAATACATATGATTGGATGTGGATTAAGCAAGGTGAATTGATTTAAAAGAATGTGGAATAACGGGAAATGATGTGGAACGATGTGAAAAGATGAGAGTTCGTTAGAAACTGTATTTATGACCTGTTTTTAAATGATTCCACAAGAATGTGGAATAACGGGAAATGATGTGGAACGATGTGAAAAGATGAGAGTTCGTTAGAAACTGTATTTATGACCTATTTTTAAATGATTGTTTTATGTCAAGAATGATGGAGAAGCATTTTGACCATCTTGTGATGAATGAGGTCATGGAGACCTAAGCGATAAAGTTGCAACAGTTGACGGAGAGTCAATGGAGGACGTGTCGCGTAGCAAGGTCGGTTAAGGTCTTGACCAGCCTCGGTTCGATTTAAATGGTGAGCCTCCGATACGGTGGATGAGGGACCAAGGAAGCAGCCTATGAGTGAAGCGCTAGGTGACTTGCACAGGATCCTAGAGGGTGCTGACCATACGGTGCTCGGGCTCTGGGTCACCGAAGATACCCACGCGTGCGTCGAGGAAGAAAATGGAACAAGGAGTTAGAGTTGTTTTCTGAAACCGGGCATGGATCTGGTTGATTGACCTTGCTGGTCCTCAACGGATGAGTCCATGGCTCTTTTATATGGATCTGTTGGTTGATCTTGCTGATCTTCAACGGAGAGTCCATCTGGATTTTTATAAGTGAATATATTTCCAGGTACTATGAGCTAGGAACTATTGAAAAGGCCCCTGAATGGACATGTGGTGAGCGTTCTAGTTGCCAATGATGCCATAGGTACACCGATGAAGAAATGATTGGAAATTAGAATTCAACCAGATATTTTGGAGGACTATGATCAGTGATACTATGGTTTCATTAAAAGATTGTTTTAAAGGCAGCTGAATCTGTGAAAAAGGCAATTTCATATTGGGTGTATAAGTGGTGTGACTATCTTGAAGTTTGCTTGAAGCGCCAGCTAGGGGGCCTGGGAACTCTTTTCCCTGGTACCCGGGACAAAACATAACAAATTTCTTAAATGGATCTTATCACTACAGTGGTTGGGTGGTTGGCTAACCCATGGGACTGGATGGGTAGGCTGGACTGATGGATCCCTAAAATGAGACTCAATTCTGTTATGGTACGATAGATGAATTAAATCCCGGATAATCTTTGTTCTATGGAAAAGAATCAACGGCTGTGCCTCTCGATGAGGAAAAAAGCGTTGGTCTCTATGATCCAAGTGTAAGTCTTTTCCTTGATTTGACCATGTGACTTAGTGGTTCGGTTGGATCAGTTTGGTTAGATAAGGCTCTTGACAACATTAGAATAAAAATATCCTGGAGGAATCGCCCGTGCTTTCTGGGCGAGGGAAGTTTTTTCGGGTTCGATTTTGGAAGAACCGAGGGATTAGTCTCTTGTCCAGATATCCATGGGTGAGGCCCCGAGTGAGAGGCTCTACCTTGCGCAAGAAGTGCTACTTCCGCTACCAGCACCCCCGAATTCGTTGCACGGAGGGGGAAAGGATCTTTCAACCATGGGTAGCTTACCATTCGCCTTCTCCTGTGCGAGCGTTATCACACCGTCGCATTGCACTACGGGCACTACTCCCTCCTCTCACATCAAATCACTCACACACACTTACTAGCATACATTAGAGATAAGATTAGAGAGAGGTTTAGTAAGAGGGAAAGGTTAATTACACAATGGGAGAGTGCCTTTGCATTATGAGAGAAATTACCTTATATACATGGCCATAAGTGTTCACACCCACTTAAACTGGGCAAGCACCCAAAGCTTCTAGATGGCCTATTTCTCATACATTGCTTCATCTCGTAATACATTGATGCATTACAACACTAGGGAGCACATCCTAGCTTATTATCACATGCTCTTAGAGTGGGAAATACCATTAATTATCCCATCAGACCTTTACGGGGGCTTATCCAAGTTTGATATTTGAATACCATTGCTTTGTGGCTTGTTTGTACATAAGTTTAGTGTGTCCATACTTGAAATTTGATGTATATTACTCATGATTTAGCATATAATTGGGTGTGGAAAACCTTGTTAACCCTAAAATGGGGTTAACCTTTTCCCCTTCTTGATGTCGATCGTGTCCTTGTGATCGGAGTGAAGACTTTGTCGAGGGGTAGATGTATGCGTGGTACTAATAAGTTGTTGTTGTATGTCATTAATCCTTCAGAGGGATGAAGAAGCAAGTTAGTAAATGAAAAAGTTAATAACAGATGGGGTCCTAATGGGGTTGGGGCCATTGCATGTGTTTTCTTCTTCTCTTCTTTCTTTTTTGGTATTTTTCTTCTTTTTTGTGTATTGTTTTTTTTTTTTTGCATTTACATGCAAAGTTACAATGTTTATTGATGCTAGCGGGGATTCTATGGCTATTAGCAATGGAAGAAGAGAGGAAAAGGTCAGGAGGAGAATTAAAATAAGCAAGCCCTTATGTGCACATCTTGTTGGTTAATGTGTCCCTTGTAGGTTGTGAGAGGATGTCGTATTGACTTGACATGTTTCTTATCCATTAAGAATAATTAGGTGCTCTTTGGTCAAGCTGATATACAATGAAGAAAATAAAAGTTGACTCTTTAAACTTAGTTGGAGCTTAATGAAAAACATTTGGAGAGTATTGAAAGAATTTAGTCGACTTGCGATGTTGTGAAGCCATTTGTTGTAAAGGGCCGTTAGGCTACTCGCAACAGCGTCGACTGCACCCAAAAACCAGAAAAAAAAGTCTTCAAAAATAGAGGCATTCAAGCAATTTCCTTCATCAAGATCAATCAATGGTGGTTCTAATCACTCTTTGGTAAGTGGCTATTCAACATTTTCCATGAATCAAAGCTTCCATTGTAATCAAGGGCAAGTTTGGAGATTCCATGTGTGGAAATCCCTAAATTATAGAAATTAGGTTTTCCTACATGCTTAATTAGCTCATTGGTATTGTCTACATGCCAAAAATGGGAGTATATAGCTCTCATTTGCCATTGAGCCACATGTGGGATGCCTTTTTGAAGAAGACTTTGATGATCAAGGCAAGCATTCATGCCCTTATGATGAATCTATGGCTCACCATTCTCCATTGGGATGTCATTGATCATTAGAGAAGGGAATCTTCATCAAATGAATGGTATTATGCATGCACATGAATGCAATGGATGTGATTCTATGCATTGGAAGAGTTATGGAACCCATGAATAAGCTATTGACACCAATTTTGCATTGATATGACACATATTCTCATATCTTTGAGCATTGCAAAGCGTATTGGATGCCATTGAGCCAATTATAGCCATCTCAATGCTATGAGGAGTCACATGGAGTGTGGGCATGCATATGAGATTGTGGATTGAACTATTGATCTTGCTTACCCTCACATGCTATTATTGTGGGGTGAGTGGTTTTGTTGGATGGAGGAGGGAAGATTCTTGGGATTTGATTGAAAAGCATGAGTCCATGCTCTTTGGTTGTAATGAATGAGTTGTAAAAAGGGCACGAGTCATGCCATGTGATTGTAAGTAATCTTCCTTGCTTTTACATTCAAGTGAAGCACACTACCACATCACAATTGTTCTCACAACTTTCCATTCCTAGCATCTAGTATGTTGTGAGGTACCTCGGGCATTGGAGAAGAGGCCCGAGGGGAGTATGGCTTGAATCCACCGTGCCATGAGTGCCATGGGAAAGTGGTACGGTGGAGGATTAGGTACTTGGTGGGAAAGACATGGCCCCAACTTGTGCCTAGAATCGGACTAGGTATGAGGGTGGGAAGAGCTTGGCTAGGAGATTAGCAAGCTTCGACACGCTTCATCAAAGACATTGGTACATGTATTGCAGTGATACACTTGGGTTATGCATGGATTTGATGCCTATTGGTTGAGGCAAACATTGGGGCAAGGTGTTATGCAGTTTATGCAAGATGCCAATGAGTGTTGATGCTGAAATTTGATGCTTAGGAGATTGAGATTTGGCTCCTAATACAAAGGAGACCATGCCAGAAGCATTCAACCAAGAACGTTTCTTTTGGGTTCATGGCGGATGCTCAAAGACCTTCTATGATGAGGGAGACAAAGCCTACTTCATTTCAAGAGCGGGTTCTTCTCAAATGAATGAAAGGCAACATGCACCTACATTCAAACATGTGGAGTCCAATGTTGGGGATCCTAAAAGAGTACCTTCGTAGAGCCCAAAGCAAATTAATACTCCATGATTGAAGAAGAGGTGTATGATGTGGATGTACATGATTGGGAACATATGTCGTTCATCCAGAAGCAAAGAGAAGCTCATGATAGGTGGATGGGAATGCCACACTTTCTCAAGAGGGAGTACAAGGATTTTGCACAATTCTTTGGGTCATATGTGCAAATGCAAAAGTACAAGCCTTCACACCATCATGAGAATGCATCATCTACCGCACCTAAGGATGTGAAAGACAAGATCTCTCTCTCCAAGTTCAAGGGTGATGGATCAGCCCCAAATGAGTTGGAGGAGTGGATGAACAAGTTGGATACATACTTTCAACTTTACCCAAAGAGTGAAAGGGATAAAGTGCAGTTTGCATCCTTACATTTGGAAGATTATGCACATCAATGGTGGAGACATATGATTAAGGTACTATGCCACACACACTTGGGAAGAATTAAAGAGGGAAATGAATATGTCATTTGTTTCGCCTTTGGTTCTTGATCGATACCATGAGCAATGGTATGAACTCACACAAAAGGGTATACTGGTTAGAGAGTAAATCAAGAAGTTTATGAAGCTCTCTATGTTCATGGATGGGCTCAATGAAGGCATGATATTGAAGAAGTTTGTCCATGGTCTAGATTCATACATCAAGGCGGATGTTTCGACACAAAGACCTACCACTATCAAGGAGGCTATGAGGTTGGCGAAGCTATTTGAGCCAAAGTATAGGAGATTTCAGCCCAATGCAACCACTCATGAGCCATCCAATGCTTCTTCTAATTTTGGGAAGAGTATGTCTTCTACCACATCCACTTACACTCACAAACTTCCATCATCTTTTGGAAGTGGGCATACCATGAATGAAGTTCATAATGATGCTAAGAAGAGCAGTGGGTTCATCAAGAAGTCTCTTCAATCCTTCAAGAAGACTCAAAGGATGGATGATCCTAAGATTGAGGAATTGAGGAGAAAAGGCCTTTGTTTCAAATGCAAAGAGAAGTGGTCACCCGGACATATTTGCAAGTCAAAGAAAGTGGTGGCTACTATGATTATCATGGATGAGGATGATGACTCCAAACCATCTCATGACATGGAAGAGTTTCAAGATTGCAATGAAGAGACACATGGGAAGGATTTGGAGGATCATTCTTTTGTTAAAGAAGAGGATGAGTTTCCTTTTGACCCTAATGGAAGGAATCATGCATGCATTGTGGGTGATGATATGCCCAAAAGTGCAAACTATGCAAAAAATGCAGCTCATGTATGTTCCATTTGGCGGGTTGCAAGAGCCCAAATACTTTGAGATTGATGGGTACCATCAATGGGAGAGTTGCACACATTTTGGTGGATTCCGGGAGTACTCATAGCTTCATCAACTCTAAATCCATCAACTCTCTCAAAGGAGCTACCCATAACCTTTCAAGTGCAAGTGGCAAATGGAGACAATGAGAAAGCTAGTTTGGTTTGCCCTTCAACAAGAGTGATTTTATCCTCTTCATACACTTGGGAAGGTGATTTGGTGGTCTTGGACATGGGACCCATTGATGTGATTATGGGATGTGATTGGTTAGCTTCTCTTGGTGATTTCCACATGAACCTCCAACAAGGTGTTATGAGCTTTTCACATGATGGACAACAAGTGGTAGTTTTAATGAGCTCAAAGCCTTGCTTACATCAGCTCCTATTCTTGTTTGTCCGGACTTTACAAACACATTCTATGTGAGAGTGGATGCAAGTGGAAAAGGTCTTGGAGCAGTTTTATATCAAGAGCATGGTGTCATTGCATTTGAGAGTAGGAAGCTTTCCAAGAAGGAGATGGAATTACATGTTTATGAGCAAGAGATGTTGGCTATACTTCATGCAATCAAGAAATGGCATCACTATCTTTATGGTGCTCATTTCAAGCTGAGAAGTGATCATAGGGTGCTGAAATTTTTCCTCTCCCAACCCAACCTTTCTCCCAAACAAAAGAGGTGGTTGGCTACTCTCCAAGGATATGACTTTGAGATATCCTAGACGTATACTTCATAATTCCAAAAGTTAAATATGTTCATGATTCCTCTTTCTAATTAAATTTATCCATGTTTTCTAGATGCATTCCTATGAATATTTTCACATTCTTTTCTCAATTTTCCCAAAATTAAATATGCTCAATATTCTTCTTTTGAATAAAATATTTATGCATACATGCTTATGGGATTTACAAAATCAATTATACCCACAATTCCTCTTTCAGCATAAAATATTTATGCACACATACTAATTCATTTTTTTATCTAAATGAATTATATTCATAATCTTATTGGAAAATTAGAGAAGAATTGTACATAACCTTCTCGTAATTTCTAAAATAAATAATACTCAAAACTCCACTTTTGGCATAAATTTATTATGCATAAATTTAAATTCATTTTCTAATGATAAAATGTTAACCATAGTTTCCTCACATTTTCTATGAAATGAGAATGCTTAAATTACACTTTTAATATAAAAATTAGTTTATGCATAAACCTAAGCATAATTGCATCTAAGCATCTTGTTTATTAAAAAATAATCCAAATATAACTTTCATATGAAAATAAATATATGAATGTTATCCTAAGCTCTCTTTCATTATAAAATGAATAAATATGAAATTTTTTATCATAAAAAACAAGCTTAAATGAATTAACCTCATTGTAAGTAGGTTAATAATCATAAAAATGTTTAATCTTCATGTCTAGCTTGTTAGGCTAAGAGTTTTGGGTAAGAAAATGAGATTAGAATTAAGGATTATCCTTCCAAGAAGGATTTAACCATAAAAGTGAGAATTCTTTCAAAAAGAGTGATTACAATAAAAAACAATACATTTAAGCATAAGGGATTAACATTACTCAACATAAATAAAAAAGGGCATGGTTTTAAGAGGAAACCATGAAATAGAATGCTTTCCAAGCATATAGAGGGTTGGGAAGAAGATTACCATCATCCAAACAAGAGAGTAAACATCATTGTTTAATTGTTTAGGCTTACCCTTGGTTTAAGGCTTGGCCACCAAGAGAAGAGGGTAATCTCCAAGAGAAGAAGAGGTTTAGTGAAGCACCAAAGCTTCACGATGGAGAGGCAAGGTAGAGGGATAAAGGAAATACACTAAAATAAGAAATTACACTAGCATGTAAATATACTAAGATGAAAATACAAATGAATGGGGCTCTATTTATAGGTGAGGGAGGCCACCAACCAAGCCCAACTAGGATCTAGAGGCTTCCAGCTTTAGTTTGATCCAATTTGGACAAGTTTTGGACTAGTTATGCCCACTTTTTGATCTGGTTTGGAGAGAGGAGAGAGGAGAGATGAAATATCTAGCCACTTTATGATTTGTTTGAATAAAAAATGACCTCCTTGATGTGATTTCTAGGAGCCTCTTTGAAATGGGATCTTCTCTCTCCTAAGGTGTCAAAAATCACATTTTTATACTACTTAAGTAGTACTAGTACTAGTCAACTATTCATTGTGGATTTTCTTTTCTTCTTGAATTTTTCTTATCCCAAAACTTGGATTAATCCTATAAGCCCATTAGAACACTCTTTGAACCTTAATCCAATTTTTTCTGAAAAATAGGTACCCCTAGGCTAAGGTGTCCAGAGTGCACATATTCAATTAATTTCTAATGCACATTAGAAAACTCTTTTTAAACTTCTCTTTCAGGAAAATTCATATTAAATAAAAGGGTAACTTTGTATCCAAAAATATCTCAAGATTGTGTTATCTCTCTCTAGAATATATTCTCTCTCTAGACCAAAACAGGGTCAAACAAGATCTTTTTCCATTCTGAAGGGGGGGGATGATTACAAGATACTGAAGGGGAGGTTCTTACATCTTTACATCATCAAAAGCTGGAGGGAGGAATCTTACATTGTACCTCACTTAAAAAACGCGAGATGTCCTCATCTCGGCGGCGGCTGGAGGATAATCTCTTACATCTCTTTCTTCTTCTATTACTTCTAGCGTTACGGCTTTGAAAGTAGATGGCTAATTTGGGAACCTCTCTCTTTGACTTCTCCAATTCTGAGACTGCCTTGCATTGAAGCTGAAGGTTGGTTAGGGAATCTACCTCTGGGGTTTCCCTGATTTTGACGGGAGGGACCTTGATTACTCAAGAAGGCAGGAGCTGGAATCTGGAATCTTGTTCCTTGACTTCCTTGTCCTAAAAACTTGATCCAAAAGGAGTTGGGCTCTCCATGCTACGATGACCTTATCCTTGGCAGTTAAAGCATCTATTTCCTCTGTTCAAGGGTGGAACTTCTGAAGTTGAGTTCCAGGGAATTGTGTTCCGAGGAAAAGGCCTTCCTTCTATTCTGAAACTTAGTGTATCTTGGGTTTGATTAGGACCTTGCTATCTCTTAGGAGGTTGGAAAGTTAGAATCACTTTCTGGGGTTAGAAATCTTTTGAAAGATGAGGGTGTTGGCTTCGGCCGGACCTTGACAACAAAGGCCTTGGCGAAATCCTTCACCATCCGCACTGCTTCAACCATAGAAACTAGCTTAGAATTCTTCACCAAGGTATCCAAGGGTTCATTCATTCCCCGAATGAACCTAGCCATCAGCATTCTTCATCCAACGGTGGTGGCAAGTAATTGAGGAGGAGAGCGAATGCCTGGTGATATTCCTCCATAGTTTCGCTCCCTTGGGTTAGCTCAAGAAACTCATTCATCTTTGTTTCTGAGAAGCCTAGAGGAAAAAATCTCTTTTTGAGGTATGCCTTGAGATCATCCCACATCTGGGTGTTCTGATCGAAGCAATTTGTCTTGCAGTGGTTCCTCCACGCTACTCTGGCTGTCTCTACGATCTTCAGCCTGGCAAGAGCCACCTTACTTTTATCGTTTGTAACCTATGACATCGAAGTACTCCTCCATAGCTTCGATCCACTTCTCTACTGTTTCTCCCAAGTGCTCCCCTTCACCTTTGAAAGGTCTAGGCTGAGATCTATGAAGAGATTTGCAAACATCTGGGTCGAGCTTTTCCTCACATCGAGTCAGGGGCTAACATTTCTACCATGATGACCTCGATCTATGATCCTATCAATACGAAATTCTTTGTCAAGTCCCTTTTGCTAACTTAACTAAGATGCTTGGGTAAAAAGACCACTTTATTTATAATTTAAATCCAAAAAGAGTAAAACTTTAGATCCAACTGATTCTGGGGTTCCTTAAAGTCTGGTCAACTCTCTCGGATAAAGATCCCTTCTATAGGAAGAAACATATAAAACTCTTTATCAGAAAACAGATCTTTCATATCCTTAACACAATAATGGTCCATCAGACCAGTAATTTCCAATTAACATCTGAACATTTTCCCATGGGAATTTCAATTATACAGGTTCTCAATTTGTTATTCCACAATTGGGTCCACTGGGCCAAAGGTCAAGCTGCGTACAATCTATCAACACGATCCACTAATCTTATAGTGATCTGCTGAAAGTCTTGATCATCTACCAAGCTACTAACATCATTACTGGAATTCTCTCCATTCATCATCATCATCATGACCGATTCAACTCATCTACTTTCAACCAGAATTCAAAAATCATCATCCTTCAATTAGAATCCAAATCAATTCATCAATTTTCAATCAAAATTCTAAAATCATATCAACCAGCATTTGAATTCATCATCTAGGATAGCAATTTTGCTCATAACTTCAAGGTCTTAGATTCACTCGTATATATTGTTAGTATAGAGCTGCAGCTATACCCACGGTATATACGGGTTTTCATGGTCCTTGGTGCTATAAGAAAAATGCCATCATATATAAGCCTCAAGCAAGTCGGAGATTCCACAAAAATGTGGCACTTCCATCTAAAAACCCAATTCCCAATTTATGAATTTCCATTCTGAATATCAACTCGTACGAATTTCAACACATAATTACAATCTTTCACTGGTAACTCATAAATTTTTGACATTTCTTGCTTCTTGGTTTATCAACTTCACCAAAATTGCTCTGATACCAGCAGCAGTTGAAATCCCTACCCTCTCTGTGCATTGAACTCTGGAGAGCTAGCAGTGAAAGTAGCAACCTCACACGCAGTGCAGAGCCTCCCGATTGTGCAATTTGAGTTTAAAGTTTTTACTATAAAAGATCGTGGTTGTTTGCATACTGTCCATATTATATTGGAGCCTCGCCCACGAATGTCTGGACAAGTGACTAATCTCACCACGAATGTCTCGACAAGAGACTAATCCCTCGATTCTTCCAAAACCAAACCCGAAAAAAACTTTCCTCGCCCCCCCCAGAAAGCTATCATGAGAATATATTTTAAGTCCTCTAGAAAAATATTATTTATCCCCTCTTGAGTAATTTGGGGACGCCTCGGTTACTCTTGCGTCATGCCGGCTAGGTTAATATCGTGGGTGACACCACTATAAATATTAATACGTGCGGTATATGATGTATGTTTGAGACCATCTATGATTATTTCAGTTAGGTTCGTATGGCAGGGTGATTCTTGGGGTACTTACGCGCCTGGTAGTCATGAGTTGGTTATGATTTGTGCCTGTTTTATATTTGTGGGATTAATTTAATTATTAATTGGGCTTATATTTTCAGGTGATGAAGACTATGGAAAATGAAGAGTTTACTTTGGAAGAAATGTCTTGGTTCATCACATTTAATTTTTGGCAAGCATAGTAGCTTGCAACCTTAGCAAATGATTTTTCCATTTTGAACTTTAGGAAAGATACATTTATAATGTGGAATTTATTAAAGCCTATGGCTTTACCCTAGTCCCAATATTTGACACTCTATTATTGTAAAAGAAGAGTGCCGTGCTCTCTAAAAAGCACGTTTTGTATATTTTGGGGCTATGGCCTATTTTTGGTGGAAAGAAAGCTAATAAAGAAATACTCTTGTGTGGGGGAAGGCCACGCACAAGGGGGAGGGGGAGGGAGGGGAAGATTGCACCCAACATGGTCTATTGAGCTAAGTATTTTAATTTTGTTAAGTGTTTGAATTTCAATTAATTTGATTTAGTTGAAGCTTGCAAAGCATTGGTTTTTATGGTTGAATCAATTCTTGTGAATTCTCTACTCTTCCACAATCTATCCTAGAGTAAGATTCCGGTTGCAGTGGTATCAGAGCTTGGGGCTAGGAGATTTGTGGAGAAGGTAGGAAAGGGCTTCATCTTCTCAAAAATCAAGAAAGTGCAGGAATTTATCCATTGGACAGAAGGGTGTTTTGTAGGACTTTACCCAAAGGCCAAAAATTCAAAACTAGATCCTCACAAACCCACACACCACCCTACAAAACCACGCCTCTCTATCAAAAAGTGGTTTTTCTAAATACTCAGAGAAATCAAAATCTGACCGCATGGATGAAATCCCCATAGCCAGAAACCTCACATGATTTTCTTAGAAATCAGAAAGCTTCAAGCACTAGCAAATCTATAATGGACGGAGTATGTTTATCTGTGGAAAAGCCATCAAAAAAATCACAAAAAATCCATGAAGAAATAAGCGCAACACAGCAGCCTGCCGACGCAAATCGTCATTTGGGTTTGATTATAAAAAAAATATACAAAGCCTTAATCTCCATAAGCTTAATCAACCCTTAATCTAATCCTACTTTTCCCAAGCCCCATGCAAGTCACATCACCTTTTTGAGCTTTTACTCCTTCTATTTTCAAATTTGAAGAGAAATTCAAAAAGGTTTCCTATTTTGAAATTTCTGGGTGCAGAAAAGTGATTTACAGGTTTTTAAAGGCGAAAAGGCCAGAAAATTCCAAAATCATTTCTAAAAAATTTTGAAAAATTTCAAAAAATATTACAGAGATTGGGCAAGGTTTACAAGACTGTTTCAGTAGGTTTCAAAGTGCAGAAAAATTATTTCATCAACAATTCGACTAGCCCAAGTCTCGTAAATCACGCGGCGGAATCGCTCGGGATTTGTTTGAAGCGACGAAGATTCAATTCAACCCTTGAAGTCTTTGTTCAGCTTCAACCAAGATCAAATTGCGGGAGAAAAACAAGATAAGTACTTACATTTGCTTTATTTATTTACATCAAATAAAATAAAATTTTATTTATCTACATCATTTGCACAAGCACTATGGCAGATTTTCCTATCTCGCCATCAATTCAAGAGCAACTCCTTTCTTTACAACATCAAATTGTAGAAGAGAGAGAGAAGCATATTGAATTGGAGAGACAGCTCATGAGTCGTAGACGCAAGCATGACTCTTTGCTATCTTTTGATGACAAAGATGACACTATCCAAAGGGCTGTAAATGCTACATTGCAAGCACAAAGAATCCAAGATTAGTCGGAAAGCTTTCACATTTCAAAATTATGACGGAAAGAAGGATGCTAGGGTCATTCTAGCTTGGCTTAGTCAACTAGATGACTATTTTTCAGGAGAAAAATTTTCAAAGAGTGATAAGATTAAATGTGCAGTCAATCATTTGGTTAGACAGCGCAGCTTTATGGTGGAGTGTAATAAAGCAAGGTCGTGAGTGACAAACCAGATTCCTGGAAAAGATTTCAACGATTGGTTAAAAAGCACTTTTTACCCTCACAATTCAAGTCTAAAGTTAGGCACCAATGGGACACTTTGCATCAACTTGAAAAGGAAACTATGTCACAGTATGTAGAAAAGTTCTGGAATACTTTATTACAGGTGCAGGTTGTGGAGAGAGTCAGCGAGAAGGATCAAAAGAGGAAATTCATTTCGGGCCTTAGATCTACCATTAGGGCCGATGTGAATATGTTTCGACCTCATTCACTATCTACTGCAATATCTTTGGCAACTAATTTCGAACGCAAAAATGGTTTTCCTATTAAAGCACATGAGGGTATTTCTTCTAAACCATTTACTAAATCTTTTTATGCTCCAAAGAAGATGTATAAACCAGGTTATGACAAAGGCAAGGAGGACATTAAAGGCAACATGAGTACCAATAAGAAAGTCAATCGTGGAAAACCGAAGGCACCTCCTATCAAATGTTTCAAGTGCCACAAAGAAGGTCACATAGCACCGAATTGTCTGGAGCGTACCAAGAGTTCGACACCAGCAACAGCAGCCGCTCGAGTCAATATGATTGAAGAAGACGACAATGAAGAAGAATCATTCAAGCAAGAGGGTAATTCCGATCCAGACTACTCAGAACAAGAAGGTAAACCTCATGTTCATACTTTGCTTAAAATAAAAGGAACAATAAATGGACATGAAGTTATTTTGCATGATGATGGTAGTACACATGATTTCATTTCTAAAAAGGCACTTAGAGCATTAAATCTTCATTCTTAACCTAGGCACTATAAAGTCAAAGCAGCATTTACTCGAACAAAGTATAATTGCATGCAAGAGGTGAAAGGTTTGGATTTATGCATCAAGCCCTTAACAGAAAAGAGGGATTTCTTAGTTGCACCTTTACAAGGGGTAGATATAATTTTGGGTATGCCTTGGAGACACATGTACAACCCTATTATAGACTATGACACTCATAGCATTTGTCTAAGGAAGGACAATGAAAATATTTTCCTCTAGTGTCCTTTGTTGAGTCACACTCAAGCAAAGAGAGCTCTAAGAAAAAGAGACAAGACTTATATGGTATGGGTTAACCAGCTTGATGCTGAGTTTGACACATCCAAAAGTCCAAAGTTTGATCTTTTTATCTCCAAATTTAGTGACTGTTTTATGAAAGATCTACCTCCAGGATTACCTAAGTCTAGGCCTGAGGATCATAGTATTGACTTATTGCCTGGAAATTCTCCGCCTTGTAAAGCTCCCTATAGAGTCAACAATTTAGAGCAAAAAGAAATCCAAAACCAAATCGAAGACTTGCTAGAGAGAGGCCTTATTCGACCTAGTAGTTCACCTTTTGGAGCTCCAGTCCTTCTTGTTAAGAAGAAGAACGAAACTTTTCGAATGTGTGTAGACTACCGTGCATTGAATAAGATTACTGTCAAGAACAGATATCCTATTCCTAGGGTAGATGATCTTCTTGACAAGCTTAGAGGATCAAAGGTCTTTAGCAAGATTGACCTAAAGTCTGGGTATCATCAAGTTCGCATTACTGAATCTGACATATTCAAGACTGCATTTAGAACCCAAACTGGTCATTATGAGTTTTTGGTTATGCCATTTGGTTTGACCAATGCTCCAGCTACTTTCAGCCGTATGATGAATCACATATTCCTTAAGTTTCAAAGTTTTGTTATAGTGTTCTTTGATGACATTCTTGTTTTCAGCAAGGATCGACAAGAGCATGAACAACACTTGGAACAAGTGTTCAACCTTTTGAGAGAAAATGAATTGTATGTCAATCTTGAAAAGAGTTCTTTCTTTCAAAAAGAGATTGAATACTTAGGTCATATAGTGTCGGCTGAAGGGATTCATGTAGATCCTAAGAAAATTGAGTGTATAGCTTCTTGGCCTAAGCCTAGGAACATACATGACCTTAGATCTTTTCTTGGCCTATGTAGTTATTATAGGAAGTTCGTCAAGAATTTTGCTTATATTGCTCATCCTTTGACTGAACTCCTTAAGAAAGCTACAAATTTCAATTGGATTGAAAAGCAAGATAAATCTTTTGCAACACTCAAGAATGCTTTAACACAAGCACCAGTCTAACACTACCTGATTTTCAAAGACCATTCTTTGTAGTAGTGAACTGATGCTAGTGGCAAAGGATTTGGAGCTGTTCTTATGCAAGACAACCATCCTATTGCTTATCAGAGTAGAAAGCTTAAGCCTGCAGAGCAAAATTATAGCACATATGACAAGAAATTAGCATCAGTAGTGCATGCTTTGAAAACCTGGAAGCATTACCTAATGGGTTCTGAATTTCTTATCAAGACGGATCAACAAAGCATTAGGCATTTGCTTTCGCAACCCCTTATTTCAGATAGGCACATCAAATGGGCATCTTTCATTATTCAAAGTTTCCAACCTATGATTCAATACCAACCTGGAAAAGAAAATGTTGCTGCCGATGCTTTGAGTCGAAGACCAAATGTCAACAACATTTCCATTATTGAAAGTGAACCATTTGTACTTATGAAAGAAACTTATGAAGTTGATCCAGATTTTTCTGAAATATGGATCAAATTGCGTGAAAACAATTGGACACCTCAAGGAAGTTATTCTCATAATGATGGCTATCTTTTCTTTGAGAAAAGATTGTGTGTTACTCAACCTTATAGACAACTTATCTTGGAAGAGATGCACCAACCACCATTTGTGGGACATAGAGGAGTTTCCGCAACACTTCAAGTAGTTTCTCAAGAATTCTTTTGCCCTCATTTGAAGAATGATGTAGCTAAATTTGTAGCTGAATGTAACATTTGCCAAGCAATTAAAAGCTACAAAGGTAAAGCTTTAGGATTGCTTATGCCTCTACCCATTCCAGATAGACCATGGGAACAAGTGTCTATGGACTTCATTACTGGTTTTCCTACTACTTCCAGTCATCATGACATGATTTGGACAATAGTGGACAGGTTTAGTATGCAAGCCTATTTCATTTCATGTAAAAAGACACTAACTTCTCAGCAAGCCGCGAACATATTTGTCAAGCAAATCTTTGTTCATCATGGACTACCCAAAGTGATAAGTTCTGATAGAGATTCTAAATTTTGTAGTCACTTTTGGGTTGCTCTTTTCTCAAACTTAGGCACTAAGTTAGATTTTTCCATAGCTTTCCATCCGGAATCGAATGGACAGACACCGAAGTCACAAATAGCACTATCCTAGATATGCTTAGAGCCTATGTTTCCCAGCAACCTAGTGCATGGGATAAGTACATACACCTACTCCAATTTGCTTATAGTAATACTCCTTATATTGCTACTGGTCGAGCACCATTTGAGATTATCTATGGTAGAGCTTTGCCTATTCCGGCTACTAGACTCTCTCATAAGATTGAAGCTACTGACCAATATGTTAGAGACTTTGATCGCATTTTATCTGAAGTGCGTGATTGTATTGCAAGAGCTCAAGAGAAGTATACATCTCAAGCAAATAGGAAGCGTAAAGATTTTTCATTTCAAGAAGGTGATTATGTACTTTTGAAAATTGAAAAACGGTGATTAAAGAGTGTGGAAAAATTCCCTGCAGTTAAGCTAGCGCCTAGATATTATGGGCCATTTAAAATCCTTCAAAAGATTAATGATGTGGCCTATAGACTAGAGCTTCCATCTAATTGGAATATCCACAATTCTTTTCATATCCATCTCTTGAAACCCTTTCGAGGAACACTTCCTACTCACCCAACATATGAGGAACCACCTCTTATTGAAGGAGAGGAAGAAGTACTAGTTCCTGATGCTATCATTGATAAAGAGATAACAACAACAAGAACAGGTAATCAATACTTCAAGTATCTTTTGACTTTGAAGAATCATCCTCAAGAAGATGCTAAATGGATGCCTGAGAGATTTTTCCGAGTTTACCCTGAAATTCTTCATTCTTTTCAAACCCAGCAAATTCGCAATTGAGGACAATTACAAACTCAAGCAAGAGGGATGTCATGAGAATATATTTTAAGTCCTCTAGAAAAATATTATTTATCCCCTCTTGAGTAATTTGGGGACGCCTGGGTTACTCTTGCGTCATGCAGGCTAGGTTAATATCATGGGTGACACCACTATAAATATTAATACGTGCGGTATATGACGTATGTTTGAGGCCATCTATGATTATTTCAGGTAGGTTCGTATGGCAGGGTGATTCCTGGGGTACTTACGCCTGGTAGTCACATGAGTTGGTTATGATTTGTGCATGTTTAATATTTGTGGGTTGATTTTTCCATTTTGAACTTTAGGAAAGATACATTTATAATGTGGAATTTATTAAAGCCTATGGCTTTACCCTAGTCCCAATATTTGACACTCTATTTTTGTAAAAGAAGAGTGCCATGCTCTCTAAAAAGCACATTTTGTATATTTTGGGACTATGGCCTATTTTTGGTGGAAAGAAAGCTAATAAAGAAATACTCTTGTGTGGGGGAAGGCCACGCACAAGGGGGGGAAGATTGCACCCAACATGGTCTATTGAGCTAAGTATTTTAATTTTGTTAAGTGTTTGAATTTTAATTAATTTGATTTAGTTGAAGCTTGCAAAGCATTGGTTTTTATGGTTGAATCAATTCTTGTGAATTCTCTACTCTTCCACAATCTATTCTAGAGTAAGATTCCGGTTGCAAAAGCATAGGCGATTCCTCCAGGAAATCTTCTAGCGTAGTCAAGATCCTTAACTATCCTTCGTATTCCAACCAAACCCGCGGGTCACATCGGGTCACATGGCCGGATCAAAGGAGGAACTTGCACTTGGTTCATAGAGACCAACGTTTTTTCCCCCATCAAAAGGGTTGATTCTTTTCCATAGAACAAGGATTATCCTGTGACTTACTTCAACTATCATAACTTGAACATAATTGAATTTTATTATAGGAATCCATCGATCCAACCTATCTAACCCCATCCAATCCCATGGGTTAGTGCCAACAGCCAACTACTAAATTGATGGGATCCATTATAAAAATTTGGTTATGTTTTGTCCCGAGTACTAGGGAAAAGAGTTTCCAGGTCCCCTAGCCGGCACTCATGCAAAAATCAAATAGACACATCACTTACACACCCAATATGAAACTGCCTTTTTCTTATTCAACTATTTTCAAAACAGAATTAAAATAAAACCACAATGTTTCCATCATAATCCTCAATATCCCAGTTCCAGGGTCCAAATTCCAACTTTTCCACTTTCCAACCATAAAATCCAAATTCAAGTCATTCCTTCCTCAGCGTACCTATGGCATCATCGGCAACCAGAATGCTCACCACCTGTTCAGTCCCTCTAGGCTCACCACCAGTACTTCACTCAAGGGCCTTTTCAATAGTTCCTAGCTCATAGTACCCAGGAGTATAATCTCATAAAATCCATATGGACTCTTTGTTGAAGATCAGCTAGATCAACCACCACAAGATCCATTTATCAAAAAGGTGCCATGGACTCATCCGTTGAAGACCAGCAAGGTCAACCAACTAGATCCATGCCCCTGTTTAGAAAACAACTCCAACTCAATGTTCCAATTCTTCCTCGACGCACGTGTGGATATCTTGGGCGACGCAGAGTCTAAACACCGTATAGTCAGCACTCTCTAGGCTCCTTCTCGCAGGTGACCTAGCGCTTCACTCATAGGCCGCTTCCTTGGCCCCTCATCCACCGTACCGGAAGCTCACCATTTTAACCAAACTGAGGTTGGTCATGACCTCCGCCAACCTTGCCACGCGAGACGTCCATCTTTGACTCTCCGTGAGCTGTTACAACATTTTCCACTTAGGTCCCCACGACCTCATTCCATAAGATAGTCGAAATGCTTCCCCAGCATTCTTGACGTAAAACAATCTTTTAAAAACAGGTTTCATATGCAAATATAGTTTCCAAAAAAAATTCCTATCTTTCCATATCATTCCTCATCATTTCTCTTTGGATACTCTCTTGATGATCCGCCAGGGTGAGTCATCTCATATTCCACATCACTTCACAACATTCCTCATTATTCACATCATCCCACATCATTCCACATCATTTAACACATCAATCCACACTAATCCAAATCACTCCACATCACTTTACACATTAATCCACATCACTACACATTAATCCACATCACTCCACATCAATCCACATCAATCCACACATCAATCACATCAATCCACATCAATTTACACATCACTCCACATCAATCCATACATCAATCACATCAATCCACAACATCAACATCAACTCACATCGATCACATATCAACCCACACATCAATTCACATTAACCACATCAAACCACATCAATCTACAAATAAATTCACATTAATCACATCAATCCACACATCAATCCAATTTCTACAAACAAGATGATCTCTTTTTGCTTTGAACGAATCAGGTTTGATTATCAACTTTCCTTGATCTAGTTATCAGAATTTTTGTTCCACAATCAACCAGGTTAAGAGTACAGTACTCTACTTTTTATACTGACAGAACTTTCTAAGTCTCGACCAATTACTTGGCTTCGTTATTAAAGGTAACTTTTTCTCGACTCAATTCAGATAAGTCTAAATTTGCGTTCACTTTTGGATCCTCGATCCTTTCAAGAATTCCATGCTCTTTTTCTGGGAAATCCTTTTCCCATTCAGAGTGTACTTAGGATTCTATTTCTCGAGATTTTAGATGTATACTTCATAATTCCAAAAGTTAAATATGTTCATGATTTTCCTTTCTAATTAAAATTTATCCATGTTCTCTCGATGCATTCCTATGAATATTTTCACATTCTTTTCTCAATTTTCCCAAAACTAAATATGCTCAATATTCTTCTTTTTGAATAAAAGATTTATGCATACATCCTTATGGGATTTACAAAATCAATTATACCCAAATTCCTCTTTCAACATAAAATATTTATGTACACATACTAATTCATTTTTTTATCTAAATAAATTATATTCATAATCCCATTTAAAAATTAGAGAAGAATTGTACATAACCTTCTTATAATTTCAAAATTGAATAATGTTCAAAACTCCACTTTTGGAATAAAATTTATTATGCATAAATTTAAATTCATTTTCTAATGATAAAATTTTAACCATAGTTTCCTCACATTTTCTGTGAAATGAGAATGCTCAAATTTGTACTTTTAATATAAAAATTAGTTTATGCATAAACCTAAGCATAATTGCATCTAAGCATCTTGTTTATTAAAAAAATATCCAAATATAACTTTCATATGAAAATAAATATATGAATGTTATCCTAAGCTCTCTTTCATCATAAAATGAATAAATATGAAATTTTTATCATAAAAAACAAGCTTAAATGAATTAACCTCATTGTAAGTAGGTTAATAATCATAAAAATGTTTAATCTTCATGTCTAGCTTGTTAGGCTAAGAGTTTTGGGTAAGAAAATGAGATTAGAATTAAGGATTATCCTTCCAAGAAGGATTTAACGATAAAAGTGAGTATTCTTTGAAAAAGAGTGATTACAATAAAAAACAATACATTTAAGCATAAGGGATTAACATTACTCAACATAAATAAAAAAAGGGCATGGTTTTAAGAGGAAACCATGAAATAGAATGCTTCCCAAGCATGTAGAGAGGTTGGGAAGAAGATTACCATCCAAACAAGAGAGTAAACATCATTGTTTAATTGTTTAGGCTTACCCTTGGTTTTTGGGCTTGATTCTTTAAGGAGATGTGTAGCCCTCAAGGAAGAGGCTTGGCCACCAAAGGGAATCTGAGGGTAATCTCCAAGAGAAGAAGAGGTTTAGTGAAGCACCAAAGCTTCACGATGGAGAGGCAAGGTAGAGGGATAAAGGAAATACACTAAAATGAGAAATTACACTAGCATGTAAATACACTAAGATGAAAATACAAAGGAATGGGGCTCTATTTATAGGTGAGGTATTAAGAGACTAAGGTTTTGTAAAAAGGGGAGGAGAAGGGTGTGTGTGTGAATGGACTTATGGTCCACTAGCTCACCTATTTAAAGGTGGAGCTAGAAGGCATTTTTGTATGGAGCAAGAAGCCTAGTTGTATTTTGAGCAACTTAATAACCACGACGACCTCGATCCATGATCCTATCAATACGAAAATTCTTTGTCAAGTGCCTTTTTTTTACTTAACCAAGATGCTCCACTTTATTTATAATTTAAATCCAAAAGGAGTAAAACCTTAGATCCAATTGATTCTGGGGTTCCTTAAAGTTTGGTCAACCCTCTCAGAATCCTAGGATAAAGATCTCTTCTATAGGAAGAAACATACAAAACTCCTTATTAGAAAACAGATCATTCATATCCTTAACACAATAATGGTCCATCAGACCAGTAATTTTCAATTAATATCTGAACATTTTTCCATGGAAATTTCAATTATACAGGTTCTCAATTTGTAATTCCACAATTGGGTCCACTGGGCCAAAGGTCAAGCTGCGTACCGTATCTGTCAACATGATCCACTAATCTTATAGTGATCTGCTGAAAGTCTTGATCGTCTACCAAGCTACTAACATCATTACTGGAATTCTCTCCATTCATCATCATCATCATGACCAATTCAACTCATCTACTTTCAACCAGAATTCAAAAATCATCATCCTTCAATTAGAATCCAAATCAATTCATCAATTTTCAATCAGAATTCTAAAATCATATCAACCAGCATTTGAATTCATCATTTAGGATAGCATTTTTGCTTATAACTTCAAGGTCTTAGATTCACTCGTATATATTGTTAGTATAGAGTTGCAGTTATATCCACGATATATATGGGTTTTCATGGTCCTTGGTGCTATAAGAAAAATGCCATCATATCTAAGCCTCAAGCAAGTCCGAGATTCCACAAAAATACGGCACTTCTATCTAAAAACCCAATTCCCAATTTATGAATTTCCATATCAACTCGTACGAATTTCAACACATAATTACAATCTCACTGGTAACTCATAAATTTTTGACATTTCTTGCTTCTTGGTTTATCAACTTCACCAAAATTGCTCTGATACTAGCTGTGAGATCCCTACCCTCTCTGCGCATTGAACTCTGGAGAGCTATCAGCGAAAGTAGCAACCTCACGTGCAGGGCAGAGCCTCCCACTTGGAGCCTCACCCACGAATGTCTGGACAAGAGACTAATCCCTCGGTTCTTCCAAAACCAAACCCGGAAAAAACTTCCCTTGCCCAAAAAACATAGGCAATTCCTCCAGGAAAATCTTCTAGCGTAGTCAAGATCCTTAACTATCCTTCGTATTTCGATCGAACCCGCGGCGGCGGGTCACATAGCCGAATCAAAGGAGGAACTTGCACTTGGTTCATAGAGACCAACGCTTTTTCCCCCATCAAAAGAGGCACAGCCGTTGATTCTTTTCCATAGAACAAGGATTATCCTGTGACTTACTTCAACTATCGTAACTTGAACATTTTAGTATAGGAATCCATCGATCCAGCCTAACCAATCGCATGGGTTAGCCAACAGCCCAACTACTGTATTGATGGGATCCATTATAAAAATTTGGTTATGTTTTGTCCCGGGTACTAGGGAAAAGAGTTCCCAGGCCCCCTAGCCGACACTCATGCAAAAATCAAATAGACACACCACTTACACACCTAATATGAAACTATCTTTTTCTTATTCAACTATTTCCAAAACAGAATTGCAATAAAACCACAATGTTTCCATCATAATCCTCAGTATTCCAGTTCTAGGGTCCAAATTCTAACTTTTCCACTTTCCAACCATAAAATCCAAATTCAAGTCATCCCTTCCACAGCGTACTTATGGCATCATCAGCAACATGAACACTCACCACCTGGTCAGTCCCTCTAGGCTCACCTAGTACTTCACTCAAGGGCCTTTTCAATAGTTCCTAGCTCATAGTACCCAGGAGTATAATCTCATAAAATCCATATGGACTCTCCGTTGAAGATCAACTAAATCAACCACAAGATCCATTTATCAAAAAGGCGCCATGGACTCATCCATTGAAGACCAGCAAGGTCAACCAACCAGATCTATGCCCGTGTTTAGAAAACAACTCTAACTCAATGTTCCAATTCTTTCTCGATGCACGTGTGGGTATCCTGGGTGACGCAGAGCCTGAACACCGTATGGTCAGCACCCTCTAGGCTCCTTCTCGCAGCAGGTGACCTAGCACTTCACTCATAGGCCGCTTCCTTGGCCCCTCATCCACCGTACTGGAAGCTCGCCATTTTAACCGAACTGAGGCTGGTCATGACCTCCGCCAACCTTGCCACGCGCGAGACGTCCATCTTTGACTCTCCGTCAACTGTTACAATATTTTCCACTTAGGTCCCCCCACGACCTCATTCCATAAGATAGTCGAAATGCTTCCACAGTATTCTTGACATAAAACAATCTTTAAAAAACAGATTTCATATGCAAATAAAGTTTCCAAACAAAATTCCTATCTTTCCATATCATTCCTCATCATTTCTCTTTGGATGCTCTCTTGATGATTCGCCAGGTTGAGTCATCTCATATTCCACATCACTTCACATCATTCCTCATTATTCACATCATCCCACATCATTCCACATCATTCAACACATCAATCCACATCAATCCACACTAATCCAAATCACTCCACATCACTCCACACATCAATCCACATCACTCCACACATCAATCCAAATCACTCCACATCACTCCACACATCAATCCACATCACTCCACATCAATCCACACATCAATCCACATCAATCCACACATCAATCCACATCAACCACATGAACCCACACATCAATTCACATCAACCACATCAATCCACATTAATCCACACATAAATTCACATCAATCCACACATAAATTCACATCAATCCACACATAAATTCACATTAATCACATCAATCCAATTTCTACAAAAAAGATGATCTCTTTTCGCTTTGAGCGAATCAGGTTTGATTATCAGCTTTCCTTGATCTAGTTATCAGAATTTTTGTTTCACAATCAACTAGGTTAAGAGTATAGTTACTCTACTTTTTATACTGATAGAACTTTCTAAGTCTCGACCAATTACTTGGCTTAGTTAAAGGTAACTTTTTCTCGACTCAATTATTCAGTTAAGTCTAAATTTGCGTTCACTTTTGGATCCTCGATCCTTTCAAGAATTTCATAATCCTTTTCCATGGAATCTTGGAATAAGTCAGTCATCACAAGTATTTACATTCATCTAACTAAGCATGTTTCTGGTCTTTTTCTAGGAAATCCTTTTCCCTCATTCAGAGTGTACTTCGGATTCTATTTCTCGAGATTTTAGACGTATACTTCATAATTCCAAAAGTTAAATATGTTCATGATTCCCCTTCCTGACTAAAATTTATCCATGTTTTCTCGATGCATTCCTATGAATATTTTCACATTCTTTTCTTAATTTTTCCAAAATTAAATATGTTCAATATTCTTCTTTTTGAATAAAAGATTTATGCATACATCCTTATGGGATTTACAAAATCAATTATACCCATAATTTCTCTTTCAACATAAAATATTTATGTACACATACTAATTCATTTTTTATCTAAATGAATTATATTCATAATCCCATTTAAAAATTAGAGAAGAATTGTACATAACCTTCTCGTAATTTCAAAATTGAATAATGTTCAAAACTCCACTTTTAGAATAAAATTTATTATGCATAAATTTAAATTCATTTTCTAATGATAAAATTTTAACCATAGTTTCCTCGCATTTTCTATAAAATGAGAATGCTCAAATTACACTTTTAAAATAAAAATTAGTTTATGCATAAACCTAAGCATAATTGCATCTAAGCATCTTGTTTATTAAAAAAATATCCAAATATAACTTTCATATGAAAATAAATATATGAATGTTATCCTAAGCTCTCTTTCATCATAAAATGAATAAATATAAAATTTTTGATCATAAAAACAAGCTTAAATGAATTAACCTCATTCTAAGTAGGTTAATAATCATAAAAATGTTTAATCTTCATCTCTAGCTTGTTAGGCTAAGAGTTTTGGGTAAGAAAATGAGAATTAAGGATTATCCTTCCAAGAAGGATTTAACGATAAAAGTGAGTATTCTTTCAAAAACAGTAATTACAATAAAAAACAATACATTTAAGCATAAGGGATTAACATTACTCAACATAAATAAAAAAGGGCATGGTTTTAAGAAAAAACCATAAAATAGAATGCTTCCCAAGCATGTAGAGAGGTTGGAAAGAAGATTACCATCCAAACAAGAGAGTAAACATCATTGTTTAGGCTTACCCTTGGTTTTGGGCTCATCCAAACAAGAGATGTGTAGCCCTCAAGGAAGAGACTTGGCCACTAAGAGAAGAGGGTAATCTCCAAAAGAAGAAGAGGTTTAATGAAGCACCAAAGCTTCACACGATGGAGAGGTAAGGTAGAGGGATAAAGGAAATACACTAAAGAGAGAAATTACACTAGTATGTAAATACACTAAGATGAAAATACAAAGAAATGGGGCTCTTTTTATAGGTGAAGGAGGCCACCAACCAAGACCAAATGGGATCTAGAGGCTTCCAGCTTCAGTTTGATCCAATTTGGATAAGTTTTGGACTAGTTATGCCCACTTTTTGATCTGGTTTAGAGAGTAGAGATGAGAGATGAAATATCTAGCCACTTTATGATTTTTTTGAATAACAAATGACCTTCTTGATGTAATTTCTAGGCACCTCCTTGAAGTGGGATTTTCTCTCTCCTGAGGTGTCAAAATTCACATTTTTATACTACTTAAGTACCAGTACTTAGTCAACTCTTTATCTTATGTGAGAATTTACTCATTTTTTGTGGATTTTCTTTTCTTCTTGCATTTTTCTTATCCCAACACTTGGATTAATCCTATAGACCCATTAGAATACTCTTTGAACCTTAATCCATTTTTTTCTGAAAAATAGGTACCCCTAAGCTAAGGTGTCCACAATGCACATATTCAATTAATTTCTAATGCACATTGAAAAACTCTTAATACAGAATGCCCTTATCTCACTTTACATGTGTGCATCCATGTGGCACACTCTTTTCCACTCTTTTGGTCAACACTCACACACTATACAATATCATATGTGGCATTCTTTTCTTACCACAATATCTTGCACCTCTATGGTGTATTCCCATACTCAAGCAGCCCAAGATTCACTCTCACACATTTTACATTGCACATTTCAACACCCCTCCTCAATGTAAACTTGGGTGTGTGTATACAATCTCTCCAATCAATTTGACCGACTTACCTCTCACCCCCAACAATTAGGCATTGCCAATCTCAAAACTCCCCTCACAATGCAAATTGAAGTGTTCAACAAGTGTGTGTGTATGTGCCTAGACAACCTAGACACAAAGTCCATTTTGAGCCCACTTGCTCCAGCGGAACCACTAAGTCCAATTTGAACATAAATGTTTGGGTGGGAACCAACCCATGAAGTGCGACACCCATGCGTGCACAACTCAATGCACACCATATTTACAACCCATGAAGTGCAACAACTCAACTCAACGCACAACACATTTACAAACCATTTTGAGCACCCGTAGGCTCGGGTAGGGGACTCTCATAATTTCGAGTGAGAGAAAAAAATGCAATCCTCTTATGCCCCTCTGAAGGTTACAGGTTCATCTCTTGCAAGAATGTTGTGTACTAATTGGAAAGAGGCTTTGAAGTTGATGCTTTAGGATGGCTGTTCTAGAGTCACACGGAATTCTTTACTTTGTTTAGGAATATGGTGGTCACATAAATTTAATCCTCCCTTGGCTTTTCAAGATTCCAAAATTGCTAAAATTCTCAATAACAAAGGGCTTAAGATGTTAGCTGGCAATTGGGATAGGGTTTTGCTAGGATGGAAGGACCCTAGACAACTTGATGAGGAATTTAATCTAAACTTTAGGGAGGGACAATTGGTCAGGGTGTTACTGGAAGAGGTTCATAAATGTTGGTTTTCTACTTCATTTGATGATTCTTGTTGGGTAAAAGACTTGGTCTGGTATAATGGGGCTAAATTGGACAAAGGGACTACCAAGGATTTGTACAGGGCCTTAAGAAGGACTGAGGAGAATGTGATATATTGCAACAAGATTTGGAGGACAAGTTGGGGGGTCCAATACTTGGAGTAAGAGATGGAAAGCCATATTGAAGCTTGAAATTCCTACCAAGCGTCAAATCTTTCCGTGGAGAGTATGTAGTGTACTGTATTTCAAAAATCAGTTACAGGGTTGGATGTTACATGATTGGATGTATAGGTGTGTGCATATGTGTTGGTATGTACATTTGGTTAATAAATTGAATAAAGAGGGGATGATGCAGATGATTCAAGAATTGCACGAAGCCATCTCTTGACTCTATTTGGAGGGGATACTTTTAGGCATACTAGGCTGAGCCTAACTATCATGTTGTTGTGGATTCAAGTTATTTCAGAGCTAAAGCCAAGGAGCATACCAGTGAAGTTTGGTCCAAGGACCAAAAGATGGTTTTAAAAAGTTAAACAACCATACTTTTGTGACTTTTATTGAAAACCCCAGTGGTCAAAGTATGGTCAAGAAAGGGGGATGTCTTTGAGAACCAGTCACCTAAAGGTTGCACTTCTGAGGTTTTGATTGAAGTTTGCATTCATGGGCCTGGTTGAGACATGGCAAGGTAAAGTAGGATTGGGGTAGGAATAAAATCACCATCAGAAAGGGAAATCAAAAAGTTCATGTTGATCTTTCCGATGCAAGGGGATCAATAAAACCTGCTCTGAGAGGCCAATTCATGCTGAAACATTCAACATGTTAGAAGCCTTGATGATGATAAAGAGAACATAATACTCCGCGAACATCTAGACCTAGTGGCCTTGTACATGTTACATGTGGATAAAGTAATAGGACATTATGCGGAAGAAAAGGGTGAAAACATGGAAGTAGTAGACAAATAAAAAAAGAAGCAGATTCCGTAAAAACAGAGGGCTCAAAATTGAGCAAAACCTTGTAGGAGAAGGCCTCGAAAGAAATTAAATGGGCTCAAAATTTAGAGCAAGAAGAAATCCGAGATTGGTGGGTACAAAAGCAAAAGGAGAACCAGGAAAACAATGTCATAAAAGTAAGCCCAGACAAACTATAGGAGGTAAATCTAAGGGATAAAAAAAAGAAAAGCAGGTGAAGATCAATCTGAAACTAGAAGAAGAATTCAAAAAGAGTTGGTGTCCTTGCTAAAGGAATATCAAGACGTCTTTGCTTGGTCATATGAAGACATGGAGGGCATCAATCCTAAATTCTTCCAGCATAGCATCAACTTAAAGAGGGAGCTATACCTATCAGACAGCAGAGGTACGGAATGAACCCAAATTATGCAAATCAAGTCAAAGAAGAAATTGACAAATTACTGAGGGTGAGTTTCATTGTGCCAGTGGAAAAAGCTACCTGGATATCCCTGATTGTAGTGGTTCCCAAAAAGAACATGAGAAACAGAATCTATGTGGACTATCACAAGCTGAATGCCGCAACTAACACATATCCCTTTCCACTTCCATTCACGGACTCCTTGCTGTGGATGAGGTAGCCGGAAAGGAGATGTACTCTTTTTTAGATGGTTTTAGCGGATACAACTAGGTGAAGATGGATCCAGAAGGCAGGGAGAACACTGCCTTCATCATCACTGAATGGGGTATCTTCGTTGGCAACTATCATGATGTTTGGCTTGAAAAATGCACCTGCTACCTTATAGAGAATGGTGTAGGAGATTTTCTATGACTACTTGACAGATTTCATGAAGGCTTTTGTGGATGATTTTAGTGTGTCCGAAGACAAGGCAAAAAACATCTATCATTTGAGACTATGTCTGCGGAGATGTAGAGACGTAAGGCTAAAGTTAAATCCGTCCAAGTGTGCTTTTGTAGTAAAATCAGGAACACTATTGGAACACATTGTGTCAGCCCAAGGATTGGCTATAGATCCAGCTAAGACGGAGGCCATATCCAAAATGTCTGCTCCTCAAAACACTAAGCAACTTGAAAGGTTCCTTGGTAAGATGAAGTGGTATGCTAGATTTTTGAAATATCTAGCACATGTACCTCACCCATTGTATGCACTTACCAAGAAGGATGCAAAGTATGTATAAAGTCTGGAGTGTCAAAAGGCATTCCAATGGCTAAAGAGCATGGTGTCATTTGGCACCAGTGATGATCAATCTGGAATGGAATCTAATGTTCCGTGTGTATGTAGATGTGTTAGACAAGGCAGTGGCCAGTGTACTGATGTAGTAAAAGCAAAAAGGATATATGCAGCCCATCCATTATGCCAGCAAAGCCCTCATAAGGGTGGAAAGGAACTACATGACAATAGAGCGTGAAGCCCTTTCAATGACCTATGCTGTGTGTGTGAACAAGTTTCGACACTATCTCTTGGGAAACAAATTTGTTTTCCATGTGGACCATCAAGCCCTCATTTATCTGGTGAACAAAGCATTTTGTTTTGGTGGGAAAAATGGCAAGATGGATGCTCCTACTTCAAGAATTTGAGTTCACCATCCATAACACACCCAAAAAAGAAAATGCAGTGACATACTTTTTGTCTAGACTGGATTCCAGAGAACCTGTTCTAGATGGTGTAGATGATCAACTCACATATACCAACTTATTCATAGTAGCAGAAGCAATTGAAGTGGAAGAAAATTAGTATTATGATATAATGCAAATTCTGGAAGATGGGACTTTTTCGAAAGGGTACACTACTGACAGGAAGAAGAGAATTGCCTTAAGAAGAAAAAATTTCACCATGATTACTCGGCAACTCTACAAAAGAGACATAGACCAAATCCTCCGCAGATGTATCCTGGATCATGAGGAGCAAGCAGTGTTAAGAGAAGCACACTGTGGTATCACCGGAGGACACATGGGCGAAGAAATAACAGCCCAAAATTTTTGCAAGCAGGCCTGTGGTGGCCAACTGTCATCATGAGGGATGCCAACAATGAAGCAAAGCAGTGTGAGGTCCATCAGTGGATGGGTCAACCCAGAGATTCCGATAGATTGCCCATTTCACCTATACTGTCACTATCTCCATTTATGAAGTGGGGATTGGATTTTGTTGGACCAATTAAGCCACCCACAAAAGGCAACAGATGTGAGTACATATTGTGGCTCTACTAACTATTTCACCAAGTGGCCGGAAGCTAAAGTTATAAAGAGAAACTCTGCAGAAGAGGTAGTGAAGTTCCTCTTCAAGGACATCATTGCTAGGCATGGGTTGTCGATGGAAATAGTCCGTGACCAGGGCACACATTTCATGAACAAAGTAATGAAAGGGTTGATGGAGAGATACCTGATCAATCACAAGAAGTCCTCACCCTATTACCCATAGTGCAACGGCCAGGTGGAATTTACCAACAAGGTTCTAACCAAAATTCTAAAGAAAATTATAAATGCCAACAAAAATAATTGGGACCAAAAGCTAGATGTTGCCCTATGGGCATTCCACACATCCTACAAAGTCTCGATTGGGAAAACACCATTCAATATGGTCTATGAGTTGAAAGTAGTAATGCCTATGGAATTTGTGGTGCCCAGTTTGAGAGTGACTATCCAAGAGAAGATGCCAATGGAAGAATCCCAAGAGCATAGAATACAAGAACTCCTAGCCTTAGAGGAAGGAAGGCAAATCAGCTCTCTACAGGCTAAGATAGTGGAGCAGAGAAAGGCATGGACTGACAGGCACCTCAAGCACATGATTTTTGAGAAAGGAGACCTTATGTTGGTCTACAATTACAAGCTAGGATCTCACCTTGGAAAGTTCAAAATCTGGTGGATATAGGACCATTCATAGTAAAAGATCCGATCAACCAGAATGCCTTTATCTTAGAAAACTTGGATGGTACACCTTTTCCATAGATAGATAGTAAGTGGCTTCAGGCTAAGAAAATACAAGGGCCGACCAGTGGTAATTACATGGGAAGAAGGAGAAGCGGAGAACCAGGAGCTGGTCCGGAGCATATGCTGTGGCATGATCTCACTAGTGGAGGTGGATGCAGAAAATTCAAAAAACCACAGCCGCGTAGAAGGGTGGCCAGTCCGCAAAAGCTCAAATTTTTTCTACCAATTAAAGCCAAGTCAGTAAAAAAGTGAGTGACCAGGTGTACGCATACGCGATCCACGTCAACAACTCAAAAAGCCACAATGTTAGCATAAGCAACTGCATGGAGGACAAGTGTCACAACATCATTAAAACTCTACTTTGCAACGGTAAGGCGAGAAGACAACAAGGATGCTTTAATGCATTAAGCCGAGATGGTGGGCATGATATGAATAAAGGGTCACATCACATTGAAAATTGGGAACCCGAAAATGACAACGCCCCAAAAAAGGGAGCGAAAAGGAGAAAACATTGTAAAAAATAGCACAAGGAGTCTAAACACACACATTCACAATCTGCCCTCTTGCTCACAACTCTCACCCATCTGCAGCACTATCTCAGAAGATAGCACCATGCCGAAGATCAACAAAACCCTAAGGCCAGATAAAAGGCCTGAGAAAAGCCTCTACATGCCCATGATAATCCCGGACATGAGAAAGAAAAAACATCAGGAATGGGCAAGGAAGTGCGGGTTTGAAAGACTACTGGAGCACAGGTGGGAGGAGCTACAGGACCCTGAGAATGGGGGGAAGCTGATCAATCAATTTCTGGAAACCAACACTATGCATATAGAAGGGAAGGAGCCCATAAACTTTTCGGAGCTCACAATGCATCATGCACTAGGATTGTCAATAGATGGAGCGATGGGGACACAAATTTGAAGCCTAGGGTGGAAGAAGAAATCCCAAAGATTGGCAGCATGCACAAGGTGAAGGACGTGGCGAATGAGTCGGCGAGAACAATTCATCTTTTTCTTGCAGAACTTCGTGTTCATGGGCAATCTAGAGGATATGTCCAATAAAAACTAGAGACTGCTCAGAGGAGCAAAAGTAGGAGAAAAAATAAAGTAGAGACTCCTACTTCTGTTTTGAGGAGCAGAAGTAGGAGAAAAAATAAACTGGGCTACCATCTACAAAGAAAATCTGGCAAAAAGGGCAGCCACCTGGGCTAAGGAGAAATAACCAACAATAGTGCATGCGCATGTAAGGGTGATTGCTCAGGCTACCAGGTCGGTGAGTCTTTGAATAGGAGATGCCTACAATAAACAACACAGGGAAGTTAGAGGATCCTCGAAAGCTGCCAAAGTGACTTTTAGTTTGTTTGAAGACGATATAGATGAGGAGGAGGAATGGCAGAAGATTTCTTAGAAAGCCAGCAAAAAGAGAAAACACAAAATAGACAAAGAGATGTTGCTTGACCTGGAAGAGGTCAAGAAACAAAAAGCAGAAGAAGAAAGAAAAAGGGAGCTGGAGGAGAGACATAAGCAAGAAGCCACTGCAGAAGCTGAGAAGAAGAAGAAGCTAGAAGAAGAGGAAATGAAAAAGGAGGAAGAAGAAAAGAGAAGGAAGGAGGAAGAAGAGAAAAAGAGGAGAGAAGGAGAACAACAAAAAAAGAGGGAAGAAGTAGCACAAAAGGGGACATTGCCTACAAGAACAGAAATTGTCATACCGGTGGAACTTTGGCCTTGGGTGGTAACTCTAGCACAGAAGGTGCAGGAAGACCCAAGCCACAACTTCAAGATACCCGGAGAGTTGGAGGCGGAATTCAGCAGTTGCACATGAATAGAGGGTTGATGTCTATGGCCTAGAACATCCTCTCTTCGCAGGCTCTCTCTTCGATGGAGGATTATGAGATGAAGGCCCAGAGCACCATCAATTAGATGTGTGCCCTGAACCATAAACAACATGGGATGCTAATAAATGCGTGAAAAGCACCTACTCCAAGCTCAGGTGGAAGGGCTCCGAGTGAAATTAGCGGAAGAAAAAAAGCTAGAAAAGGTCTGGGCCAACGCCATCCAAGGACTGAAGAATGAAATGCTGGGCAGCACAACGGCATTAGCGGTCGCTTAGTTGAAAGTCCAAGCCTTGAAGAACTAGGAAGAAGAAGAGGTTATGTGCCTTCTGCAATGCCAAAGCAGCAGTAATAAAAACAACAAAGGCCAGACTCAGCAAGGTCTGGGATCATGCACTGTGAGCCCTGATAGAAATTCAAGAGCAGATGTCTTGCAAACCACAATAGGTCATTCATGACCTAGAAGAAGATGATGATACAGACAAGAAGCCACAACAACAATAGCAGTAGCCATAATAGCAACAACAACAGCCAGAGTCTCCCAAAACAAGTGCTTTTAGAAAGGGAAAACAAGTGGAAAATGAAGACCAAAGTCTGGTACAAGCAGTGAAGGCTACTACTTGGAAAGTAGAACACTAGGAAAGGGAGACGAAGAAGCTAACAAAAAGAAATAAGGCATTGCAATAGGAATTGCAGGATGCCACCCACCAAGGAGTATGCAAAAATATTGAGAGAATCTCTCCAAGATAGAGACAAGGCCAAAGAGTAGATAGAAGAAAGGAGCATAAAATTTGAAATAGACACCATCAATGAGCTGAACGCACTGGAGTTGGAGAAACAACATTGCATGGAGAATGAAAATCAGCTCAGAAAAGAAGGGGCTGGAGACTAGGAAAATTACAAAACTGCTCTCTAGACACAAATAGAGGAGGCATGGCAAGTAGCAGAAAGGGTACAACAACAGACCCAAAAGACAAGGCTATAGTGGAAACTAGATCTAAGGGAAGCAAAGGAAGAAATGGCCATACTCCAAACAAAACTCGCAAAGGTAAAGCCATAGAAGACACAAAGATGCTATCGCCTAGAGTACCCAGAAAGGAGTGCAGAGAGCTACTAGTTGAGGTCCAAAAATTGCATGATACCAACCAAGACCTGCATAAAGAAAATGAGCACCTGAAAGACCGATTCAATAGCTCAGTAGCTCCATGGCCCAGCCTGGACAATCCCTTCTTTGAGGCTTCACATGTGATGTTCTCTGAGCTGTTGAGGGCTAATATAGAGCTACCTCAATATTTTCAAAATGCAAACAGAATAAAATCCATACTTTCTAGGAAACCTCTTCCTCCTCCAGAGTACCCATGCTCACAATACTTGTTCTCACAGATGCCGGAGGGAAGGATGATGCTTCTGCCTCGAATGAAACCGCCTACAAGTGCCAGTGTCTAGAAGTGGAGCACTAGAGACTTGGAAGTAAAAAAGGTACAAAGCCCACCTTCATATGATCCAGCAGAATATGAAGAAGCTGTATAGGTCGAGTGAAGGCTCATACCAATGGTGAAAAAGAAGATTTTAGGGAAGACTCCACTCAGATCGATGATAAAAGTTTTTGATCAGAAGACACCACAAACCTACAATAGGGGTATGGGTTGCTCAAAAGAACAAGCAAAAAAATTAAAGAAGATGTAGAAGCACGCCACCTACTCCGATGATGTATACATCCCGGACCACACTCCCCTAGAAATGTTCAATAAATTCAAAGGAAAATTTGTTAGGAAAATTGGTTTCGAAGTAGAAGCTCAAGCATCGGCCATGCCAGGTGTTGTGCCCAGCAGCTCAGTGGGTGGCATAAGGCATAGTCAACCCACTCCACACGTCGTGAGCACCACCTCGGTATCACACATGTGGAGGTGACGGACTGTAACCACTAGAGAGTCGTTGCCAAGAACAAGAAGTCTCAGCTTAAAAGGGTAATGGATCACTACTGTGAGAGAGGGAAAGATAGACGCTCAGATAGAATGGATGTATGAAGGGTGTAGTTATTATATGCTCTCAATTGTGGTTGGCGGTTTGTGTATGAAGCTTGTTATAGAGATAGCACTCAAGAAGTGATAGCTTGTGTCGATAAATTGCTCTATAATAGTCTGTAATAATTCTGGAAAGTAATCAAGAGCAGTGTTGCCATTCCATCTTATTTTTGTGTTACTCTCTGCATTGTATTAATTAAGCATGATGTGTCTCTGTGTTAAGAAACAATATGGGCATGTGTGAGAAAGTGAGTGGGATACGTAGTGAAGAGTTGCGGAGTGAGAGTTGAGAGAGTGTGAGTGAAGGTTTGCACAATAGAGCAGTGTTCTGTGTGTCCCCATGACCACTTAAGAGTTGGTGTTCATATCCAGAAACTCTGGCAGGTGACATGTCTCCCACGGCATTGTCTAACTAGTCTGTCACACCAGACTACTATCTTGCCATTCCGCTAAGAGGGAAATCAGCGAGAAACAAACATGTGATTGGTCTTGTCAAAATGAAGATTTTGATTCAGAAGTGGTGGACTCTCTCCACTTAAGTCTTAACTCTAACATTGTTTACCTCCATCTCTCACTTTTGGGAAACTGAAACATAGGTATGATCTCTCACCTATGCCAATCACTCTCTCCATTGGTCTCGTGGTTATATGGTTTGCAAAAAAATTATATATTATATTGTTCCAAGAATCCTGCACTATAGCAACGATTCATGAGATCATTGACCAGGTTGGGAACCATGGACTCTTATGATAGCCTTGGACGCCTACGCTTGGTGGTGTGAGCAATTTTTTTGATAAATCTTGCTTTCTCCACCAAGATTGAGCATGTGGTTCCCCGATGGAATGTATTTAGGGAGGTGCTTTTGGAGTCAGCCTTTGTACTCATTGTTTGTAGAGTTTCTATATGCTAATGGCACTATTGTTTGTACTTTATGTATAGAGAACTTGGGGATTGCAGTGCGAGAGGCAAAAACTTGCAACTTGACATTACGTAGAGTTTCTATATGCTAATGGCACTATTGTTTGTACTTTATGTATAGAGAACTTGGGGATTGCAGTGCGAGAGGCAAAAACTTGCAACTTGACATTACGTAGGACTTTGTTCATGTGCATCCTGCAATACATGTATCTCATGTCAGAAGATGGACGAGAAGTGGTGAGTGAAAGAGTGGATTTACTCAATTTATATTTTAATTGAACAACCATGATTTCCCTAATGTACTTTCATGTGTGTGCATGTAGGTTACTATTTTGGTCATCACCTCTTTACTCGCCCCCATCACAATACGTCTAGTTGACTGAAGCATGACATGCGGAGAGGTAAGGTACCTGCTGATCATCCACATTTCGAGGTGGATGAAGATGCCTTCATAAAGTCTAAACCGCGAGAGGAAACCCACCCATACATGCCATAGTGAGGCTTTTGCAAGGTAAGTAGAGCTTCATCTATAGCACTCACTTCATTGCAATTTGTTTCAAGTAGTGCAATTGTTCTATATTTATTATCTTTTTTATTGTTGTTCATTCATATGTGTGTGTGTGTGTGTGTGTGTTAATGAAAGAAGCATGTATGGTAGGTGGTTACTCGGGACGTTCACTGATCAAGAGGATTTAGTTCTAGATTGCTTTGCTAGAACTGGGACCCTTGCTAGAGCATGCAAAGGGCTACATCATCATTGCATCAGCATGGAGTGGGATGCCATGTGCTTTAGTTCTTGTATATGACCACTTTTGCATGTTCCTGAAGATTTAGGACAACAGTATTTCAAGGGTGACATTAGTGATTATGCTCAAAGAGAGTAGTAGAAGGACATGGGGACCTCATCTCCACACGTTCTTCACCACTCTCCTCCACTTTCCCCATTACCCACCACCATGAGCCCAACAAGGCCAAATGCCTCGTCATGGCCACCGGTGTTCCAAGGGAGGCCCATTTTGACTTGTTATGCCACATATATCCCCCTTGGCTCTTCTTATGATGCCCTTATCATGGGCACAACATCCCAAACTTGCAAGGCTATTATTCCCACCTGCACATGCAAAGTTTGGTAGAGCCCACCCATATGCAACCATCTTCCTTCATCCATTAGCAGAGCAGCTGTGGCACCCTTTTTGCTGTTATCCATCTCTTGTAATGACAAAAAACTATTGATTTTCACATGATTGTGATGTACTTTTTAACACTTAAATTGGTGCTGTGACATTATTTTTTTGGCATTGTTGTAACATTTTAGATAATTTAATTAACAATAGAGAGAGACGGAGCAAGATGGAGAGGGAGAGAGAAAGTTTGAGTGAGAGGGAGACTATGTTATTATATTTGTATGTCGTAAGTCACGTGCATAGACATTTGATATTTCCATATGCTTTCAAAAGTTATTTTAATATTAAATTTCTAGGACCTTATAAATAGAATAGAGATTGTCATGTTCCACTACTCTTATTTGAGGGATACATCCCATCCCGCCCACCCCTTATTTCTTTATATTGTCATAGGTTAGGCATAAACTCTATTTTCATGGGTTCATCCACAAACCCCTCTAATAATATGACATTTGCAAGCATCTTAATTAAAGCTCTTGCATTTTTCATGCACCGTAAAGAAAAAGAACCAAGATTGGATGCCCTTTTATAGGCATGGACAACGTCTTAAGTAAGAAAAAGAACCAAGATTGGATGCCCTTTTAGAGGCATGGACAACCACATCTAAAGTACAAGAGCTCTACAATAAGCTCACAACAGAGAAGGTGGTAGACCTTGTAGACAAGAACATGCTAGAGGTGAAAGTGGCAATAGCCATTGGCATGTGGAGAGCCTTTAGCATCATTGAAGAGGAAAAAGAGGCTCCTCTTTGAGGAGAAGTTTCCACCTTCATTGCAAATTTAGGGTAGATAGAAAAAGGATTTTTGATGGAGAGGGTGGGTCTTCAGTAAAAATGGCTCCTGATGTAGAAACTTGTTACTTTTTTTGGACAAGGTCATAAAGAGCGTTAAGTGTTATTTCATCTTGTCACAGAATGGCACAACCACTCCTTCATTAGAAATATTCATGGCACATATCTAGCTAATGAAGTTTGGTAGAGCTTTCACCAAAGTAGCCCAATCCCTTCTTAGGATAAAATCCGCTTCTAGCATATAGTCTAATACACAAATCTTACATTTCAAGGAGTTAGACTCCACATAGACTGTGCATTCAAAGATCCAAGACATGGCATGCCTTAATTGTCAATCCATGGAATCCACTTATGGGCCTACAATCTTGGCCAGCCTATACAACACCATAGCTCAAACGCCATGAGATTATTTTACCTACTATAAGGATAGATTTGAGATTGAATGATTTGGACCCCCAAGCTCATTTCAAATCCAATTTCTATTGTAGGAATACATTAGAATGGGGTTTGGGTTATAGAGTCTTAGACTTTGAAGTGTCAAGTTGTTGAGCTTCCAGTTGTTTTGACTCTAAGGAGTCGAGTTCAGGATTTATGGTCTAACTTTCAAGCAAGAACTCATCTAGTCATAAGAGCAATGTGAAGAATGTTCAATGGTTTCCAAGAATATGGTTATCTTTATTTCATCAATGGAGTACCATGTGTTGACCAACCAATCATTACCAAAGGACCACCTCTTCTAGTTCCTCAAGGATGACTTGAAATTCACATTCTATGCTCTCATCTTGAGTGATAATTGTGTGTGATAAATAACCCTAGAATTTGAGGTCTTGACCTTCAACATCTAGCACATTCATTTGTCTAGGAGTGAGTATGGGTTGGCCCAAATATACCTAAATTCTTTCCCAAATAGTATTGTGAGTAGCATTGAGGCTAATCACTGCTTGTTTTAGTTGAATTATTTTTCCCACTAGGAAATCTAGCCAAATGTTGATTGGATCCTCAAGAGGTAGCATAGATGTTTTGATTATTGACTCCCATTCACTTTCATATTCATTCATTTTATTTTTAGTTTTTAGCTTATATTCTTCTAAAGCACTTTCAAGACTACATTTATGCATGGAGGGGTAATTAGGGGTTTGAAGGTTATTGCCAGGGTTCAAAACACTAAATGTGTACAAAGTCGGAGTCAGTTGTGTTTCATTTGAATGGACACTATCAGTTTCATTTACTTTTAGCTTATTGTTTTGCAATAAGCTAATGACATTGTTCTACCTCTGTACAACACATTGAGTTCTCTCCATTCACCTTATCTCAAAGGTTAAGTTTCATTTGGCAAATCGAGGCCAAATCTGTGTCATTTTGGAAGGTAAATAGATAATCCTCCATTTGTTCTTGTTTCTCTTGCATGAACTAAGTCACATTGTTTCAATTGAGTGTCATCCAAACTTTCCCATGGTTCACATTGTGAATCTAGAGTTTTTATCTGAAGGATAAAATCTCATATAGTTTCATCAATTTGTTGCTCGATTGAGTAAATTTCACATGATGCACACCACCAGTGACCTTGCCTCAAGAACCCATAGATGAAAGATGCCTTCAAAGTTTTGAAGTAAAAGTTTATGAGAGAGTAATTACCAAAGTTGGTGGATGCGATAATGTCACTACAATTGTTATTGGCAATACATCATCGTATAAACTTGCAGGGGAGGGGAGATGATCATGGAAAAATATCCTTTAATAACATGGGTGCCAGTGTGGTGCACACATTTTAAATTTGTTATTGAAAGATATTGGTCAACAAATATTTGTTCAAACAATTTTGTAGCATGCCAATTTTCTTGTGAACTTTATTAAGAGTCACCAATACTTGCATGCCATATTTCGAGAACACTCATTGAAGCAACTGCGCCAATTTTGCCAAACTAGGTTTGTAATATCTTTCATGGTTCTAGAAAGATTGATGGAAGTATGTCAAGCATTAATAGAGACAGTGGTAGATAGACAATGGGAGACTTGGCTTCATAAGAAAGAGAGTATGCAATTATAGGTGGAAAATGTTCGCATCTCGTGAATACGATCTCTTTTTGGAAAAACGTGGAGCGCATAAAGGAAGGAGTTGATCCATTTGTGCTCATCTTGCGAATGGTTCATGTAGATGATTTTGTTTTAGGTAATTTTATTGGAAAATGGCTAATGCAATAGAGCAAGTGAGAGAGAGTTCACATTGGCAAGCGAGAGAGAGACAAATTATTATGACGTTAGCTGAGAAGAGATGGAATCAAAAGCATACATCATTGCATGGAGCAGCTTTTGCCTTGCATCCCCACTATCAAATACACGCATAATCTCAAAATCCTGAGGTTATCAATGACTTCAAAGATGTTTGCAAGAAATTACTTCCAGGAGATCAAGGTAAATGCGCATATCAACAAGTAAAGTACACAAATCGTGAAGGTTCCTTTGGAGATCCTTGGCATATTGATGCAATTAAGATAACACCAGTAGCAACTTGGTGGAAAGAATATGGAGGAGAAACTCTAGAGTTACAATATATAGCAACTCATGTGCTTTCTATCACAGTGTCGTTTGGGGCGTGCGAGCATAATTGGAGTGCCTATGATTTTATTCATTCCAAGAAGCATAACCATCTTAAACCATCAAGGGCTGCTGAGTTAGTTTACTGCTTTGGGAATTTGCATTTATTAAAAAGGTGCAATATTGCAACAAGAGCAACAATCTCATCCAATGTAATGGTGGTTTGACTACTGAAGTGGTTGCAGAAGGTGCATGCAATGAAGACGAGGATGAATTTAAGTTTCTCAGTGAATGTAGTGATATTGAAGGGACTGATGATCTTGTTGTTGTGTTACATGGTGCCTTTCTTGTAAATATGCACTTGTGAGTATACAAGAGATGCGTGTAAGTATGTACAACATGTACTTGTGAGATGCAAATTTTGAAGTATGCACATGATGCAATTTTCAAAGTATGCATGATGTGCATGTTTCCAAGTATGCATGTATCATGTGTTGCTCTTTGTATTCAGTAAAGTAAAGAAAGATATCATGTTTTATTTTTTTATATAGTAAAACTAAGTCTCCCAGTCTTCATGAAAGAAAGATAATATTTTATGTCTCCACAATTAATTCAAGGTTGGCTTGAACCAGTTGCACCACTGCCCTCTCCTTGCGTTGGTTGACTCTCTACCAATGGAAACTCTGACACGTCAAAAACATCCCAAGCCACATCAGAATCAAGATCACCAAACACACATCTGTACCTCGCAAGTTCATTTCTCAAAATCATGTTATATGCTCTCAATCTCTCAATCTTCTCCTTCTAATTGGCTATTGTTTCTTGGAGTTCCACTGCTGTTAGTCCTTGTTGTCGAAGCGGGAGAGCTTTCGTAGCCAAGTTTAACAATACCGTGTGCGCTTCTGTGGTCAATACACGAGGATGTTGTTGCGACTATTGTGGTCAGTTCTCCTCTCGTACTCTCTTTCTCTCGCTAGGCCTTCCTTTTCATGTTCCTAACAAGTGATGCTTGTCTGCCCAATCCACTCTCCATCCTAAGACATCATATACGTAAACTTTTTGTATAAATGTGAGTGGGATTTGTCGATTGTTTGGCCATGTGCCCTCAACCTCTATGAATCTTTGAGCTAAATACTTTGCTAATATCTTGTGGTGCAAGTCTGACAACTTAGGCTGCACATACTTGTTGCGAGCGTTGCCAGATCACTGAAATAAGACATCTTTCACAAAGTCGAATGGACAAAGTAAGGCAACTTGCTCCTTACTAAGCAGATCTCCCAATTTTAGGGCATCATTTGTTGGTCTCTCACAAAGAATCCCAAGGTTTTGAGAGCCTAGAAACTCATCTTGCTCTTTGAGGATTGCCTATGCCTCAGCATGATTGAGCTCGGCATTGACGTCAAACTCTGGAGGCAAATGCTGAGCACAGCACTCAGAGGGATCATGAATTCTCTTTTGAGAAAACTCATGATCAGGCTCCATACTAAGATTTATGCATGCAATACATATTACTTTTAGTTAAAGTGAAAAAGATCAAGAAGTTATCAAATGAATGTACTATTATTAATTTATTTGCTCATATTTTGAATTGGCATTTACATTGCGTGTTAAAATTTCATTTGAATTGCATGTTTAAAGTTAAATCAAATGTCACATCTTTGAAAGTATATTAAAAGTGAACATTTATACTAAATTGCTCGTCCTAAAAAATAAATATTGCATAAAAGCATATGAATCTTAAATTGCCTGCACTTTAACTAAAAGTAAAGAAAGATATCAATGCAATTTTAAAAGTATGCATGTATCATGTGCTGCTCTTTATATTCAATAAAGTAAAGAAAGTTATTATATTCTATTTTTTATGTACAGTAAAAGTAAGTCTCCCAGTCTTCATGAAAGAAAGATAATATTTTATGTCTCCACAATTAATTTAAGGCTGGCTTGAACCAGCTCCACCATTGCCCTCTCCTTGCATTGGTTGACTCTCTGCCAATGGAAGCTGTGACACATCAAAAACATCCCAAGCTGGCTTGAACCAGCTGCACCATTTCCCTCTCCTTGCATTGGTTGACTCTCTGCCAATGGAAGCTATGACACATTAAAAACATCCCAAGCTGCATCAGAATCAAGATCACCAAATGCACGTCTATACCTTGCAAGTTTATTTCTCAAAATCATGTTATATGCTCTTAGTCTCTCAATCTCCTCCTTCTAACTGGCTATTATTTCTTGGAGTTCCACTGCCGTTAATCCTTGCTATCAGAGCAAGAGAGCTTTTGCAGCCAAGTCCAACAATATCACGTGCACTTCTATGGTCAATACATGAGGACGTTGCGACTGCTATGGTTTGTTCTCCTCTCGTGCTCTCTTTCTCTCGCCAAGCCTTCCTTTTCTTATTCCTGACAAGTGATTCTTGTCTGCCCAATCCACTCTCTGTCCTAAGACATCATATACATAAACTTTTTGTATAAATGTGAGTGGGATCTGTCGATTATTTGGCCATGTGCCCTCAACTTCTATGAATCTTCGAACTAAATACTTTGCTAATATCTTGTGGTGCAAGTCTATGGTTTGGCATAAATTACATGGATTACCAAGCATAAAGACAAGGAACATAAAAAATGAGAGTAACATGTAATTTGTGTGAAACCATTGGATCGACCATGCCAATCTATTGGTTTGACATAAATTACATGGATTACAAAGGCACCCAAGAGAAGGAAGGCAAAAAAGGAGAGTAGCATTGAATTGAGGAAGAGTATACAACTAAATCTTGGCTGATAAAAATTATCGCTTATTCCTCTTTACATGACTCAAAGAGTGTCATCAAACTACTTAAGGAGAATTTAGTATTGTGGGTGAAATGGTGGATGGTGGATTTGAAGTGATCATGGTAAAATAATTATTAAGGTAGAAGAACTTGGTTAGTGACATAACAGGAAGCTAATTAAAGTTATTTGAGACACTTACTTTGTAGAGATTTCAATTTTGAGAATTTTTTGAAAGCTCTATAATTTGAGCTACAGTTTGGAAAATATGGCGAGTTGGGTGTAAGAGACAGAGAAATACATGGAGCACTCGTGTAAATCTAACAGTGGAAATTTTATTTAAGCGCTCCATGATCTATGTGTGTGTGAGAAAGGTAATTTTATTTGAGCACTCCATGATCTGTGTGTGTGTGAGAAAGGTAATTTTATGTCACCATGAACTCACTCTCACCTAATAGATTAGTGGTTAAGGCACGCGCACGTGTGTGAGAGGGTGCGTGGGTTCAATTTGGCTTTTGACTTGACAGAGAAGAGGGCATCCAATCTTATCTAGTGTTAAAGCCCATAGCGGGGTGGCAATGGAATTCACACTGTGCTAAGGCCAATCCAATCTTGATGGATTGGTCTGAGTGCTGGGTGAATCCCACTCTCCATTTGATACTAAAATGCCCATATCTCCCAAACTATGGCTTGGATCATAGAGCCATAAAAAGTAGAAGCGCTTAGATTTGCGATCTCTAAACAATGAGGATATCAAATTGCAAAAAAACACACACACACACACCCTTGCTGCATACCCGTACCCATACTCACATGCACACCACCTCCTGGACCCTTTCCACACACACACAACCAAACACACACAACCACACACATTTTCCATTTTGCAATATAATCCTCCCCTGTTTATATGACCTCTCTCTCTCTCTCTCTCTCTCTCTCTCTCTCTCTCTCTCTCTCTCTCTCTCTCTCTCTCTCTCTTCAAAAGCACTTGGGATTCCCAACAACATTCTTTTGATCCAATGCTTTCTTAACTTGTGCACCTTTGGGTGGTTGACCTTCCTTTGGCACCATCTACCTTCTTTTGACCTTGTACTTGTACCGTGATTTTATAGGTTACGACCGTGATTTTATAGGTTTACTCACACACCATGATTATGGTCGTACAACCATGATTTGTGATCACATCAATTTTTTCGTGACTATAGAATCACATCGATTTCTTTCGTGTGAGTGCAGAGTCACGCCAATTTTTTTCGTGATCGCAGAATCACTCCAATTTTTCCCTTGGCTCCAGAACCATGCCAATTTTTTTGTTATTGCAGAATCACACCGATTTCTTCCGTGATTGCACAATCACAACAATTTTTTCCGTGACTATAGAATCACAAATTTTTTTGTAATCACATTAATTTCTTTGTGCACTGCAGAATCACGCCATTTTTTTCATGATTGCAGAATCACATAAATTTTCTCCGTGATTTTAGAATCACATCAATTGTTTTTGTGACCACATAATCAAATTGTTTTTTTTCGTGACAATCACGTTGATTTTCTTTGTGATTTATCCGTATGCCAGATTCCAAAGGCATGATCGGTGACATGGCAATCACGTGACATGAATATGGGTCTCCTAAAAAAATATCATGAATATGTCTTTAATGGAGCCAATCTACCCTCTAAACTCCAACTTTTAAGATTTTTGTCTCTTGACTTCACTAATTAAGAAACAAGGAGCACATATTAGCTCACTACCACATGCTCTTGGAGCGAGAAACACCATTACTGATCCGTTGTTGGACCTTTATGAGCACCCGTCCAAGTTTGAGGTTTGGACACCATTGCTTCATTGCTTGTTTGTACATGAGTTTAGTGTGTCCATCCTTGACATTTGATGTATATTACTCATGATTTAGCACATAATTGGGTGTGGTAAACCTTGTTGACCCTAAAATGGGGTTAACAATGAGGCTACAAATAAACGGTAATGGAAAAGGATTTGTGACTATGACTACATTCAACTTTCTATAATCCACACATACCCTCAACTTGCCATTCTTCTTTGAAACAATGACAATTGGAGACACCAAATTAGCTCTATCAATTGGATAAATGAAACAAACTTTGAGCAATTTGTCAATTTCTTCTTTTACTTACCGGGGATAATTGGGAATCATCTCGTAGCTCTATAGATGGGAACTACATCTTTTAATTTTATGATGATAAAAGTCGGATCAATGCCCTTCATATCTGTATAACTCCAAGAAAACACATCTTTGTATCCTAAAAGCAGCAGTTCTCGTAATTGTTATCATTCCTCTATAAGTTTGGCACTTACCCGAACCATTTGAGAGATCTGATTGTCTCCTAAGTTCATTTCGAATAATTCATCTTCTTGCACTCGACTACTCTTTTGCATGTTCCGTGTTCCTCTCATGGGCTTCATCCGTAGATATGAATGCCTTAATTTCTTTGGGAACCTCATCCTTTTTTGCTTCTGGACAAACTTCTTGGACTTTCTACTTTGGATTGGTGGCCATGATTCCATCCTCCATGGTTGTTCCCATGACTAGTTTCACTATCATAACTTTCGGCTCATAGTGTGACACTATCTAGTTAACATCCATGTCAAATAAGGAAGCTAAGTCTCTTCCACTCCTTCTAGCCAATTGAGTCCTTCTGCATAGAGTGGTCAGTCGGATGGGTTAACTTTCCTTTCCTTTAGAGAATACAAACACCCGACCCTTTTTATTTCCTTTTCCGATGGTTAGTTGATCTGTCTCTTAGTTGTGTCAGATCTTTCCATTACGAAGCCATGGTCGGCCAAGCAACATCGGGTATTTTTTAATCGATTTAAAAAAAACCTGTAAGTCTATAAAGGAAAAGGGTTCATTTTATTCATGAAATATTCTCAAGTAAGAGGTTTTTTAAATACCCCTTGAAAGCATGTGATACATAGAGTTTCTTAGTAGTGCACCCCCCGAGTGATACTTCCAGCTCTTTTTGGACTTGTTCTACACCTTTCCTGCATAGTTTTGGTGCTTTTGGCACTTTATGGCTCTTCCATGTACCTTTCTCGCTCAATTCTGGTGCTTCTAACACTTTCTAGCTCTTCTCTGCACCTTTTTTTGCTTAGTTCTGGTGCTTCCAACATTTTCTAGCTCTTCTTTGTACCTTTTCTTCTTGATTCCAGTTCTTCTTGCACTTTTTGGCTCTCTGCACCTTTTTCACTTGATTATGGTGCTTTGGCACTTTTTGGCTCTTCTTTGCACCTTATCTTCTTTGAATGGCCTCTGGAAAATTTGCTACCATTGTGATTGGCTCCTTGATTGGTTGTGGAGCTACATGCATGTTCTAGACCTTGCCCTATGCTTCCTATAATAGGCAACTTGGTTCTAGACATGCCACTACTCCTCTCAATTTTGGGGTTTATCATTTATATCCTTGGTTGATTGTGATTCTCCATACTGAGCATTGCGCCCTTGTTGTGACTACCATAACAGCTTGTGGAGGCTTCATTTCCTCCAGGAATTGACTGAATTTACACTAAATTGATTGCTGGAGGTAGCTGAAGTGGACCCTTCCCCTAGGGGATATAGAAAGGATACGTCACCTACATGCATGAAACTCATAAAAACCCCCTATTTAAGTTTCTCTATAAAAAAAATATACCCCTTTCTAAGCTTATGATTCCTAATTATGAAACTCAAGTACCCCCTATTTAAGGTTTAAAAATTAGATAGTAGGTATTACTGTAATACATGGCAAGATGCAGCCTATGTAATTAACATGGGTGTAAAAGCTAGAAGTACAAAGGACTACATGTACCCTCCTAAAATTGTTTCCATGGGTGGTCAACTTAAAAGGCTAATAAACTTATCAAGTTTTCAACCTACACCACTAGATCACATATTGTGAACTATAAGTAGAAACCAATCGCTTGCTTCCATTGCACTACTCCCCCCCCCTCCACCTTCCCCTCATAAGATTCCCATTATCCCCTAACTTATAAGCTTAAGCCCGCCTTTCCAAAAACCACCTCCCTTACACTCATGTAACACCATAAGTTTTATCTTGTGAATCCCTTAAGACCCTTCCACTTGTGTTTGCTAGAGTTCCAGTTCATGTCATTGCCAGATCGGACACTCCGTCTTCCAATGACCTACTGCCTTGCAGTATTAACACTGAAAGGTAAACCTGGAACACCTCCACGACCTCATTCATAAGGGCGAGCAAATGGTATTCCTGTAGTGAACTGATTGGCAGGTGCTACTACCTATTGCACTAAGTCTAATCTATCTGGCGCTATGAACAATTGACTCTGCCATTGTACTAAAGAGAATGTGGGGGAGAGGGAGAGCTTCAAACCCTAGCAAATGGTATTCCTGTAGTGGACTGATTGGCAGGTGCTACTACCTATTGCACTAAGTCTGATCTATCTGGCGCTATGAACAATTGACTCTGCCATTGTACTAAAGAGAATGTGGGGGAGAGGGAGAGTTTCAAACCCTAGCAAGCAAACACACACACACAAGAGAGAGATGGATAGCTAAATTTTCTTCTATCTTCTTCTTCTTTACTCAACCAATATAACATAAAGATAAGAGTACACACTATATGAGTTAGTACTCAACTACTACAACATACAAGAGCTAGTCCATGATGTGAACCCAACTAAATGAGCTGGCACTATAACTATGCCAGTCTCTAGTAATCCAAAATGGTTCACACAGCCTATTATCCCATTGGCCACATATCACCCATAATCTCTCCAACCATGCCAGTGGTGTAGATGTGGAAGCTATCACCCAGGCGAGTCATCAATGTCCACCATAGCACTAGTTGAGCTTGATATCTCAACACTCCCCCTCGAGCTCAACTCCACACAATGCACTCCAAGTAAGCTCCTTAACCTGTGGAGCTTCTCTGTGCTCAATGCCTTTGTGAAGATGTCAGGTACCTGATCCTCTGTGGTGCTGACATATACCAAATCTACATCTCTTGCTAGAACCTTCTCCCTCAAAAAGTGATAATGCACCTCAATGTGCTTTGTTCTAACATGATATATTAGGTTATTGGCCAACTGTATGCTGCTCATGTTGTCACAATATATGACAACTGCCCTATCCACGGGCTCTCCCATGTCACCAAGTAGCTTCTGAAACCAAGCTACCTCACAAGCTGCCATAGCAGCACCTCTATTCTCTTGCTCTGTACTCGACAAGGCAACTATTGGCTGCTTCTTACTGCTCCAACTCACAGCAGCACTTCCAAATGATGAGAACATAAAACCACTAGTAGATCTCATGTCTACAATACTACCAGCCCAATCAACATATGTGTACCCATGCAACTGTATCTCTGTACCAGCCTCATAGAAAAGTCCATAATCAACTATGAACTTTATGTACCTGAGGATCCGTCTAGCCACATCCAAGTGTGGCTTCCTAGGGGCCTGCATAAACTCACTCACAAGTCCAACAACATAGCTCAAGTCTGGCCTTTTAATGGTCATGTAGATCAAACTACCCACTATGCGCGTGTATGTAGTAGGGTCCTCCAAAGGTTCACTTGTATCTGCGGAAAGCTTTGTGTTCTGCTCCAATGGCACTAAAATAGGCTTACGGCCTGTCATACCATACTTGGACACAACATGTCCAAGCCATACTGCCTCTGCAACAATAGCAAAATGCCATGAGGTGATCTCACCACCTCTATGCCCAAGAAATACCGCAGCTCACCCAAATCCTTCATCTCAAACTTCTACTTCAAAAGCATCCTGACATCATGTATGTCTGCATCACTATCACTAGTGATAATCAAGTCATCCACATAGATGACTAATAGCATGATCCCTCTATCTGTCTTTTTCACATATAGTGAAAAATCTACATTGGATATCTGAAATCCAATGGTAACAAGATACTCCTCGATATTGTTTGACCATGCTCTGGGTTCCTACTTCAAGCCATACAAGGCTTTGTGTAACCTGCACACAAAATCTAGATGTGCATCACTCTCATAACCTGGTGGCTGCATTTTCTTGCAAATCACCATGCAAGAAAGCATTCTTTACATCCAATTGATGTAAAAACCAACCCTTTGCTGCAGCCATAACAATGACAGCTCTCACGGTTGCCATTCTTGCAACCGGGCTGAATATCTCCTCATAGTCTATGCCATAAGTCTACACATAGCCCTTGGCAACCAATCTTACCTTGTACCTGCTCACTCACTGAACCATCAGCACTGTGCTTGACTTTATACACCCACTTACATCTAATTATCTTCTTTTCCTTAGGCAAAGGCACTAACTCCCATGTTACATTTGCATCCAATGCTGCCATCTCCTCATCCAAGGCATCTTCCCATTTCTTATTTCCATTTTCCTACTCAAGTGGGCTTAACCTTCAGTATTGCTTTTACCATGTAAGCATAATGATGGGCTGTATATCCATCATATCTCAACCTATCAACAAGGTATCTAACCCTCGTCGTAGACCTACGTACACTTGGATCACTGCCAGGTATCCTCAAAACAGCCCTGGTTCTCCTTACACCAGGAGTAACCACAGACAGAATGCCAAGCTCCTCATCAAGGCTTTGCTCAGAGCCACTAGAGTCACCATCCACATATGAGTGACCTACTGAAAAATCAAGCACAAAAGGTTGGTCTAGCTTTTTCTTCCCTTTCCATGATACATGTGTACCTGCATCATTCCTCAGCCTGCTGCCTGACCATGGGACATTGGATCCACTGCTCAAGGACTCCCCAAGTCCACTCAGCACTTGTGATTGTTGCTCTATATGTGGTGCAACATCAGCATTTCTTACATCTGCATCTTCTATTACCTTCACTATACTGGTGCATACTAGCTACTCATCTCATCAAAGACAATATCTCTGCTTACTTGCATCTCACGAGTGGTAGGATTATAGCATCTATAACCTTTTTTTTCCATAGCATAACCAATGAAGATGCATTTCTCTGCCTTTGGATCTAACTTTTTTCTCACTTCATCAGGAACATGTACATACGCAATACACCCAAACACTTTCAAGTGAGACACATCCGGTCTTATGCCTGTAAACTTCTGTTCAGGAGTCATACCATGAATAGCTGCTGCTGCAGCAATGAGTGTCCTGTTTATAATATACACAGTAGTTACTACTGCGTCTACCCAAAAGTAATGTGGCATATTCTTTTCAGCCATCAAGACATGTGTCACTTCTGTAATGGGCCTGTTTTTCCTTTCTGCAACACCATTCTATTGGCAGAGTGTACCTGCACGTAAACTGCCTCTTGATTCCCTGCTTTCCCAAGAAATCGCTGAACTCATTGGAGAAATATTCTCCCCCACCATCTGATCTTAGGAATTTTATTTGCATGCCTTTTTCCTTCTTGACCAAGGCTTTAAATCTCTGAAAGTGAGCAAACACCACCCTCACCTCTGTCCCATTTATTATAAACAACAAACTGACACACAAACCATAACACCTACTTCACACACCAAACTCAAATGGAAGCCATATGTACATCCCCAATACTTGATTTCACCAAATGCCACCCAGGTCAAACGGCCAGAAATATATGGCCCAAGACCTTTGCATCGTTGTCCTTTCCCCACCTGGGTCAAATACTAGCTGCAGTGATATTTCATCCATCTCCACCCCTCTGCTATTCCCATAGTCCTGTAACTCACTGCACCAATCATCATCATTGTCTGAATATAGCACATCTAACATATTCTCCAGTTCCAACTGGCACCTAGCCTCTGCCAATTGTTGGCTACGCATTTCTTGAACTCGCTGCAAGGCCTTGGATACCATTACCTGTTGCTCTGCATCTATTTCCACTTCCGGGTCATCAAAACCCCAGTCTTCATCATCATCCAGCATTTTCAACACTGCATCCTCGGTGCAAGCATTCCAGTAACTCCACATGGTGCAACCTATTTGCAACATTAATAAAGCCAACCCCCCTGTTACAACAAACACTGCAACAACCTGCATATAACATGACATTTCATCTAGCAACACAGGGTTGACCAGCGGCAGCTTCACTTCAATCTCTTGGACTTGTTCCCTGACCATATCCACCTCATCACCGCTCTTATCTTCATCATCAGACAGCACCCCTAACTCTTCATCCACCACTTGGGCATAGCATATGCTTAACAAGTTTCCACTCCAACACAATAAAGACATGGCCAGTTCACTAATGGCCAGCAACAAGCAAGCATTTTGAACCATACTAGCCATAACATTTATACTCACAAAACCTTGCACTTGTGTGGTCTCCACTTCCTGCTTCCAACCTTGGTCTACAACCTGTACATCATCATCCAGCCTCACAAGCAACCTCTGCAACTCCATAACTTCAAGTGAATGGCCATTTGCATTAGCCATAGCATACACACCTTCTGCTGGTAATTCTTCTTCAAGGCTTGAAAAGTCGTCCACATCACTAGGCACACCTGCATACACATTTACCACATCAGTGGGGATTACCTCCGCTACAAGCCGCTCGTGGCACTGAGCATTCAAATTGTTTTCAAACACTTCATTGCTTTCATTCTCCTCAACACTTGCCAAGTCGTCGGTCATCTCATCTTGGACAAGGTCTTCACATAGCAATGTCTCTTCGACACAAGAGAAGGCATCATCAACACTGTCGACCCTTACAAAACCATTCTCTTCACCCAAAGGTGTCACCGTCATCGACGGATCCTCTTGGCCTCTGCCCTCTTTCTCATCTTCAAGTGAAGCACTCTCTTCACTGTCATCAGCACTCGCATTATCTTCATCCTCATCTCTTTCATCCGATGTATCGGTCTCTAGCCATATTGTTGGAGGCAATTCCAAGTAGCTCAAATCCACAAGGCATCTCAAAGCCTGCTGGTCTTTGTCATCGCTTGACTCTGCTTTTGTCTCCAAGGCTTCTTTACTCTTCTGCACCACTTGAGTGGATTTCATCATCACTAATGCCTCCTACTGGAAGCTTTTCATAGCTGCAAGCCCATCTCTGCCCTATAGGCCCTTAGGTTCATGTCCTTCAACTGTACCAATGTTATCTCATCAAAGAATGAGACCTTTACATAAGCTCCCCAGACCACATTGAAAGCGGCTTCATAGTCTCCTATCAGCTGCCATTGCTCCTTCAAAGCATGCAGGGCGTTTAAACACAATCCTTGGTCGAAATGTGCCAACAACTCGCCTTCCAACTAGATTGCACTCTCCATGGTAATTCAATAAACCACTCTTTGACCTCACCTTCGAATGCTTGGGACAAGAAGCTGGCCTTGACCTCATCACCCCATACGCCAAGAACTCGGCATCTGTCTTCTACATATGCTATAAACTCGGCCACATCGCCATATCCATTAAATGGAACAGCAGCATCCACATAGTTTAACCACTTGGCTTGGATGCCAAGGTTCGCCCAATAAACATTCATGGCCATCTTATGCCATACACAACCTTAAATAGACCACTTGAGATACCTGGCCACCTGCAGCACTGCTTCCTCTTTAAGCCACAGCCGGTCAAATTGATGTCGAATCCACCACCACCACTTTGCACATCCACCTTAATTCAGCAACCGCCAATTGATGGCGACGAGCTCTTCAAAGCTCCTCAGTGGATTAAAAAGCAGAAAAAACCTTCCTTCAATCTCCTACTCTGGGGCATACACCCTCGTAAGAGACACTTGAGCAATCCTCAGTGGGGGCACCAGAAAGATGTGAGGCAGCTCAGGAAAACAAGAAGGCCACTATAGCTCGCCGACTCACCACCTTCAGAACACTCACAAGCACAAGGGCACCACCTGCTTCTCTAGCTAGAAAGAAAATCACTCTCTCATTCTACACCACCCTCCCACACCAGACAGACAACACAATCCAAAACCTATATTTTAGTAAAAATCTTCATCTTTACAGAGCTGGACATCTAAAATGTCCTCAGAACCGTCCTCATCCATTCATAATCTGACCATTCCCCCTCATCTATATAAATTACTACAGACCAATAACTAGAGCAACTATTGGAGAACACAATTTCGAGGGGTGTAGGATCCTCAAAATAAATCTCATCGACATCGGGACCTAATTCTAAGATTAAATACATGATGGTAAAGAGCACTCCAGCAATATATAAATGTATACCTGGTAATCACCTTTGCCTGTGTAGTTTTCTCTTTGTTGCTCCAATCACCAGCCCTGTTCCTCCACAAAAAACTGGCCACTATCTTGGTTGCTCACCACTGGCGGCCCCCAAAACAACAAGGCAGCTTTACATCTTTTGTCCACGGCCCAGCTCTTTACAATGCGGCCATCTTCTTTTCCAGCATGCAGCAGCTTCAGCACCTCTGATATCTGCAACGCCTCAACAAAGCGCTTCACACGCACAAGGCGGCTAGCTCTCTTTTCCAGCTCTGCACAGCCCCACGAGCCCAGCTCCAAACGGCAACCTCTTTCACACATTTCCCAGTCTGCAAAATCCCCAGTCCGCTCTGCACACCAACTACACAGGCGGCCACTTCCTTCTCATCAATTTCCTCTGCAGCCGCCTGGTTTCACACCCTCTCTCTCCTCTAGTCACTTCAGTGCGACCACCTTTGACCTTGACCCCAGCTGCGCTTCACTTCGCTGCTATGACCAGAGCGCTTCACCTGTCCATGAAGCGGCTGCTCCCCAGTCGCTGTTGATGTCCAGAGCTGCCTCAGCAGCCCTTCTTAACCAAAACGCCTATCTGCACACACGCCCAAGCCTTCTACTACCAGTTGGCCACCCAACTGTCGCCTACTGCAATGCCTGAGAATTTGCAGCTCTGTCACAAGGTGGTGCCCTCTCACAAGGCCTGCCCTCGCCTCTGGTCTTGCGCACACTCACCCGTCAGCCCTCTCCAACAGAAAGGCGGCCACACCAACCGCCGTCGCCTCCGTAGCGCCACAGCAAGGCCGTCTTCCTTCCCTCTACTCGGCGACCCGGCTCTTCTACTCCTTCGAAGCGGCTACAGTCGTGAGCTCCTCTTCGCCTGCACACTCTCTTCTCGTGAACACCCGGGCCTCACCTTGCTTCAACTGTCTCTTGAGCACCTTCACGTCTCACAGGCGGCAACCTTGCCTTGGCTCTCCACTATTCTCCACAGCGTTCCAGCCAGGGTCCCCTTTCTCTACCCGGCGGCCCCCAAAACAACAAGGCGGCTATGCCTCGCTTTTTTTCACCACCACCTTCTCGAACATTTGCTGGCAGTTACACAAAACCCCCATGTGGTCATTAAAATCATTGGCCACTTTATATATATTTTTTATTTGTTTCTTTAAAGCTAAATAATGGTCACCACATTGCTAAAAGACCCCTCCTTCTCCTTTCTTCGGATCATCACGCCGCGCCCATAACTCCCAAAATAAATGCGAGAGCTGCCCACAGCCTCGTCATCAGCATTAACTTACCAAATCCGACAATTGCCAGTCGGTGCTGCCCTGCTTTTAGTAATAACCCGCACACCATATTGTTGCCATAAAACTCCCAGACTCTAGCATCTGCTCTCCAAAAAAACACGTGCATAAACCAGCTCACAACAAAACCACTCGGCCTGTACACTTGCCAGGGCATTCAGGGCAAAGTTTTATTGCACACCACGCGTCCCATATGTACATTTACCCAAAATACCTTTCAGATTTTATCCTGATATATGGCTTAAAACAAGCACTAAGAGCATGGTCTGATAAGATTTGTGAATATCTTGTCACTATTGGCTTTCATGTAGCCAATGCAAATTTCTTGCTGCATGTGAGACACAGTGGGGGTAGAGGGGTTGTGCTTGTTGTCATCTATGTAGATGACTTGATCATTACGGGGGACCATGATGCAGAGATCTTTGATGTAAAGATCTTGCTTAGATAGAAGTGTGAGATGAAGGATATGGGGGAGCTCAGATATTTCTTGGGCATTGAGGTGATTAGGTCACCACATGGTATTGGATTACTGCAGAGATAGTATGGCTTGGACATATTGTCCAAATATGGTATGACAGGCTGTGAGCCTATCTTAGTGCCATTGGATCAGAATGGCAAGTATGGTATGACAGGCTGTAAGCCTATCTCAGTGCCATTGGATCAGAATGGCAAGTTGAGTGCAGATTATTCAGGAGAGATTTTGGAGGATCCTACTATGTATAGGCGCATAGTAGGAAGCTTGATCTACATGACAATCACCAAGCTAGATTTGAGCTATGTTGTTGGGTTAGTGAGTCAGTTTATGCAGGTTCCTCGAAAGTCGCACTTGGATGCATTGAGACCCATAGTGAGGTATGTGAGGTCTACTTTGCATTGTGGACTATTTTATGAAACTGGGACAGAGATATGTGTACATGGGTACACAGATGCTGATTGGGCTGGTAGTATCTCAGATAGAAGATCTACTAGTGGCTTCATGTTTTCCTTGGGGAGTGCTACTATATCCAGTACAGATGCCGAGTAGTACAGGAGGAGCTGCTATGGCAGCATGTGAGGTAGCTTGGTTGAGAAAGCTACTTGCAGATTTTGGTGTATCAGTGGATAGACAAGTTGTAATTTTTTGTGACAACATTAGCAGTATATAGTTGGCCCCCCGAGAACCTAGTTTTTCATGCACATACGAAGCATATAGAGCTCCACCACCATTTTGTCAGAGAGAAGGTCTTGGCAAGAGATGTTGACCTTGTTTATGTCAGCACACAGGATTAGGTAACTGACATCTTCACCAAATCATTGGGTACAGAGAAGCTCCGCAGATTCAGGGCTTCGCTTGGCGTCCATGAGATGGAGTTGAGCTCGAGGGGGAGTGTTAAGATATCAAGCTCATCTAGTGAGGCGGTGGACACTGATGACCCGCCTGGGGGATAGGCCCCACACTTACACCACTGGCATAGTTGGTGAGATCATGGGTGATATGCGGCCAGTGGGATGAGAGGATGTGTGACAGCCATTCTAGAGACTGGCATAGTTATAGTGCCAGCTCATTTAGTTGGGTTCACACTATAGAGAACCCAACTATGTATTTGGTTGAGTACCTTTCATATGTGAGTACTCTTATCTTTGTATATGGTGTGTTGAGTGTTGAGTGAGGAAGGAGAAGATTTTCAGCCTCTCACCTTGTGTGTTCTCTATTAGGGTTTTGTGAGTGTGTGTGTGCTTGCAAGAGCTCAAGCTCTCTTCTCCCCTGCATCTTTTCATATATCATGTAAACTTCTTCTTGTAAATCACTATGAAAGAACACATTCTTTATATCCATCTAATGTAAAGACCAAGCCTTTACTGTTGCTACCATAGCAATGATGTCTCATGGTTACCATTCTCACAGCTGGGTTGAATGTCTCCTCAAAGTAAATGCCATCATATATTTGCATATAACCCAACCAATCTTACCTTATACCCATTTAGAGATATATCTGAGTTATGCTAGACCTTGTACACCCACTTACATCCACTTATTGCCTTCTTATCCTTAGGTAAATTTATTAATTCCCATGTTGTATTTGTATGATTGTATCCAATGCGACCATCTCCTCTTCCATGGCATTTTCCCAACTTTTATTTTCAAGTGCTTAATCAAAACAGGTGGGCTCTATCTCCGATATTTCTTTAAGAATGTAAGCACAATGATGGGCTATACATCCATCATATCTCAACCTTTCAACATGCTATCTAACTCGACTAGACCTATGTACACTTGGATCACTATCGGGTATCCTTAAATAGCCCTGGCTCTTTGTGCACCATGAGTAACCAATGCCAAGCTCCTCATCAAAGCTCTTCTTGGAGCTAGTAGAGTCACCATCCATATAAGGGTGACGCGCTGATCGATCAAGCATAAAAGGTTGATATATTGTTTCCTTCCCTTTACGTGATATATGTGTACCAACATTTGTAGTACCACAAGATGATGCATTTACATTCCTTGCATCTATCCTCAACCTACCTGACCATGGACTAACACTGGATCAACTACTAGAGGCCTCTCCATGTCTACTAAGCATATGTTATCCTACATATGGGACATCATAATCACTTCTTACATCTGCATGTTAAGTGGCCTTTACTAGTGTTGTAGACTAGCAAGAAATTTCTACAGTATGCATGTGTTTTCTTTCTATAACACCATTATGTTGCGGAGTATATCTACATGTGAATTTACTTTTCATTTCATGATTCCTTAAGAAATAAGTGAATTCATTGGAGAAATATTCTCCCCCACCATCCGATCTTAGGCCTTTTATTTATATAGGATTTCCTTCTCAACCAAGGCTTTAAATCTCTAAAAGTGAGCAAACACCTCACTTTTCTCCTTCATGAAGTAAACCTGCACTTTCCTAGTGTGATTATAAATGTAACATAGTACTTGCAACCTACAATTGTTGTTGTCTTGGTTGGTTCCCATACATTAGAGTGTATAATCCACTGGCCTTGCATTAACATGCTTCTCATGTGTCTTGGTTGGTTCCCATACATTAGAGTGTATAATCCACTGGCCTTGCATTAACATGCTTCTCATGTGTCTTGGTTGGTTCCCATACATTAGAGTGTATAATATCCATTGGCCTTGCATTAACATGCTTCTCATGTGGCATGCTTCACATACTTTGTGTACACCCTCAATCTTAACTTCGAAAACCTGCAACAATATTTTGAGCCTACCGAGAATTCAACCATACCATATATGCATATGACCAATGTTCTTGTGCCATCATATGTCAATATCTACGATGACAAATGTCCCATGCGTAAACATCATTGCCGTCACCTTAGGTGTGTTAACATCTAGAGTAAATATCTTGCCATTTCTATTACCCTTTGCAACCAAGTGGTAATGATTTTTGAAGTCTTCCACAAAGCACCCTTGAGGATAAAACCTCATTTGCAGGACTTGTTGATCAACCATTTATCCACTAGTAGAAATCAGGTCTTCGTAATATTAGGAACATGAAGTACACTTCTAATAGGTACATTTTTCCATCCTGCAAAGACAATGGCACTTTACCAACATGCGCAATGGGATGCTCGATATCATCACTTGTTTCCACATACCTTGGCTTTTCCATGTCTTGTATATCTCTAAACCACTCACCATGATTGGGCATGTGGTTAGAGGCACTAGAATTCACATACCAAATATCCCTCAATCCTGACACATCTCCTGTCACATGGAATTGCATCACAAACAGCTACTCACTTCTGTCATCACCCTGCTTGATGATGCATAGTTGTCTTGTTGCTATAACTTTTCACTTTTGATATCTTTTTTCTTTTTATAGCAGTCCTTTGTAATGTGCCTTGGTTTACCATAGTAATAGCACTCCATTCTATTTGCATTTCAATTTCTTTGCCAACCATCTCTGCCTCTTTAGCTCCCCCTTATTCTAGAGTGGCCTCTTCCACATGTTTGTACATTAGATTCCTATTATTTTTGCCCATGATTTATGTTTTGAAATGGACCACACTACCACCGCATCCTCTAGATGACGGTCTCCCTCTACATCTACTAGTATATCTGAGTAGAAGGCCTCTGCAGTCATATGGAATTTTGGAGGATAAACCTCCCCCAAGATTCATCTCCTCATGGATGAGGAGAGAAATTGTTGAAATTTGAGCATAATGATGAGCTATGGTGGATCAAACACTAGAATCAACATTATTAACAAAATTGTTGAAATTTGAGCATAATGATGAGCTATGGTGGATCAAACACTAGAATCAACATTATTAACAAAATGATTAGCAAATGATTAAGATGTAATTAGTGAATAATTAGCAAATAGATTAATGTAGGCATGGATACTCAAAAACTAGCAAATTCTCATTAGGGCTATGCCTCAATTTATAGTGTTTACATCAAGCATCAAATCCCATTGATTTCTCCATGATTCACTCCCAGAATATCTCCACCTTTTGCCTGATTCTCTCCACCTCTTCTCTTTTCCCTAATTATCTCCCAGAATAACTCCACACTCCTAAATTCTCTCATGCTACCCTTTATTCTCTCCCAGTAGATTCTTCTCACCTTTTCACAGGTTCTTTCACAGTTACATCTCCTCTTTTACAGCCTCTATCCAAGAGCTTGTTCCCACACACACCCTATTCACTTGTATATTTCAACACCTCCCCTCAAGTGAATAATCCTAGCACACCTGGACCCTGTATCAAGTTTCCCTCTTACTTGATAGCCCGCGACCAGTGCCTCAAGTCCCTAAACTCCATAGTCCTTGACACACTCTCTCTATGTATCCAAGGCTACTATAAGTGCCCGCGACCTTGACTAAAGTGCTCACACATACATCTACCACGTGGCCTACATCATCGGTGGCTCAGAGGTGGTTTTACTTTGTTGGGGCAGGTTACATTGGGTTGTGGGGTCTCTCTCTCTCTCTCTCTCAAAGATTTTCACATGGCTCCTCACTCTTTGGAGCCTCACATCTTCTCTTTTCTTCAGTCTTCTTGTCGTGGCAGCATCTCTCCACGCGTCCGTCTCTTCTTTCAGTCTTCTTGGGGCAGCTTCTCTTCTCGTGGCAACTTCTCTTCTCGTGTCCATGTCTTCCTTTAGATCTTCTTCTCGGTGTGGATCCTCTTCTTGGAAAGAGATATTCTTCTTCTTTCATGGCTGGGGCCATGAGCTTATCCGTCAGGTTTTTTTGCTCCATGTGAGCAACATGTTTCAATGTTTTGCTGACAGTTCCTTTGGGCTTTTTATGTTTATTTTGTATCATTATGCAATGCAAACCCAAATTTATGCAGGAGGTCTTACCTCTTGCCTTATTCTGGACAAGGGCAGTGTCTGTTCCCATTTTTACACTGATGCAATGTGCCCAATACATAATGCGTATAGCATTCATTCTCATGCACATTCTAAATGCAACTCTGGCTATGACTAATCTTGAATTTGAGCGAGATTTATAGGCATTAACCAAGGGTTAAATGCAAAATGATGATTTTCACAATTTTATCAATACAATTTTACCAGAAATTACATTAAATTAAAAGTAACCAATTTGTACGGGATGGTTGGAGTATCAAACCAACTTCGATGTGCAATCTGAAGCTATAGGGATCTGTATCAGATACCTAATGGTTAATTTGAACCCTCAATTGCACCAAAATATAGTGATTAGCACTGATTAATCACTGATTAGCAAATTAATGCTTTGTTTTGTGTGCAAAAAACAGAGTATGCGGGGAGTCCAGATCTGGTCCCTTCCACTTCAAATGAGCTCAAATGCTTTCAAAGGCATCAATGAGTCTAGTAGAGGATTAAGCCAAGAAACACAAGATTTGACCAAATAATGAAAGCTTAATCTCTGTTTTACCAAAGTCACCTGCAGATTTGATGAAGAGCTTGGATCTCACTGTAGACTTGATGAAACTCAATTCTGTCTTCACCAACTTGTAGAGCATGCTTGATTACTCCTTGGGCTAGGAGGAATTAGAAGGATTTGACCTGATGAAGTAGCAATGGCAAAAGTTCCTCATAAAAACGGTGCCCAAAAATCAGCAAAAATCGGCGCATATACGTGGCGGTTTGCAGCGTTTTTTTGATGAGCTTGTAGCCAAAGGAGTTGGCTACCATGTGCTAGAAGCTTGTGCCCTATCTCTATGTGTGCAAGGTGCTAGAGACCCTCCACTGGCTGGGGGTGAAGGGGAGAAGTGAAAACTCACTAAAAAATTGATTTTTTGCTAATCATCTATTAATCCTAATTAATTAACTAATGGGCTCATAAATCTGATTGATTCTAGGCATGGCTCTGATACCATGTTGAAATTTGAGCATAATGATGAGCTATGGTGGATCAAACACTAGAATCAACATCATTAACAAAGTGATTAGCAAATGATTAAGACGTAATTAGTGAATAATTAGCAAATAGATTAATGTAGGCATGGATACTCAAAAACCAGCAAATTCTCATTAGGGCTATGCCTCAATTTATAGTGTTTACATCAAGCATCAAATCCCATTGATTTCTCCATGATTCACTCCTAGAATATCTCCACCTTTTGCCTGATTCTCTCCACCTCTTCTCTTTTCCCTAATTATCTCCCAGAATAACTCCACACTCTTAAATTCTCTCATGCTACCCTTTATTCTCTCCTAGTAGATTCTTCTCACCTTTTCACAGGTTCTTTCACAATTACATCTCCTCTTTTATAGCCTCTATCCAAGAGCTTGTTCCCACACACACCCTATTCACTTGTATATTTCAACAGAAATCAGTTCTTAAAAATTAAAAAGTCCTCTCGAACTCCAATGGATGTTTGAATTTGACTATATTCCTTGCCAAGACCATTCAAGGTCATCATTACCATATTATCATCATCTACTGGTGATCCAATAGAAGCAAGGGCATGTGTAAGCCCTTAACCTTCATCGAGTAATCATTTATAGTCAACTTTCCTCTGATCACATTATGTAGCTTCTACTTAACTGCATCTTTTGAGCTTGGGTGTTTGTATCGTATATCTTCACCAAGGTGTCCAAAGCCTCATTATACATTTGTGTATCTTATATATGCACAATCATAGAGTCTATCACACTGATAGATAGCTAGTATAAGACCTTGTTGCCTCTTTCATGCCATGCTACACATCTTTTGGAGCATTGGTGTTTGTACTATATATCTTCACCATGGTGTCCCAAACCTTCTTAGGCATTTGTGTATCCTGTAAATGTACAATCATAGAGTCTGTCACACTGTAAGATTCCTCCCTTTAGCTTTTGAGATGTAAAGGTGTAAGAACCTCCCCTTCTATTCTTGTAATTATTCCCCTCTCTGAAATAGAAGAAAGATCTTGTTTTACCCTATTTTGGCCTAGAGAGAGAAAATGTCTAGAGAGAGGTGATTTAAAATTGAGATATCTTTGGATACAAAAATTCTCCTAGTGTCTAAAATGGATTCCCCTGAAACAGAAGTTCAAAATGAACTTTCCAATGTGCATTAGGAATTAATTGAAAATGGTATAAGGGACCTTAGCCTAAGGGTCTACATTTTCAAAAAAAATTGGATTATGGTCCAATTAAGGTTCCAATAGGCCAATTGGATTAATCTAAGTGTTGGATGAGATAAATCCAAAGAATAAAATAAAATACCCAAAAATGAGTAAGTTCTCACATAAGATGAAGAGTTGACTGAGTACAAGGTTTATTAGTTAAAAATTAAGAGATATTACTAAAAAAAATGAGATATTTTGGAGTAATGATGCATTTTCAACACCTTGGTAAGGAAAGTGGGACCTTTGAGGTAGGATACTTTTTCACAAGTATGGAAGGGTTTTTTAATTCAAAAAAATGTGATATTTTTATCTCTCCTCTCTCTTGGATCTAACTAAATAAAAAAGGGAGCTAAACTGGTCCAAATCCTGTCCAAATTGAGTCAAACTGAACCTAGAAAATTCTAGAACCCAGTTGGACTTAGTTAGAGGCCTCCCTCACCTATAAATAAATCCTCATTTCTTTGTATTTTCATATTGGAGCTATACCATGCCAGTATTATATTAAAATAATAATATTTCTATTATCCCTTAAATTTTTCTCTTTCTTGGGAGCTTGAAGCTTCTCTCTCTCTCCAACAACTCTTGAAGTTGCTCTTCTCCTCTTGGTGGACCAATTGATTGGTCGGGGGCTTCACTTTGCTAACAAAGAATCAAGCCAAACTTGGAGGTAAAATTGGTTTATATGGTTTTTTCAAATTATCTCAATGACTTTCTTCTTCTCAATCCCTCTCAAGCTTGAGAAGCTTTCAAAATGCTAGTTTTTGTTCAAATCAAGCTTTCCCTAAGATTCTTAATATTTAATTAGCATTAAGTTAATCTTTATGCTTATTTGTAATGCTTTTTTTAAAGTAAATCTCTCTCTCAAAAAGAATAGTCATCTCTATGGCTAATTCTTTATCAAAAGAATGTTTCTCAAAGATAATCTCTTATTTCAAAGCTAAACTCTAGGCTTGATGAGCTAGAGATTAAGAAAATGATATTTTCATGATTTCATACTATTAAAATAATGGTAAATTCTTTTAGATTGTTTATGAGTAGTTAAAAACTACTTTAATTCATTCTAAATGAGAAATGGATTATCCTAACAAATTAAAAAAAGAGGAATGTTGAAATCAGCTTAATCCAATGGGATAATCATAGTTATGTTTATAATTATGGTGGTTAAAATTATGATTTAAATTCATAGTTTGATTTTAAGCATAAATGAAGAACTACTATCATATTTTCATTACAAGCTTTTACTCTTTTAGGAAAAATTGAGAATTATCAATAATAGTAGTGAAGCTATGGCAAAATTTTTAAAAAATAATACATATCTTATTTTTATGCATAATGCTAAAAGAGGAATTCCTACCATATTCTAGGATTGGACATCCTATGCAAAAAGAATGATTTTCATCATATTCATGGGAAATAAATTTTTAGTATTTATGCATAAATATTTAATTAAAAGAAAAGAGAAATTTTTGGTAAATTTATTTTTATGCAAAATGAGGAATTCCCATGATATTTGAGATCCAAGTAATTAAATGGTAAAAGAGGAATTTTTGGCATAAATTTAAATTATGAGTATTTATTAAAAGTGAAATAATATTATCATTTTTATTGAGAAATATGGGTAGAATTGATTTTTGTAAATCACATGAATCTTTTATTCCAAAAGAAGAATATTAAATAAATCTTACTTCAGAAATTTGAGAAAGAATGAGAAAATATCCATCAAGAAAACTTGGATAATTCTTATTCATAAAAGGGAATCTGGAATCCCTGGGAGGATCGAGGATCCAATGAGTAAACAGAAGTTTAGAATTAGTTCTCATTAATAAAGCTTAAGGAATGAAAATACAATATGTAAATGCTCTTTTTGAGTTTTTACTATTCAATTCTGATAAGGTTTATTTTCTCTTTTTAAACCTTCAACAACACTGTGATACTTAGATTTAATGGGATCGAGAAAAAGTACCTTTAACTAGGCCAATCAATTGGTAGAAACTTAAAAGTCTTATCAGTATCGAAAGTAGAAACCGGTACTAAAAGTTGATGCGATGTGGATATGAATGAATGTGATGGGATGTTAATGGATGCAATGTAATTAGATGAGATGTGAATGTGATAAGAGATGTGAATGTGATGTGATGTAAATGGATGTGGATGTGGATGTGAATGTGATGAGATGTGATGATATGTGAAAGGATGTGACGTGATGTAAATGGATGAGAATGAGATGTGATGTGATAGATGTGCATGTGAATGAATGGATGGATGTGGATAGATGTGAATGTGAATGAATGGATGGATGTGGATAGATGTGAATCTGAATGAATGGATGGATGTGGATGAGCTGTGAATGAATGAGATGTGATATGGATAGATGTGGATGTGATGTAATGTGGATGGAATGAATGAGATGTGATGTGGATAGATGTGGATGTGATGTAATGGGGATGGAATGAATGTGATCTGATGTGGGTAGATGTGAACGAGATGTGATAAGATAAGGATGGATGTGACGAGATGTGAATAATGTGGGATGTGAATGGATGTGATGAGATGTGAGTGGATGTGATGCGATGTGAGTGGATGTAATGAGATGTGAATGGTGTGATGGATGTGAATGGGTGTGATGAGATATGAATGGATATGATGAGATATGAGTGGATGTGATGAGATATGAGTGGATGTGATGAGATGTGAATGGATGCGATGAGATGTGAATGGATGTGAATGTGATGTGATGATATCTGAATGGATGTGGTGAGATGTGAATGTGATGTGATGATATCTTAATGGATGTGGTGAGATGTGAATGTGATGTGAATGGATGTGATGTGATGTGGATCTGGTTAGATATGAATGGATGAGATATGATGTGGATAGATGAGATGTGATGTGATGTGGATAGATGAGATGTGATGTGGACCCGGGTAGATGTGAATGGATGTGAAGTGATGTAAATAGATGTGAACGTGATGTAATGATATGTGGATGTGATGTGGATCTGAATGAATATAGATGGATGTGATGTGATATGAATGGATGAGATATGTGGATATGTTGGGGCTGTTGAAATATACAAGTGAATGGGTGTGTGCACGAGAACAAGCCCTGAGCAAGAGGCTATAAAAGAGAGTATGTAAATGAGTGAGTAGCAATGTGAAAAGGTGAGAGGTATCTATTGGGAGAGAATAAAGGGTAGCATGAGAAGTTCTAGGATGTGTGGAGATATTCTGGGAAAAGTGAAGAGGTGGAGAGAATCAAGCAAAAGAGGTGGAGTGAATCAAGGAGAAATCAGTGGAATTAGATGCTTGGCATCTTGTGGATGTAAACACTATAAATTGAGGCATTGTCCTAATGAGTATTTGCTGGTTTTTGAGCATCCATGCCTACATTAAGCTATCGGTTAATTGCTCACTAATCTCATCTTAATCACCATCTAATCACTTGTTAATTATGTTGATTCTTGCATTTGATCCACCATAGCTCATCACTATGCTTGTATTTTAACATGGTATCAGAGCCAAGCTTAGGATCCATCCAATTTTTGAGCCTAATTATCTAGCTAATCATCCTATTAATCATAATGAGGCGATAATCACTTTTTTAGCCTCTTTTCAATCATTCTCTGCACCCCCAGCTAGTGGAGGAACTCCCTCTACCTCCAGCCTTAACAATAGGCTTCAAGCTTCTAGCCTCATCTAGCTACAAGCCCCATGCTCCAGCCCACCTATTTAGCTTGAGGAATCGCCCGGCCGCCAGGAGCAGCCAAAAATCGCGAATTTGAAGGCACCTCCTTTTTGAAGAAAAACTTAGATCTACACTCACACATAAGGAATTGGTCTAATTCCTCTTGCCCCCCTAGGGGTTTTCAACGGTGCTCTACATGTTGCTGATGTCAAATTTGTGAAATTCCTCAAGGAGAAGTGGCATCAAGCTCTGCATCAAATCTGCAAGTGACTTTGGTAAACAAAGATTAAGCATTCAATGTTTGGTGGTCAAATCTTTTGTTTCTTGGCTTGATCCTCTACTATAAGAAGACTGGGGACAAGAGAAGATGTGAGGCTCCAAGAAGTGAGGAGCCATGTGAAAATCTGTAAGGAAGAGAGATAGAAACCCCACAACCCAATGTAACCTGCCCCAAACAGAGTAAAACCACCTCTGAGCCACCGATGATGTAGGCCATGTGGTAGATGTATGTGTGAGAACTTTAGTCAAGGAGGTCACGGGCACTTGTAGTAGCCTTGGACACATAGAGAGAGAGTGTCAAGGACTATGAGTTAGGAACTTGAGCATGAGCTACCAAGTAAGAGGGAAACTTGGTATAGGGTCCAGATATGCTAGGATTATTCACTTGAGTGGAGGTGTTGAAATATACAAGTGAATGGGTGTGTGCGGGAACAAGCCCTTAGCAAGAGGTTGTAAAAGAGAGTCTGTAAATGAGTGAGTAGTAGTGAAGAGGTGAGAGGTATCTACTAGGAGAGAATAAAGGGTAGCATTAGAAGTTCTAGGATGTGTGGAGATATTCTGGGAAAAGTGAAGAGGTGGAGAGAATTAAGCAAAAGAGGTGGATTGAATCAAGGAGAGATCAGTGGGATTAGATGCTTGGCATCTTGTGGATGTAAACACTATAAATTGAGGCATTGGCCTAATGAGCATTTTCTGGTTTTTGAGTATCCATGCCTACATTAAGCTATTAGTTACTTGCTTACTAATCTCATCTTAATCACCATCTAATCACTTGTTAATTACTTATTAATCTCATTTTAATCACCATCTAATCACTTGTTAATTATGTTGATTCTTGCATTTAATCCACCATAGCTCATCACTTTGCTTGCATTTTAACAGTGACGTGATGTGATGAGGATAGATGTGGATAGTTGTGATGAGATGTAATATGATGTGATTGGATGAGAATGGATGAAGACAATGGGAATACATATGGCTGGATGTGGAATAAGCAATGTGAATTGATGTAGAAGAATGTGGAATAACGAGAAATGATGTGGAACAATGTGGAAAGATGAGAGTTTGTTAGAAACTGTATTTACGAAACGTGTTTTTAAATGACTGTTTTATGTCAAGAATGCTGGGGAAGAATTTTGACCATCTTGTGAATGAGCTCGTGGAGACCTAAGTGATAAAGTTGCAACAGCTGACGGAGAGTCAATGGAGGACGTCTCGTGTAGCAAGGTCGGTTGAGGTCTTGACCAGCCTCAGTTTGATTTAAATGGTGCGCTTCCGGTGTATAGTGGATGAGGGACCAAAGAAGTGGCCTATGAGTGAAGCCCTAGGTGACCTGCCTGACGAAGGAGCCTAGAGGGTGCTGACCATATGGTGCTCGGGCTCTGGGTCGCCCGAAGATACCCACACGTGCGTCGGGGAAGAAAATGGAACAAGGAGTTAGAGTTGTTTTCTAAACTCGGGCATGGATCTGGTTGGTTGACCTTGCTGGTCCTCAACGGATGAGTCCATGGCTCTTTTATATGGATCTGTTGGTTGATCTTGCTGATCTTCAATGGAGAGTCCATCTGGATTTTTCTTATGTAATTATATTTTCGAGAACTATGAGCTAGGAACTATTAAAAAGGCCCCTGAGTGAATAGGTGGTGAGTGTTCTGGTTGCCAATGATGCCATAGGTACATCGATGAAGGAACGATTGGAAATTGGAATTCAAGCTAGATATTTTGGAGGATTATGATCAGTAATATTGAGGTTTCATTAAAAGATTGTTTTAAAGACAGCTGAATCTGTGAAAAAGGCAATTTCATACTGGGGGTGTAAGTGGTGTGACTATCTTGAACTTTGCTTGAAGCACCGGCTAGGGGGCCTGGGAATTCTTTTCCCTGGTACCCAGGACAAAACATAACCAAATTTCTAAATGGATCCTATCACTATAGTGGTTGGGTAGTTGGCTAACCCATAGGATTGGATGGGGTTAGGCTGGACTGATGGATCCCTAAAATGAGACTCAATTCTGTTATGTTACGATAGTTGAAGTAAAATCCCGGATAACCCTTGTTCTATGGAAAAGAATCAATGGATGTGCCTCTTGATGAGGAAAAAAGCGTTGGTCTCTATGATCCAAGTGCAAGTATCTTCCTTGATTTGACCATGTGACTTACAGGTTCGGTCGGATCAGTTTGGTTAGTTAAGGCTCTTGACTACCTTAGAATAGATTTTTCCTGGTGGAATCGCCTATGTCTGCTAGGCGAGGGAAGTTTTTCTGGATTCGGTTTTGGAAGAACTGAGGGATTAGTCTCTTGTCCGGATATCCGTGGGCGAGGTCCCGAGTGGGAGACTCTGCCCTCGCAAGAAGTGCTACTTTTGCTGCTAGCACCCTTGAATTCGTTGTGCGGAGGGGGCAGGGATCTTTCACACACTGACAAGTCAACTAGTACAATATCTTTTTGGCTCCTTCATGTCATGCCTTAACTGTCTATACTTGTTGTGGGGTGGGATTTTCTTTAGTAATCTGTGGTTTCTTTTCATCATTTTGTGATGAACTTCCAATATGATTTTCTTATATAAGGAAACTGGTCGTCCTAAACTTCCATGCCTGGAAGTTATTCTTGTCCAACTTCTCTCTCATAGTAATTTAGGATAGATTGCCGGTGAAACACACGTCTTGTAAATACTTTTGCACTTACAACAAACGTACCATATCTAATACATCAGTACTGTACACTTATTATATTGGAACAATCACACAAACCTAGAAATCTTAGATTCTTTGCTGCCTGCACAGACTGTTCCGCAACTAAATATCTGCAACCAAATATTTGCCGCAACTTTGTTCAAGAAAAAAATCTACAAAAAACTTATAGAGCCACAAACAAGGCCCGTGAATTATGTCAAAATTCACCAGTAGTAGTCAACAGAGTTAACTGTAGATATCAGGGTCTACTTCTTTCCCCCAAGAGGATGCTTTAATCCAAGATAGGGGCTGACCAAACTATAAAGAACCCCAGAATCAGTTGGATCTAAAGTCGGATTTGAATTATAAATAAAGTGGTCTTTTCACCTGAGTGGCTTGGTTAATATGGAAAAAAAGGGACTTAACAAGAATTTTCGTATTGATAGGATCATGGATTGAGGTCGTCATGGTAGGATTGTTAACCCCCAACTCGATGAGGAAGAGCTCCACCTGAATGTTCGTAAAACTCTTTATAGATCACAACCTGGACCTTTCAAGGGTGAAGGAGAAAACTTGGGCGAAGCTGTGGAGAAGTGGATCGAAGCAATGGAAGAATACTTCGATGTCACTAGGTACAATGAGAAGAGTAAAATGACTCTTGCAAGGCTGAAGATAGTAGAAACAGCCAGAGTGGCATGGATAAACTAATGCAAGACACACCGTCTAGATCGGAACACCTAGACATGGAATGATCTCAAGATTTACCTAAGGAAGAGATTGTGTCCTCCCAACTTTTTGGAAACCAAGATGAATAAATTCTTAGAGTTAACCCAGGGGAGCATAACTATTAAAGTGTATCACCAAGCGTTTGCTCTCCTCCTCAAGTACTCGGCGCCACCATTGGATGAGGAATAGCTGATGGTGGCGAGGTTCATTTGGGGAATGAATGAACCCTTGAATACCCTGGTGAAGAATGCCAAGCTAGTTTATATGGCTGAAGCTGTATGTATGGCAAAGGATTTCGCCAAGGCCTTTGTTGTCAAGGTCCCGCCGAAGCCAGCACCATCATCTTTCAAAAGATTTCTAGCTCCAGAAGGTGATTCCAACTTTTCACCGCCTAAGAGAAAACAAGTTCAATCTCAGGATATGGGAAGTTCCAGAATAGAAGAAAGGTCCTTTTCCCGGAACTCAATCCCCTAGAATTCAACTTTAGAAGTTCTACCCTTGAACAAAGAAGTGAAATGCTATAGCTGTGAAGGATTTGGACATCGCAGTATGGATTGCCCAACTCCTTTTTTTGGATCAAGGTTGTCGGGGCAGGGAAATCAAGGACCAAGATTCTAGATTCCAGCTCCTTCCTTCCAGAGCAATCAGGTTCCTTTCCGTCAAAATCAGGGACAAAGGTAGACCCTCTAACCAACCCTCAGCTTCAATGCAGAGTAATGCAAGACCTCCGCCTCTCAGAATAGGGAAAGTCAAAGAGAATTGTTCCTAGATCGGCCGTCCACTTCCAAGGCAGTAACGTTGGAGGTGATTGAAGAGGAAGAAGATGAAAGAGATTATACTCCACCTACGAGGATGCGAACATCTCGCGTTTTTTAGGTGGGGTAGGATGTAAGATTCCCCCCTTCATCTTTTGAGGTGTAAAGGTGTAAGAACCTCCCCTTCTGTTCTTGTAATTATTCCCCTCTCTGAAATAAAAGAAAGATCTTGTTTTACCATGTTTTGGTCTAGAGAGAGAAAATGTCTAGAGAAAGGTAATTCAAAATTGAGATATCTTTGGATACAAAAATTCTCCTAGTTTCTAAAATGGATTCCCTTGAAACAGAAGTTAAAAATGAACTTTCCAATGTGCATTAGGAATTAATTAAAAATGGTATAAGGGACCTTAACCTAAGGGTCTACATTTTCCAAAAAATTTGGATTATAGTCCAATTAAGGTTTCAATGGGCCAACTGGATTAATCCAAGTGTTGGGATGAGATAAATCCAAATAATAAAATAAAATACCCAAAAATGAGTAAATTCTCACATAAGATGAAGAGTTGGCTGAGTACAAGGTTTATTAGTTAAAAATTAATAGATATTACTAAAAAAATGAGATATTTTGAAGTAATGATGCATTTTTGACACCTTGGTAAGGAAAGGGGAACCTTTGAGGTAGGCACCTTTTTCACATGTGTGGAAGGGTTTTTTAATTCAAAAAAATGTGATATTTTTATCTCTCCTCTCTCTTGGATCTAACTAATTAAAAAAGGGAGCCAAACTAGTCCAAATCCTGTCCAAATTGAGTCAAACTAAACCTGAAAAATTCTAGAACCCAGTTGGACTTGGTTAGTGGCCTCCCTCACCTATAAATAAACCCTCATTTCATATTAGAGCTATACCATAGAGCTGTACCATGCCAGTATTATATTAAAATAATCACATTTCTATTATCCCTTAAATTTTCCTCTCTCTTGGGAGCTTGGAGCTTCTCTCTCTCTCCAACAACTCTTGAAGTTGCTCTTCTCCTCTTGGTGGACGAATTGATTGGTCGGGGGCTTCACTGCTACTAACAAAGAATCAAGCCAAACTTGGAGGTAAAATTGGTTTATATGGTTTTTTCAAATTATCTCAATGACTTTCTTCTTTTGAATCCATCTCAAGCTTGAGAAGCTTTCAAAATGCTAGTTTTTGTTCAAATCAAGCTTTCCCTAAGGTATCCGTAACTCTAGTACACCAAAGTGGCTATCACACAACATGTAAACTAGTGGCAACATATTGCTCATAATCTTACCACATAACCATGCCACTAATATAAGTGTAGAAGCTATCACCTAGGCAGTTCATTAATGTCCATAACACTAGTTGAGCTCGATATATTAACATGAAGGGAAAAGAGCCCGCCTACAACTTTACATACATTGATGGCCCTACACCACTCAACACCACGGAGATGCGGCTTTGAATGAAGAATTTTAATGATCTCTACTATACCAAGGTCCACAACACTAGTTGAGCTTGATATATTAATAGGAAAGAAAAAGGGCCCGCCTGCAACTTTCCATCTATTGATGGCCTTAAACCACTCCACACCATGGAGATGCGGCTCTGAATGAAGAATTTTAATGACCTCTACTATACCAAGGTCCCCAAACCTACTATTATAGCCACATGCCGATTCTTCTAGATCATCATCCTCATCTTTGAGGAGGTGCTCAAGAACCAACGCACAAGCAAAGCAGCTGGTCTTTAACCTCAATGAAGGTCCTAACTTTTGCTAGCAAATAGATCTTAACGACATGACCAAATCCTCCATGGCCATATATTGGTCACTTTCAAAGACATGCTAGATACCAAGTTTTGGAAACCGTTTGAGATCATGTGCCAATCCAGTCAAAGGCTTTCGCGCAAGCCCTTCATCACATCTTTCTATTAGACCAGTTATATCGTTAGAACCACAATGTGGGTTGGTAAGCCTCAGCCTTATCTACTACTTTCTATATTCTTTCTAGGCCCAAAGTTAATACAAAGACCTTGTCTTAGGGTGCCATAAACCGAACATAAGTTGCATAATAAAGAGTTAAAGAAAGTAGAGTTAAAAGTGTCAAAGAAAGCAGAGTGTTGGAGTTTTCACCAGAAGGAGATTCTACATGGGTACACCTTTAGACCCATGCTCATGCGCCACACCAAATGATGAATTAATGCATGTGAACTATCACATTATAGATTCTCTAGTCCGCTTGTCAAAATTTAATTTGTTATGAAAATGTAAATTTCATTTGACACGAAAATGTAGTACTATACTATTAGTACGTTTTAGATTAGGTAAATGATGAATTAATGCATGCGAACTATCATATTTACAAATTCTAATGCACGTGCGCTAATCCATTTTTCAAAATTTCATTGTACCGAGAATCCTTTTGGTACTTTCTCTAGTACTTTCTCTGCTAGAGAGCCCTTGATCTAAAGCTAACGCAGGATAAAGAACAAGCTAATAGGTGAGTGTGTGACAATGTATGTTCTCTCTCTCTCTCTCTCTCTCTCTCTCTCTCTTCTTCTTCTTCTTCTTCTTTTCCTCAGTTTCATCTCTCTGCACTGTTTCATAGGACTGAATTCATAGGCGAGTCATAGGCCAAATTACAATCGTAATATAGAGCTGTTTGGAGTATATTTGGATCAAAGACTTTAATTAGCCAATTTCTCATTTCTTTCCCAAGTTTTTGGATATGCATTGCTTCGCAAACACATATATGGTGTAATGCAACCCATCTTAGGCTCATAAATAAATTAGAACTCTAAAATTTATGTTTTAATGAAAATTTTAAGGTATTTAGCTATCTCAAAAAATATTTTTGAAGATTTTCATAACTAATCAAACAATCATAGACTAGGACCAAATCTTGCACACACGTTCTGTACAATGTTATGCTTTGCTGGTGCTTTTTGTGAGAGCTAATCATATATACACTTATCCTTTTAGGCACTTTGTTTTAGATGAAAGGTTATAAATTTTGAACCATATTTATTACTATAGAGTAAGAGACTACTTCACGCATTTTTAAACATCTCATAAGGCTTTAAGTGGGATATCTAGTCATTTTATATAATAATAAACACTATTTTCATAAGTTTCTCACTAGATGATCCAAATATAAGCAAGGATTCATATACGATGTTTTGTTATCAATGCAGATTTGAAAGTTGAGACCATCACCTTGTCTTCTAACTAAATTGAAAGTTGAGACCATCACCTTGTCTTCTAACTAAATTGAAATGTTTAGAGACGTATTCTTGACCTATTACTTTAGTGGGGTGGAGACATTGATTATCAGCATAACTAAAGTAAATCACCATATAAGCTCACGCTATTGTTGTATTTTGGGTGTCAAAGACTCAACAATTAAAAAGAGATTCTAAGACACACACACACACACACACACACCCCCATAGTATATAATATATTGTATATATATTGGATACTACGGTATATAAGTTATATATTACACACTCACGCAAGCGTGCATGTACGCACGTGTGCGCACACACACACACACGCACGCACGCACACTATGTCGGACACATACATTGTCTATTTTATCCATTACACAAGTTTTGTAAGGAATAAAATGATCAAAAGCTTATAAAAAATCTTTTGATAAAAATGAATATATGTTTTTCCATGCTCAAACAATGAATCTCACAATTTTTCTATTTTGCATCTCATGTATTACTTTTCACAGTCATAATCAAGTGAAACAACCATATAACTTTTATGTGGATGTGCATTTTACATTTAATTATCTTAGTTTATAAATATCTGAATGATTATTAAGAATCTTTCAGAAAGGTTTCATCTTGTGTTGTAGGTAGAAAGTTGGTGGTGGAACAACATTGACTTGACATCAAGATAAAGTTTTATGGGCAAGACTTCTTTCTCTGGTTTTTCTATTTGTGAACTCCTTGACATGCAGAGAGGGATGCGAACCTCAAAGTAAATGGAGCCTTTAAATTTGATGTTGGAAATGGTGATCACTTGATTTAGGATCTCTTTCATGATCACTTAATTTAGAATCTTAGACATTTACTTCATAATAATCCAAGCTTTCATGGAAAGCCTTAGCTTTATGATGGTGAATCTCTTGAAATTCCAAGAACAACGCTGCCCACTAGTAAAAAGTAATTGATTTGTTGACTAGAAAAGAAGTGATTAGGACCTTACATACGTTCGTTATAATGATGAAAGCAAATATATTTTCTTTCTTTAGAAAAGTATCATTGATTACACTAAACCTTGAGGCTTGATTTATGGGCTTAGCTTTGCAAGGGGCTAACAAAGCTATAGGTAAGCTTGTAATGAAAACAGTTAATAGTTTCCATGATTATAAACTTCCAGTTTTTCTCTAATGTTGTGCAGGATATTTGAGTTTCTTTGTCATCTCATGTTTAAGTGTTTAAGTGCCTACATATATTAAAATAACCTTACACTTTCATCTCATGAATGCATCTAAAGGACTATAATTGGTTAACCACTTTAAGTTGACATGGTATGAAAGAGAAAGGAGGGCCAAAGCATATTTCCATTGGATGAAAAAATTTCAAAGAAACTTAATTCTTTATGGTTATTTACCTTTTGGGCAAACAAAACAATGTATTCAAAGGAACATACCTTTGACTTGCCATGGTAGAGTACATAAAGGTAAGAAGGAGACACGAGTGCCAAATGCATTTAAATTTAATGCACATAGTTGAAAGAAAGTCAAAAATTTATGGTTGAGTGTTCTACCTTGCTATTGTGGATGAGGATACTTCCTGAAAGTGGCCCACCTCCAATAAAAAGATGCTTGATTTTGACTAGATATGTAAAGGATCACGCAAAAGCAAGATTACTTTCACTTATTGCATGCTTGATGAAGCATGTATGAAGCTTCGCCTTAGGGTTGGCCGGTGTTTGACATAAAGTTTTTATACTAGGATCTCAAGAAACACATGTCAAAAGTGGAGGGTTTTCCTCACTAGGACATCTCAAGTTGGCATAAAGTTTTAATACCAGGATCTTATGAAATTGATGGTGAAGGCAGAGGTTTCCCACGAGAACATCTCAAGCAGAGAAGCCAACAACAGACAATTTTAAAACTTTGATCTCTAAAATGTGGATTCCCCCCCTAAATATTACAATTTTTTATATAAGGATCTCAAGCAATTAAGCAATGGTAAAATCATAGGAATTCCCTCACTAGAACATCTCAAGTTAGGATGTTCTAACTTCTAGTGTACAAAATCTTCAATTTTGGACAATCGTGAAACTTAGATCCTAGATTACCCGCACCCACCAACCACCCTTGACCCCTGCACTAGGTATGGAAACTTAGATCCTGGCTTGGGCGGTGTGTAAACCCCCTGCCCATTGAAGACTACCAACTCATGCCCAGACCATGAGCAAGCATTTGGTGAGATTGGGTGGTGTGTAAAGGCCGTGAATGTGGGGTTTTCCTAGCAAGCCCGGGACCCCCTTTTCACATTGATAAGCTTTGTTGAGGGTTCTATTGGCAATTTGGCAGGTTATAAACTTATATCCGTAGGCTTGGAAAAAAGAAATACTTCGGTAGCCCACCATCACATGCCACGTGTGATGACGCCGACATGTCCAGCCAGGGTGACATCGTACCTTACAACACCACTAGTGACACAACCCTCTCGCATGCGTGGGCCAGGACCCTATTTTTATTTTTAAAAAAACATATAACATACACAAGGATAAACTATATTTAAAATAAATTAATTTACTCCTAAAGGAGAAAACGCAATAATTTAGTACGCCGCGCAAGGATAAAAATGTATATACGAGAGGAAAAAAATAAAATAAACAATTGGATGATGATTGCTTTTCTTTTTCCAAAATGAATTATTTGGTTTTTTAAAAAAAGGTGATGATGGCTAGCTAGGCGCATCTAGGGTTCGAATTCTCTGCAAGCATCTTTGGTTTTATTTTATAATGAGGATTCGCTGCTTCTGAAAGCATATTTTAAAGCTGGCAAGCTTCCAAAGATAAATAATGTTTAATTTATACTCTCTCTTTTCAACCCCCCCAAAAAAAAAATCGATTTTGCAAATTTTCGATTAATATTTTCTTTATCGGTGGTTGGCTCCTGCCAAACCACGAGCTCTTACAGACTTTGCTAAATTGCGGGCGCCTTTAGTTGTATTAATAATTAATATACCATTTTCTGACCTAATTATTGTGCCAGCGTTCTACTATATTTCTCTTTATATTTTCGTGAGAAATCCTTCACTTCATTGCGTTCTCTTTATATTTTGACGAGAAATCCATCACTTCATTTCCTATTCCAGCACTGCACAGTCTCAGCGAGTGCAGCGAATGGTTTAACGCTAATGTTGATTGATGTTAGCGGCAACCCATTAACCTGCTGTAGCAGCCCCACTACAAAGCCTTCAAACCTGCCTCTCCTGAGACCCATAGCTTGCTTCAATTGTATGCTGGGTTGTTGATATCTTCATCAAAACCAGATGCAGACACCTTCAATTATTGTCTGCAAGCGCATGCTTCTAAGGCGTTAGGGTTCCCTTCAGTACACAATACCAGTGTCTCTGTCTCTGTCTCTCTCTCTCTCTCTCTCACACACACACACAGTCTCTCTCTCTCTCTCACAAACACACACACACACACGCACGCACGCACACAGAGTTGCCAACTGAGCCACATATAATGGGTTCTTCTTCAACAAACCATTTAGCAGGCTATGGCGCTGAATTCTACCGTTGGGTTATAAAGATGCTGACCTCTCCGAGGCAAGGCTACCAGAGGCTGATGCGGAGCCCATCAACAAAGCGGAGGTCGAGGGTGCGCGTGGCACGGCTCGGAAAGAGAAGGTCTTCCAAGATCAAGCGTTTTCCCATCTCGGTAGCAAGGCTGAGGTGGCGCTGGCTTTCCCCTTTGGCCCTCTTGGCCAAGCTAAGGGACGCCTATGTCAACCTCCTCCTTGCCGCTTCTTCCAAGATCACCTCCCCCGAAGGCCTTGTCATGGGCCCTTTTGCTTCCTACCCCACAGCACCCTTTGGCTACGCCCCTCCCAAAGAGTATGAGAAGAAGCTATTGGTGGAGCTCTACAAATCCATGGCACAACGGCAACTCATGGTCCCTACAAGCACCTCTTGATGTGATTGTAGCACTCTCTATAACATGCTCCTCCAAAGTATAGTACTAGTGTTTTTTGGGTGCCCTCACAAAATGGGCACCATGTCAGTGGGCCTTCACATGATGGGCTCCATGTAATTAGCCACCCCTTCCACTCCTCTTTCATGGCTCACCCATGTCTTTGGATGCACAGGGCACCATGTCAGTGGGCCTTCACATGATGGGCTCCATGTAATTAGCCACCCCTTCCACTCCTCTTTCATGACTCACCCATGTCTTTGGATGCACAGACACCACTCCATCTTGGTGTAGATTGGAGGCATCCTTATGCCTAGTGGCCATGTCTAATGGTTCATGGAAAGTTGTGTAAGCCACTTCATGAAGCTCAACTACACATGGTGAGCACATGGTGGGCACATGGTAAACATATGTGGTTGGTTTCTAAAACCTAGTTTCTTTCAAGATCGATGGTTTGTTTCTCGTGCAAGTGCAGTTTTCTATGTGTAAATGTTAGTTGTCATAACAAACGAATTTTTGCATTTCACATCTCACTAGTTGGTCCTCCAATTAGAAGGTTTGAAAGTTTCCGTGTTGTGAAATGTGTTCAAACTTTAGCTCCCTTGTTTAGCATGATGGCATGTCTTGTTTATAATTATGATCTACCCGATATTTTAGGATGTTTTAGGCTTGAATTTGAGAGCTCACACTCTTTCAATAGAAAAAATGTGGAGTGGGCACAATTTCCAATATGCAAAGTGCATTTTGTGTTTAGAATGTTGTCCTTTCTCATTTGATTGACTACATGAAAATGTGATGGGGAGCTCTTTTAACATAAAACTTCAAGCTTTTGTGGGTAAACCCACCTTCACACGCAACTTCATTCCCTCATGTTGTTTATGTAGTTTATTTAATTTTGTTTTACATCTTTGCATAAAAGTTATGGATGATTAGGTAAAGCCATGCTTAAATAAAATTATAGATCCTTTCAAGGCATGGAAATTACTTTCTTGTTGTTCCCTCAATTTAAGCAAGCACTATAAAATACAATTGTGTACAGGTTATTTGTACCTTTTCTATCTTGAATGAAAATAAAGATAACTACATTTTTAATGATTGTCTTACTTGTAAATGAAACATACTACTAGTGGCTGCTTCCTATTCTCCACTATCTAGGTTGCATGTCTCAAAGAGGACTCGAAATAACAGAATGAGTTTAGAACCCTGCCCCCCCACCCCCCCTCTCCCCCACAAGCCTACAACAATCCCTCCCCCACTTCCCTCCCTTCTTTCTCCTTTTACCAACATGTTTGTGTACATGTGTAGGTTTTTGAAGATCCAATCAACACGAATTATCTTAATCCTTAAGATTATAATTAATTCTATCAATCTAAGGCTACTTATGAATAAAACATAACACACTCTTCTTTTAAGTTATGACCTAGAAAATTACAAGTTAAAAAAACCTTGACAATGCTCTCCATTGTTGTTAACCACCCAATCCTAGGCTAAAATGAGTGCAATGCGCTATCTCTCCAATAGGCAATCCTCTCTCACTCGCACTCTCTCATAATACACATGGAAACGATCAAGCAAGTGGCATAATGCACAAGATAAACTCTCTCTCTCTCTCTCTCTCTCTCTCTCTCTCTCACACACACACACACACACACACACACACACACACACACACACACACACACACACAAAAGTTGATCTAAGAGTACTTTCTATTATATTGATAAAAGTTATCCATATAATAGTGCAACTAGCTTATATATCCAGACCATGTATACACAATTATCACTAGACAAAACTCAAAAAGTAAAGGACTAGTGGCCTTTTAGCATATGGCCTTGCTCAGAAGAAGAGATATAATGTGAAGTAAAATATATATACAACAACGTTTCCACCAAAATGTGTAAACATTCCCCTTTGCTTGAAGCAGATTCTATTCTCAGAAGCTATATGGGTGGCAACTTGTGATCCCCCTTGAGGCATATTGTAACCTCTATGGGGACACCCCATTATTTTATTTTGGGATATTTTATTGGATGCACCTTTTATTTATATCATCTATCAGGATTAATGTGTTTAATCAAGTTTTGTGCACTGGTATGATATGGTTAAGATTAATGTGTTTAATTAGCTATGTGCACTAACTAATATTATTTTGGATGAAGGCAATGATTCAGTGGCGAATTGTGTGTTAATCGTAGGTGAAACATGTATTGGACCACTATGGGATATTGTGGAAGACATGTGAACACCCTTTATGGTTTCATATTTAGGCATCAATATTTTGTAAGACTAAAGCCTAATACCTTTGTACATACCAAATAGTATTTTATACTTTTGGTAGGCCCAAGACTTTATATTAATGCTTGCTATATTTTTGTAGAGCTTGCATGCTCATAAACTCAAAATCACTTGTGCTTTGTTTTTGAAAAGCAAGCTTTTTTTAATATATGTAAATATAGGTGAGTGGTAAAAGGGCCACGCTCATCTAGGGGAGATTCAACCCACTCTTGTGTCGACGGTGACCTCTACTTTATTTTCCATCTCTCCTATTTATTTAATTTGATTTATTAAGATTTATGCTTTTTAATTTGTGCAAATATATGTTATGCTCTAATTTTTGTGTTGAGAAATTAGAATTCCTTCTCCAAGTGTCTTAAAGGTTTTGACAGTGCTTTGGAGACCACTCAAGGAGAAGGACTTTTGAAGGAAAAATAAAAAATCAAGGTTTCCTCAATTTATATGGTGCAAAGAAGACCAAAGGTTTGATTTTGGGGAGTTAGTGAAGCTCCAACAAATCAAAGAAAAAATATCACTGGAAAAACAAGGGCTATAAAAGCTGCAACAAGGGTACAAGTGCTTGGACAAAGAGAGGAGTTCATCAGAAATCCAAAGCATGAAGAAGGTCATAAAAACCTTTCAGGAAAAGTTGGATGGTTTATGGGAATTTTCTGAGCCATTGGATGATTATCTAGATCAAGGGCTTCAAATCCTTGTCACCTGTTTTCAAAAACCACTTGTTACCACTTGCCAAATACCATCCACATGAGCAAAACCACCTTTTGCTTCTCCCAAAATGTGGCCTTATATGGATGGGGAAAGAGCATGGATTGAAGTTTCATCTCCTAATGTCAGATTTTCTCATTTCATCTCTTAAGAATCCATATTAGATGAGAGGTGGACACTGATTTGTGACTTGCTGAATAGGGTATTTTGATGTAAGATGTAAATTCACCCTACCTGAGCATTATCCCTAACGCTATTCCAAAGCTAATCATAGAACCTAGGAGAGAGCCTCAAAGAATTCTAAAGGCCTTAAATAAACCCCCATAACCATTCTTAAATAAACCCATAGAACCTAGGAGAGAGCCTCAAAGAATTCTAAAGGCCTTAAATAAACCCCCATAACCATTCTTAAGTGGCATTAAAAAGAGACCGTTTTGGATAAGTTACCTTAAAATGAGCCAATTTCAGAACCTCTATTCTTGCCTCTACCTTTGGAGAATGAGATAAGCCCAATAGTGGGTGTATTTTTTGGCGAGCATTGCATGTGAGTGGTTTTGTGGAATTGGTGAGCGGTTGAAATTGTACCACATAGATAGCTCTAACATTACTCTCTCTCTCTCTCTCTCTCTCAGGTTATTGACATACCAACACATTGCAACCGCACATGAGATAATGATAAAAGTCACTTCCATACATGAGATAAAAGTCACTTCCATACATGAGACATTAAATAAAAAGTCCATGGAAAATATCAATAAGTCTTCTTGGCAACCAATGACATGGCCATCTCCACCATGACGCATGCTCCATGTGGGGCACCGACACTACTTGAAGTTGCATGATCTTGCTGGTTAGTTGGGCCGTGGACGTCCCCCCCAATTTAGATGTTGTTCATGTTAGGTTGTGGTATAAAATAAGAGTATGGCATCATTGCCTATGCCATTTCTACTCCAGGTGGTAGTGGTGGTGGATAATAAGAAAGTTGACACCACGAGTTGTAGAAGTAGCACCATGTAGTACATATGCACCATGCCTTGCTAACCACCATTGGTGTTGTCTATGCGAAGGTTCCTCCAACAAAATATGAGGTTGCGTGCTTTCTTGAATAATATTTTTAGATTCTTTTCCTTAAAACAAATTAGAACCTAGGTCTACAAGAACCTCTTGCAAATGAGTCAACTCCTGATTATAGCACAACCAATCATTTTCTATGCTTATATAGTGTTAGCAAAGCTCCTTGCATGCCTTAGCCATGACACTAGTCTCTACAAAAATCAATCAAGGACTAGTTTCCCGTCCATTGTGGAAGTACTAAGGAACCACCTGCTAAAATGAAGAAGAACTTAAGATCAACGTCCATGATTGTATTGAATCATTACCAATAAAAAGCTAGTAGTGTTTATTCTTAACCTTGTAGTAACAAAGGGTTGCTCAGCTGCACCCATAGAGGATGGTTATCTATCCCCCTAATATGTGTGTCATGCTTCCCTTTCAAGTGAAATGTGTAAACCCAGAGTCTATAGCTAATGCATCATTCACTCTCGTATATGTTAGAGGTTGGATACTTGGTGGGTGCCAAACAAACACCTCAATAATCAACATTATTACTCGCACACTCATGGCATGTTTGTTTAAAAAAAAAAAGATATTTGGATTTTTCTTTTAATAACCTAATACTAAAAGTTATTTAGGATTTTCTTTTAATAACCCAATACTAAAAGCGTTGAAAGTGGTGATTCATACCTCTTAAGAATATACCTCATCAAAGTGATGGTAACTCTCATGCAACTCAAGATATACAGTGCATTGTGGAGGATCATGTGCTCTTGTTGTCTCCACTACATCACTAAAATGATCACCAACTCAAGTGGTAAATAAAGGTTCCATCCTCTCTTAAAAACTCATTAGCAAGCACACATGCAGCCTCAACAAGTTCTTTCTTCCAAACATTCTAGTGAGGGACTGGAGGCTTGTCCCTCTCTATAGGTAACCCTGTTGGGAAATCTGCCCACACCATTGAACATCCTCCCAAAGATGATGGCTAGCTTCCTATATTTCCTGACTTGTTTAAGAGTCCAATAAAGCCTGTACCATCATTTTTTTCAATAAGGTCCCATGCTACTAGGAAGACTAGTCAAATAATGTGATTTTGCAATAATGATATCATGCATACATGGGGGGTTATGGATAAGAACATTGACTATCCCCCACGTAGTAGAGTGTCTACTATATGGCGAGTGGCTGAAGGCACTAATCTGGAGGTCGATACACTGGTGCTTTTTGTAGGCTATAACTTATAGAGTAAGACATTGGGAAGGGAGTTACAAACTCCTATGAGCTTAAGTCAACCAGAAATGCCTAGGGAAAGAGGCAAACACATTCAGAAATGATATGTCATGAGATGGTCATCGCACAAGATACAGAACAGGCATTTCAGAAGAAGCTGCAAAAAAAAGGATCAAGAAAGCACTAGATATTAATGCACAAGTTACACAAGTGCAAGTGTTTCAATCTTCCAAACATGAGTCTTTCATCATTGAGATGTTTGGATAAGGTTCTCATGTGGGAAGTTATGATGTGCAAATAAAAATGCATCTATCATGCTCATGTCTAGAATTTTTGGGAAGTATCAAAAAGAAAAAACCCTACTTAGCATGCAAGCACTTGTACTTTATGTACATGAGACTCATGGGATTGAGCTTAAATAAAAATATGTATCCCACCAACCAATTTTGATAGAAAGAGAGGTAACCGAATGTCTATGCAGAGAACAAACTTGCCCTGAATTGGTTTAGTGGATAACTCATGCTCTAAGTTTTACTTCAGGTATGTATGGGATGTGTCAAAATGTTCTAGGGTATCATTTTATTGAAACACTTTTATTTTACTTTTGATTGCAATGTAATGGTTCATGCAATTAGTGTAAGAGTGTTTTGGGCTATCATTTTGATGGAATACTTTTATTCATCTTTTGAGTGAAGAATAATGAACATACTCATGTGATGAGAGAGAGAGAGAGAGAGAGAGAGAGAGAGAGAGAGAGGTACATGTCACACACATGTGGCCAAAAAAAATCCCCCCATTATTTTGACACCACTCGCCATTTTTTGGAAACTTCTCGGTTGGTTGAATTTTCTTGCCAAAAAAATTACCCCAATAGCTTGTAAGGCTGAACTAGAGCATATCCTTGAGTAAGTGGTCGAGTATAAAACCATGGATCCTTCTTTCTAAGTGTATCCCTAACCCTATTCTAGAGCTAATCATAGGACCTAGGAGGGAGCCTCAAAATGTTACAAAGGCCTGAATATTGAACCCCCATAACCATTCTTAAGTGGCCTTAAGAAGAGCCAATTTTTGAACCTCTACCTCTAGAATCATTAATCCAACCAGACCCCGCATTGCTAGATCCAACGAGACCCCAAATTGCTAGATACAGTGAAGGAGAACTCAGTGGGAGGAAAAAGTTAGTCTTCCATGGGTATGGAGGAGAGAGGGTGCTCAATGTGTTTCTCATCCTCCTTCTTTTCAGGTCCAAGGGTGTGGGCTCTCAGGTGTTGACACCAGTGCTGACACTAACATCGTCATCCAAGATTATGGAGGCCATTGTTCCTTATGAAAATGAATGTAGCACTGTGTTTATTTTTGTCACTCTCATAATAGTATCCTAGATTATTGATGGGCACTTTTGGTTGTCCTGTATTACAGTGGGTATAGAGGGAGGGTGCTAAATGTGGCACCCTCCTCCCCTAGGTTCAAGAGTGGACTCTTAGGTTCCCTATCATCACATTGAGTCAGATAAGAGAGAACATCAAAACTTTGAACTATGTGGACAAGAAGATTGTGAGATCTGATATGTCCTTTGGGCAATATTTGTGCTCATTTGTTTTGTACTCACTCTGAAGTGTAGGGCTTAGACCAGCCAATATATAAGGGAGTTGGATTAAATATGCCACAGGACCAAGGTGAAAGGACAACCGAAAGTGCCCATGAACAAGCTGTCGACAATATTTTGAGAGAGACAATAAATGCAGTGTTACTTATCATTTATAAAGGATGACGGTCTCCACAATCTTGGATGATGGTAATGGTGTCAACATAATCAAAAAGTATTATTATTGGAAGGCTTGAGGAAGTCCACCACTTGTAAGCCCAAGCCTTGTTGGTTACTTAGCTTGTTGTCGAGAACATAGCTAATCTTTGCATCCTTTAGGATACAAAGACTAAGACCTTTGGGCTAAGCTTTCGATGATGGATTTCCAGAGAAGATGGTCGTACACCATGATCTTGGAAGGCTAGCACAATTGGGAAACCAATCACATCTATCATTGCAAAGGTAACCAATCCTTAAAGATAGACCTGAAACATCTCATGGTTGAGGTATTCTTTTACCAATGAGTCTAACATAATTGTTTGATGGCTTCAATTGATATATCTATAGAACATACATCACATAATCTCACACTATGCTAGTCGATATTTGTAGATCTTGTAACAAGATGTTGGATGGTGAAGATTGTTAGATATGTAGTAGTACTACACTATGAGATCATGCAATTATGCCATGGGCACTTCTATCCCATTGGGTTTTTCCCATGGCCATCTAGGTATGAATGAGAACCTTAGGATTAGCTAGGTATTTAATTCAAGATTTATTTTTGCATCTTCCCTTCTCAAAGTCACCACAAGAGTCAGGTATGGTCCACTTTGCAAATGATTTGTTTGGTATTGTTTCCAATGGCGATAAATTAGATGGGCCAAATTACTCCCTATGGAGTTTTATGGTTATAAATGTCCTTATTGTTTTGCAAAGGGTTTATGGGGTCTTGTTAATGGTGAGGTGTAATTTCTCTTGCTGCTCCTCAAAGGGGTCAGAGCCAATAGATCCAAAAACAAGTTCCTCAAATTATTATTAAATGACCAAAGAAATGGGATTTACATGATGCTCAAGCTTTGGCATTGATTGCTTTATCAATCAAAAGGTCTATTTTTTTACACATTCACTATAAAACATCCATGATTGCTTGGAACACTTTAGAAGTAATGTATCAGGCTAAAAATGATACAAGGATTCCCTTTCTCAGAAGGCAACTTGATAATGAAAATATGCAAGAAAAGGGGTTCATGAATGCACATTTAACAAAATTACAGGACTTGAGAGAACAACTTCTCAACATTGATGAAGTCATTCCTAAAAAGGATATGATTTTAACATCACCCTTCATTGTTGCCTAAATATAATATGGGTTTCAATACTTCCCTCTAACTTTCATTGAGAGGCAATGTAGTTCTGCTAGCTTACTGTTGTTGCGAGAAAAAATCTAAAAAGAATGTTTCTGAGAGTTCTAATAGTGTGATCAGGCTTTAGTAGCCAAGGATACGGGCAAGAAATTTCAGTAGAAGACTAATTCTAATAGAACTTCTTAGGCTAAGGGTGATTCCAAATAGCCAAAAGTGACTTATCGTTATTGTAAAAAATAGCCATGCAATTGGAAATTACTTCAAACTTCAAAATCAAGAAAAGGAATCCAACAAGGATTCTAACGATTATGCCTTAGACAATCATAGTTCTAAGAAAAAGGACTCTGCTAATGTGGTTTTCCATCAAGGCTTTTCACTAATATCTATTTGCAGTTATAATCCTGAACATGATACATGTCTCAATGCAATTAGTTTCTTGATAGTGGTGCTTCTAAGCACATAACTTCTCAATGCAACTAGTTTCTTGATATAGTGGTGCTTCTAAGCACATAACTTCTCAAAGAAGTTTTGTTAAAAATATGGACAGCACAATGTGGTCACACTATTACGTACATATGCCAAAAATGCCTCTTACCCCATTAAAACTATTGGTGAGATAGTTCTTACTACTATAAGTGGTGGTGAGGATCTTTGTCTTCAAAATGTACTTTTTGTTCAGGTATTAAAAAGAATCTATTTTTTGTACCCACTCTCGTAAGGGAGGGTCTTAATGTTAAATTTTTATATGATAAATACATTGTCCATGATAAGAAAAGGATAAAAAGATTGTGCTTATTTGATCTTTAACCAACCACCAATGGTCTATACAAATTGGACATGTATGCCAAGTGTGATGTTGCTTATCTGGCAACCCTTCTAATGTAATGAAAGATGACCAAGTATGGCATGCTAGGTTTGGCCACACTTCCGGCAAACTTTCCCAAAGAATGAAATAGATAGAGTTAATCACAAATTACAGCTCATACGCAATGATGTGTGTGTTCTAATGATTGAGGACCACTTAGTGATGTGTGTGGTCGTAGTCTTACCCTATGAATGAAACATCAAAGGCATTTTCTTATTTTTAAGACTTTGTTGCTATGGTTGAAAATGAAACTAGCTTTAAAATTCAAAATGTATGCTTCGATAGGAGGAAATATATGTCCAATGGATATTCAAAGATTTTTGGGCACAGAAAGGCATTAAGCATTAGTGTACAACTCCTTATACACCATAGCAACATGGTGTTGCTAAGCGATAAAACATGACTCCCATGGAGATGGTTAGATGCATCGTTAAACCTCAGTAGCTTCCACACAAGTTTTGGATGGAAGAAGTTCTTTGGACTACCTACGTGCTGAATAAGCGCCCCACTAAATCTTTGAAGACTATGAGGCTTAGTTTAATAAAAAACCTAAGGTTGAACACATGTGTGTTTTTTGATGTTTGGCATATGCACATGTCAGCACAAAGCATAGCTAAGCTTGATGATAAGGCAATGGAATGCATCTTTATTGGTTGTAGTGTTGAAAGCAAAGGTTATGTCTCTACAATCCTCCTAATAAGAAGATTATTGTCAGTATGGATGTCATTTTTGTAGAGGATTCCATCTATCCAATAATGAAATTTAATAAGCATACCTATTATAACTCTTTAGACATGTTTGATGCCAGTTTCTATTGATTCTTAGTAGATTTTACCTATTGATCCTTGTTTGTTTCACCCATTGAAGAATTAATGCACCAACTTTATATTATTAACTAAAAGATTTAGTAAATGCTAAAAGATCAGCAATAAATGAATCTAAAATTATACCTAGATGGGTTAAAAGCACCTTTGTAGGATAACAAATTGTCTGCTTATTTATAGAGTAAAACCAGATCTGGTGCTCGAACCACTTATTCAATAGATATTGGTGAGTTTGCATTTCTTAATCTACATGATGTAGAGTAAAAGATAAACCTAAGTCTTTTGAAGAGGCTCAAGAAGATCCAAATTGGGTGAAAGTCATGCATGATGAAATTCATGCCATTCAAAAAAATGGTACTCAATATTTTTAGTAGATCTACCACTTGTTAAGAAAGCTATTAGTACTAAGTGAGTTTTTAAAGTCAAAAGAAAGGTAAATGAATCTGTTATGACAGATTCAAAGCCATACTTGTTAAAAAAGGTTATGCTAGTAGCAAGGGATTGATTATGATGAAACTTCTACTTCCACTTCCCATATGATCATATCCAATTTGTTATTGCTTTGGCAGCTCATCATGGATGGAAATAGCTCATCATGGATGGAAAGTGCACCAATTGGACATCAAAATAAGGTTCTTGAATGGTGACTTGCAAGAAGAAGTTTATGTGAGTCAACCAGCTGGATTTGCCCAAACTGGTTAAGGACATAAGTATGCAATCTTTATAAAGCTTTATTTGGTTTAAAATAAGCTCCCAAAGCTTAGTACCAGAAGATGTAAGAATACACAGCAATGAAACCTAGATCAACAATAACTGAATTATAGAAAGAAGTGGAGAGTAAACAACACAATACTCAGCAAAATGCATTCTAGAAAGAAGTGGAGAGTAAACAGAGTAAACAATTGAATCATAGAAAGAAGTGAAGAGTAAACAATATTACTGCTTGCAAAAACTTGATTACAAACTGATGGCATCCACCCACCCGTGTGCTCCGAGTAAGGAGCTTTGATGGTGATCTAGAGACATACTTTGGATGGAGGATGTCTTGCTTACAAGAGTGCTTGAACACAATGAACTCAATGATTATGGAGTTCCACAAATCCCCCCATATATAGTACCCCATATGGTAGGTAGGTTGTTGGACCCTATCCACAACCAAATGTATCCACCGAGACAGGATATATGTACTATGTGTTGAGATATCGAGCTCGTCTAGTGAGGCGGTGGCCACTGATGACCCGCCTGGGGGATAGGCCCCACACTTACACCACTGGCATGGTTGGTGAGATCTTGGGTGATATGCGGCCAGTGGGATGACAGGCTGTGTGACAGCCATTCTAGAGACTGGCATAGTTATAGCGCCAGCTCATTTAGTCGGGTTCACACTATAGAGAACCTGTGTATGTATTTGGTTGAGTACCTTTCATATTGTGTGTACTCTTATTCTTGTATATGGTGTGTTAAGTGTTGAGTAGAGAAGAAGAAGATTTTCAGCCTCTCACCTTGTGTGTTCTCTATTAGGGTTTTGTGAGTGTGTGTGTGTGCTTGCAAGAGCTCAAGATCTCTTTCCCCCTGCATCTTTTCATGGTATCAGAGCCTGGTTCGTGCTAAGGGCTGAGCTGCGAGCAAGAGAACCACAGGAAGCGGTACGAGGGTAAGAGCTGCAACTACTCTTCCCTATTTGTGTTGGTGACTACACCCTTGTCGGGAGCTCTACGGGAGGCACCGGCAAACGGTCTCTGATTGAGGAGCTTTCTTCGCAAGAGTGAAGCTATAGGGCAACTATACAGTCCTTCGGGCCGGAAATGCGTTTCGGGCGCGTCTGGACCTCCGTTTTTCAGAAAGCAGGCGATTTCGAACACTGCGGGTAAGTCATCGATTCTCTGCAGAACTCTGTTTTACGAACTGCAGGAAGACAGATTGACTGTGCAGACACTGTGGGTGCTGCAAAGAGGTCTACAGTTGCCATTGGGTGTATGTATGCACATTGAAGTCACTGGTTGTGACATTTGAGTACTACAGTACCGCTGTGCAGAAAATACTGCAGGTTGTGCAGAAAAACCAGAGTGCAGTTTCTGGTAAAATTGTGTGTTTGGCAAGATGTCTAATGATGGCATAACACAGATTGTGGCTGAGAAGCTGGACAAGAATAACTTCCATGCTTGGAGGTTCAGGTTGACGAATTTCCTGATGGGAAAAGGCTATTGGGACTACATAGAAGGTGAGCATGAAGAGGCACCGGAGATACCGGATATAAATCCGACTGCTGCAGATGTGAAAGAGTTTAAAGACTGGAACCAAGGAGCCAGGAAGGTTATGTATTGGCTTTCCATTAGTATACAGGACACCATGATTGGGCACATTCAGGATGCCAAGTCCCCCAAGGAGGCGTGGGACACCTTGGTAAAGCTTTATGAAACAAATACCAAGGCTCGTAAGATACAGTTGAAGAATGAACTTCATACTGTGGAGAAAAAGAGCATGTCTGTGAATGACTATGCGTTGAAGATAAAGGGTATTGTGGAATCCCTTGCATCTATTGGTGTGTCAGTAGGGATGATGATGACAAGGTGGAAGTCTGTCTACGTGGTCTCGGGCCGCAATACAAGGCGTTCAAGACGTCTATTCAGACTCGGGAAAACATTCCCAACTTTACAGATTTGGTGTCTATGCTGATTATCGAAGAGAAGAGCTTGGGTGAAGACCAACAGTCTTCACAAAGCAAAAACAGTTCAGAGCAACAAGCCTTCTACACGAGTTCAGGAAGAGGACGAGGTAGAGGAGGCCATGGACGCGGTCAAGGAGGTGGCCGAACAGGTAATCAGAATTATGGTCAGCAGCAGCAACAACAACAGTCCCAGAATCAACAACAACAACAACAACACGCAGGTGGAAGAGGCAAATTCAGAGGCAGGGGGAGCCAAAGAGGCCGTGGAAATTGGCAAAGGCAATATAATGATGCACGTGAATGCTATTATTGTGGTAAGCCTGGACATGTGCAGTCAGAATGTTATAAGAAGCAGGCTGACATGCAAAATGGGAAAGTGCAGCAAAACAACTATGCATCCTCAAGCAGAAATAATGAGGATAATGAAAGGTTGTTTGTTATGCAGCATGTCGTGAATGCCATGTCTGAAAATGTTGATGCAGCACAAAAAGATAATGTATGGTATGTGGATTCAGGCGCTTCGAACCACATGACGAGTCATGGGGAGTGGTTCAAGGAAATGAAAAACCCGGAAAGACCAGGTTTTGTGGAAACAGGGGATGACACTGCTCATCCAATTGCCCACGTTGGAGATGTGCCATTGTCTATGCAGGATGGCAAAGTGAAGTACCTTGCAGATGTACTTCATGTACCGAACATAACAAAGAATCTGGTTTCAGTTGGCCAGATGATTGAGCAGGGTTTGCAGGTTCGGTTTAACCCTGATGGGTGTTATGTTGAAGATTTCAAAGACAAGTGCAGGTTGGTTGCAAAAGGCAACAGAGTGGGCAGAATGTTTACGTTGGATGTAGACATGCCTGAAATGAGTGCTGCGATGTTTGCAAATGGTTCAGGAGTTGTTGCAGACACAGACATATGGCATAAAAGAATAGGACATGTAAATGTGCAGAGATTGAAGTCTATGCAAACAAAAGGAATTGTGACAGGGCTGCCAAAATTTAAAGTGGAAGGTATGCAGAAAATATGTGAAGCATGCCAATTTGGGAAGCAAACAAAGCATGTGTTTCCACGTAACAGATATGTGAGCAGAAATGCACTAGATGTTGTGCATTCAGATGTATGGGGTCCTACGAAGACCGTGTCTATGGGAGGCTGCAGGTACTATGTCACTTTCATTGATGACCACACAAGGAAAGTGTGGGTATATTTCATGAAGAAGAAGAGTGAGGTGTTCACTCACTTTCAGAATTTCAGAGTTTTGGTTGAAAAGCAAACAGGGAAATATGTAAAGTGCCTAAGGTCAGATGGAGGGGGAGAGTACTTCTCCAATGAGTTCTCTGAATTTTTGAAGAAGAATGGTATTCGGAGACAGTTCACATGCAGATACACTCCGCAGCAAAATGGAGTTGCTGAGCGGAAAAACAGGCACATTGCTGAGATTGCGTGAGCATTGATGGAAGAGAAGAATATGCCGCATTGCTATTGGGCTGAGGCTGTTTCTACAGCAGTATACATCATGAACAAGACTCCAACTGCAGCCAAACATGATGTAACTCCAGAGGAGAGGTTTACTGGCAGAAAACCAGATTTGTCTCATCTGAAAGTTTTTGGATGCATTGCATATGTGCATGTGCCAGATGAGCTGAGAACTAAGCTGGATCCGAAAGCTGAAAAATGTGTGTTTATTGGATACTCCCTTGAGCAAAAGGGATACAGATGTTATAACCCTGCTACACGTGAGCTGAGGGTAAGCAAGGATGTTGTTTTTGATGAGATGAGCAGCTGGTATGCTACTGAAAAAGAAGCTGTTGGGGCTGATGTGAGTGGAAGTGTGGTTGCACAGAATGCAGGTCAGCAATCACAGTCTTTGAGTGGACCAGGAGAGTCCTCATCTAGTGGGTCTGTTGATAGACCATGGAGTGGCAGGCTGCGTCATAATACCAGTCGTGCAAATGTGGTTAGTACATCACGTAAAGGAAAAGAGAAAGTGGTTGAGCCCCTTGGTATGCCTGACATTTCTGCAGGGCATTCTCATGTTGATGGAGAATCTAGTGGCTCAGATATGAGCCTTGATGAGGAGCTTGGGATCCCAGCTATGAGAACACCTGGTGTAAAGAAGGCTATGGAAGCCATGAATGAAAAGCTGCGAAGATCAGGGAGAGTGAAGAACCCTGTGCAGAGATTTACATATGATGGTTATGTGGCACATCACTATGCATATATGGCAAAGGTTGTGCAGGTTGTTGAGCCCACATGCATTGATGAGGCTGTTGGAAATGTGTGTTGGGAGAAAGCTATGGATGAGGAGATGGATGCACTATATGGAAATGAAACTTGGGATTTAGTGCAATTGCCTGAAGGCAAGAAAGCCATTGGATGCAAGTGGGTGTACAAAGTTAAACATAACAGTGATGGAAGCATAAACAGGTACAAGGCTAGATTGGTAGCCAAAGGATATGCGCAGACATATGGGATTGATTATGAGGAAACTTTCAGCCCAGTTGCCAAGATGGCAACGGTGAGAGTTGTGATAGCAGTGGCTGCGTCAAAGCAATGGTCTTTACATCAGATGGATGTAAAGAATGCATTCTTGCATGGGGATTTGCAAGAAGAGGTGTATACGTTGCAGCCACCTGGTTATGAGGATGTGGGTCACCCCGAGCATGTTTGCAGGTTGAAGAAAGCCTTGTATGGCTTAAAGCAAGCACCAAGAGCATGGTCTGACAAGATTTCTGAATATCTTGTCACTATTGGCTTTCATGTAGCCAATGCAGATTTCTCATTGTATGTGAGACATGGTGATAGAGGAGTTGTGCTTGTTGTCATCTATGTAGATGACTTGATCATTACGGGGGACCATGATGCAGAGATCTTTGATGTAAAGATCCTGCTTAGACAGAAGTTCGAGATGCAGGATCTGGGGGAGCTCAGATATTTCTTGGGCATTGAGGTGATTAGGTCACCACATGGTATTGGATTACTGCAGAGACAGTATGGCTTGGACATGTTGTCCAAGTATGGTATGATAGGCTGTAAGCCTATTTCTGTGCCATTGGATCAGAATAGCAAGTTGAATGCAGATTCAGGAGAGATCTTGGAGGATCCTACTATGTACAGGAGCATAGTAGGAAGTTTGATCTACATGACGATCACCAGACCAGATTTGAGCTATGCTGTTGGGTTGGTGAGTCAGTTTATGCAGGTTCCACGGAAACCGCATTTGGATGCAGTGAGACGCATACTGAGGTATGTGAAGTCTACTTTGCATTGTGGACTATTCTATGAGACTGGGACAGAGATATGTGTACATGGGTACACAGATGCTGATTGGGCTGGTAGTATCTCAGACAGAAGATCTACCAGTGGATTCATGTTTTCTTTGGGGAGTGCTGCTGTGACTTGGAGCAGCAAGAAGCAGCCTACGGTTGCTCTATCGAGTACGGAGGCCGAGTACAGAGGAGCTGCTATGGCAGCATGTGAGGTAGCTTGGTTGAGAAAGCTACTTGCAGATTTGGGTCTATGACTGGATAGACAAGTTGTCATTTTTTGTGACAACATTAGTAGTATACAGTTGGCCAGGAACCCAGTCTTTCATGCTTGTACGAAGCACATAGAGGTCCACTACCACTTCGTCAGAGAGAAGGTCTTGGCAGGAGATCTTGACCTTGTTTATGTCAGCACAGAGGATGAGGTAGCTGACATTTTCACCAAAGCATTGGGTACAGAGAAGCTCCGCAGATTCAGAGCTTCGCTTGGTGTACATGAGATGGAGTTGAGCTCGAGGGGGAGTGTTGAGATATCGAGCTCGTCTAGTGAGGCGGTGGCCACTGATGACCCGCCTGGGGGATAGGCCCCACACTTACACCACTGGCATGGTTGGTGAGATCTTGGGTGATATGCGGCCAGTGGGATGACAGGCTGTGTGACAGCCATTCTAGAGACTGGCATAGTTATAGCGCCAGCTCATTTAGTCGGGTTCACACTATAGAGAACCTGTGTATGTATTTGGTTGAGTACCTTTCATATTGTGTGTACTCTTATTCTTGTATATGGTGTGTTGAGTGTTGAGTAGAGAAGAAGAAGATTTTCAGCCTCTCACCTTGTGTGTTCTCTATTAGGGTTTTGTGAGTGTGTGTGTGTGCTTGCAAGAGCTCAAGCTCTCTTCCCCCCTGCATCTTTTCACTATGAAATATGAACTATGAAGTATGAACTCCCCACAACCCAAGAATAATGTGTCCCTCCGATGAACTATGAAATATGAACTATGAACTATGAACTCCTCATAACTTGATAATAATGTGTTCTCGGTTTGTTGTGTCTAATGCCCACATAATGTGTTCACTTAGTCTTTGTAAGTATGCTTACTGCTAGCAGAGTGCCAACTCTACATAAGCTATCTATTAACCATCTAGCCACACGACCACCATCTAGTGTCTAAATTGGGAACTGCCGGGTGCTCACCAGAATGGCTACTTCTCATAAGAGGGGCCTTACAAAATCGTGCACATCTGTCACCCACAAAACATCTGGAGCATTGAGAAAATACTTATCTAACACCCCCCCTCAATGTCCAAGGTGAACTACCTCTCCAGTCCAACATCGAGTCAATAAAGATGGTGCTCTAGTAAATCTCTCCCAAGAGCCTTTGTGAAGATATCTACACAATTCTTTGTCGTTAGGTAGTAGACCAGCTCCACCCTTATCCATCCATAATAAGATCATGCACATAATGATACTGAATCTCAATGTTCTTTATGCAAGCATGGAGCACTGGGTTCTTGGCAATAGCCATGCAGCTCTGATTGTCGCATAGCAACATTGTCACTCCCTTTCGGTAAACACCCATGCCTCAACTAGTCTACTTCACATGAAGTCAAGCATGCTGCCTTGTACTCAACCTCTATAGAAGAAAGTGCCACTTTAGGCTGCTTCTTACTGATCCAGGATGTAATTCTAGACCCAATAAAAAATAGGAACCAAAAATTGATTTCTTGCTATCACAATCTCTAGCCTAATATCTGAGCCACAAAATCTAGTCAAGAAATTACCTGATTTATAAGTAATGCCATACCTAATGGTACCTTTAATGTATTTCAACACCCACATCCATGCCAATGGTTCTCTTGGGGCTGATTTAATAACCTACTAAAGAACACCAACTACAAAGTTGATGTTAGGCCTTGTATTGCATAGGAAGATCAAAATCCCCACCACTAACTTTCTATACTCCTTCATATCAACCAATGAAGAAACATGTTCAACAGAAAGCTTTGCATCAACCTCCATGGGTGTAACCACTAACTTGCACTCAACGATGCCAAACGCCTTCAAAATTTCTCTTACATACTTTTGTTGAGAAATGAGGAACGTAGCTACTTAAGGTGGTAAGGTGTGATTGCCTACACTCCCTCTTAGTGCCAAGATGGCTACTTAAGGTGGTGAGGTGTGGTGGAAATAAAAGAGTTTAGGTCTAGTCATTTGGTGACCTTTACAACATTTGAGATAAAACATAGGCATGGGTAGTGAGTTTTATTGATGCAGCTCTTAGAAGAGCTTGTCGTTGGGAAATCTCCTCTTTGGTTGATGAAGCCTCCAAGTAGTTGACTTATTGGATCTTGAATCTGCACTCCTCTTCTTTGTGTCCCAACAGCTTGTTGTTGGAAATCTCCTCTTTGCTCGATGAAGCCTCCAAGTAGTTGGCTTCTTGGATCTTAAATTTGCACTCCTCTTCTTTGTGTCCCAACAGCTTCTTGCAATGGTTACACTTTGGCTTATGCTTAAGTCTGAATTCGCTTTGGTAGTGTCCCATCCTTCTAGAGTGGAAGAATTTCTTGGTTGTTTTATTAAAGTGTGCTTGTTTCTTGGTTGTTTTATTGAAGAGTGCTTGTTTCATAGTTTTACTTCCTTGCTTTAGCTCCTTTTCTTCTTCAAGAAGAGAGGAGACATGTATATCCCTCAAAGGTTGGTTTTGTCAAATTCTTAGTATAGTCACCAATGCATTGTACTCTTTTGGCATGATTTTTAAGAAAATGGCTAATGCATATTTATCTCCTATCTTGGCATAGTTTGACATCTAGTTGTGGCATTATGTTTTTCATATTGCTGAGACAAATTGTGCTAGTGACTCACTAAAGTTCATTTCTAACTTGTAGAATTCTATTTTGAGATGGATTTCTTAATTCTTGGCTTTATCCCCACTTGACTCAACTATTCCCATGCATCTTTAGCATCTCCCTTGGAGTCTATGTGATGGATAAGGTGAGGCCCTAGGTATAACCTGATGAGTGAAAGTGTTTGCTCATCCTTTTCTACCCACTCCTCATTAGGATTAGCAGGTGCATTCTCTTTAATGAGTTTTCATAAATTTTGTGCATGAGGACATACTTCATTTCTGTAGCCCAAGTATGGAACCCTTCCCCCCAGTGAATCTTTTAACTTGACTTATCTTTCTTATTGCCATTCTCGGGGGAGGGGGGGTGGGTCTCTCACATAAATATGTAAATGTAGCATGTGGGTTCAACAGAAGGGGTTTTTAAATCCCTTTTTTACAAATTTTTTACATATAGAAGGGTACCATTTAAAGGGGGTATTTATAGATTGAATAGAAAAAGGGTGTGTTTTATTCATGAAAAATCTACAGATAAGGGTTTTTTTTAAAAGGCCTTGAACACACGTGATATAGAGAGTTTACATATAGTGAACCCCCCGAGCTGCCATTTAAGAGGGTCTGGGGACATACTTCATTTATGTAGCCCAAGTATGGAACCCTTCCCCAGTGAATCTTTTAACTTGACTTATCTTTCTTACTACCATTTAAGAGGGCCTTAGCAATGAGTACTACTCACTTACCAATGTCTACTCTCATATAAGGTAAGCGGTGCACAAGTTTTTGAAGTACAAAATCAAGAAATGAAGTGATTTGAATACAAGTAAGTGTTTGTAAGTATCAAATATTATCCTAACTTATGATTTATAACCTCAAGCTGCCACACTGATATGAAGCCTCTATGCAACAACAAAACTCTAGAACAATGATAAAACAGAGTCCTAAGTCTCTTTAAATGTTGTCTCACTTTCTTCTCTCAGCTCTTAGTAGCATTGAAATTGGGAAGTGAAGAGCAAAACAAATTATGGCTCATTTAGTCGCTTAGGATGTGAATTGGTCATGCACATAGACGAAGATGCTGATGATTAGTATCCTTGCAGTAATTGGTATCACCTGTGGTGGAAGGGTGAACAAGGCATCAAATATCTAGTAGTAAAGTGAAGTTTAAAGAGGACCAAGTGTAGCTACGTGTCAAGTAGCTACATAAGCATAGCAGGTGGATCTAAAGCGCATGAGAAACAACCGAATGAGCGATGATGTGATGAAACCTTAACACAAAAGCTTTGATGAGATGAAAAATCCTAAACAAAGAAACTCAAGGGTAAAACTCTAAAACCAAGGGATGATAAAGTCGAACAAAAATCCCACTATTATTGAGAAACCCTAAAACTCAAACCACTAAGAAAAACTTAACCTTAGAATAACTACACCTACTATGCAAGAGGATAAAGTTCTCCTAATCACATTGATTAGTCCTATGACATAACAAATGATTGGTGCTATGACTATGAAAGAGGATAAGATTCTCCTAATTAGTGCTATGACATAAAAAATGAGTAGTTGAGGGTGTGTAGAGATGGGATGGGACTGAGGGGAGCTATGGGGAGAGGGATGGCTCTAATACCATGTTAAAAAACATGAGTACCTAAAGCAATATGGCTATGGTGTGAGTTACTATGGTTGAGAGAATGTTAAGGTAGGTGAAGCCTAGGATTACTCATAATGATGAGTGTGTTATGCTAATAAAGCTTCAAGTAAAATAAGGTTATAAGATTGAGATTTGTACTCATAGAAAGACTTGAGATAGCTTGCATGATTTGATTGCTTGAAAATGACCCCTTTTATATGAGGTGAGTATAAGTTGGCTTTTCTTGCTCGTGTGGGATTATGCTACTAAACGCATGTGCACACACATAAAACACACATGCACACTTCTTTAAAAATGCACCATTCGCAAGTGCACCCACACTTATACCTCTGTGGTTTTTCCAACCACCATTGGCTCAAGTGCACAAGACTCCTTGGTTTGTGTTTTAAGATGGGTTGGATGGAAAGCCAAATGCCACATCTTGAGTGCACATACACACGTACATGTATGCATGGGTTTGTCACCCATGCATGGTCTGTGTTTCAATATGGGTTGGATGGAAGGCCTAGAGTGCCATCATTTCAAGCACACGTACACACATGCATGCATCACACCCCCTCACCATTGTGCATGCACACACATGCACACATAGTCCCCGTCCATGAAAAAAGGCACACATATGCACGCATTGTTCCCCTCTCCTGAAAGCCCCCTTAGGCCTTTTAAAAATTTGACCCCTTTACATTAACTCCCCTATTATTATTATTATCATCATCATCATCATTTATTAAAAAACCCTTAATTATTATTTTTCTATAAAAAACTCCCTTAATTATTATTTTTCAAAAAAATAAAAATCAAAGAAAAAAAAGTAAAAAGTGGTTTGCTAACGATGTGGCCATGTGGCTCAGATAGAGTCCTAGCCATGTAGGGCACTCATGGCCCTTGCCCAAGCCCGTAGCCTCCATGCCAATACATGCCTTGCCAACCCTGTCTTGATTACAACACCCAATACCACCACAAAGACCCCCATGATTTCATCGCCTCCTACACTCCCACAGCCTTGTAGCATCCTTGCCCACCAGCTTATTATAGAAAAGAGAATAGATGAGACCTGAGGAGACACACACAAGTCCTAATTTCTCTCATTAATCCATCGCATACAATGTAGAGAAGCTCCATAGCTAGCTTCATTCTCCTTCACCAAAATCAACACCTTTTATAAGAGATAAGTTCACACATAACGTAACCTAGTACTAATGTCCACACACACTTGGCAGTTGGGCGTGGCCATTATTGTACACACACCGCTAGATTATTGGCCACACATCTAATGCTATCCACCACGTGTTGATGAGCTTACATTCTTAACACTCCCCCTCAAGCTCACCATGTCCATCTCATGTATCCAAGTTTGTCTTTGAAGTACTCATACTCATATTTCTCTTTACCAGTGATTTGGTAAAGATATTTACAACCTGCTCTTATATCTTCACATAAGTCAAGTGAACATGTCTATCCAACACCTTCTCCTTGATGAAATGATAATGGACCTCTATATTTTTGGTCCTAGTATGATAAACTGGATTACTAGCTAACCGAATACTTCTCATGTTGTCATAATGTATGACAACTCTTCCATCATGATGCTGTCCCAAATCACCAAGTAACTTTTTCAACAATACCACTTCACATGCAGCCATAGCTTTTCCTCTATACTCTGCCTCCATGTCGATAAAGCAAAATTGTGGGTGCTGCTCCAACTCACTACAGCACTTCCCATGCTAAATGCATACCCACTAGTACAACTACTATTATAAGCACTTTCCATGCTAAATGCATAACCACTAGTACATCCACAATCACCCTATCAAGTCATTCATATAAATGACAATCACCCACTAAGGCTATTCTTTGACTTCTTCACATATAGTGAAGAGTTTGATTTCCCACATGAAATCTAATGCTAATGAGATACTTGTTACTACTTATATAATGCCTTCTTCAATCTACATACATATGTGGGAGAACCTAGGTGTACATAATCCTGTGGCTATTCCATAAATACCTCTTCTTGCAACTCTTTATTTTAGGAAACAACTCTTGACATCCATTTGACATCCATTTGATGCGATTGCCAACCTTTAGATACAGCCAATGACATCACCAACCATATGATGATAGCCACCTTAGCCAGTGGACTAAATGTCTCATCATAATCAAGTCCAAGAGTTTGTGCATAACCTTGGCAACTAGCCTTGCCTTTTATCTTTCCACACGGATACTACATTTGACCTTATAAACTCATTTACAACTAATCAAGTCCAACCTTTAGATACAGCCAATGACATCACCAATCATATGATGATAGCCACCTTAGCCAGTGGACTAAATGTCTCATCATAATCAAGTCCAAGAGTTTGTGCATAACCTTGGCAACTAGCCTTGCCTTTTATCTTTCCACATGGATACTACATTTGACCTTATAAACTCATTTACAACTAATCAAATTCTTACCATTTGGTAACTCAACCAAATCCGATGTATCATTATATACTAATGCATCAATCTCTTCATCCATTTCTTTGTCCCAAGCTTCTTTGTTGCCAATAGCCTCATTAAAACAACTAGGCTCCACATGCTTTAACATAGATGTCATATACCAAATCCAATGTATCATTATATACTAATGCATCAATCTCTTCATCCATTTCTTTGTCCCAAGCTTCTTTGTTGCCAATAGCCTCATTAAAACAACTAGGCTCCACATGCTTTAACATAGATGTCATATATGCATAATGTTGAGATATCGAGATCGTCTAGTGAGGCGGTGGACACTGATAGACCCGCCTGGGGGATAGGCCCCACACTTACACCACTGGCATGGTTGGTGAGATCATGGGTGATATGCGGCCAGTGGGATGACAGGCTGTGTGACAGCCATTCTAGAGACTGGCATAGTTATAGCGCCAGCTCATTTAGTTGGGTTCACACTATAGAGAACCCGTGTATGTATTGGTCGAGTACCTTTCATATTATGTGTACTCTTATCTTGTATATGGTGTGTTGAGTGTTGAGTGAAGAAGAAGAAGATTTTCAGCCTCTCACCTTGTGTGTTCTCTATTAGGGTTTTGTGAGTGTGTGTGTGCTTGCAAGAGCTCAAGCTCTCTTCCCCCTTGCATCTTTTCATGGTATCAGAGCCTGGTTCGTGCTAAGGGCTGAGCTGCAAGCAAGAGAACCATAGGAAGCGATACGAGGGTAAGAGCTTCAACTACTCTTTCCTATTTGTGTTGGTGACTACACCCTTGTCGGGAGCTCTACGGGAGGCACCGGCAAACGATCTCTGATTGAGGAGCTTTCTTCGCGGGAGTAAAGCTATAGGGCAACTATATTATCCTATTGGACATAATGTCCTATTGGACATTATGTTTTATCGGTTTTTGGGCCAAAAACGGGTTTCGGGCGCGTCTGGACCTCCATTTTTCACAAAGCAGGCGATTTCGAGCACTACAGGTAAGTCATCGATTCTCTGCAGAACTCTGTTTTAAGAACTGCAAGAAGATAGATTGGCTATGCAGACACTGTGGGTGCTGCAAAGAGGTCAACAGTTGCCATTGGGTGTATGTATGCATATTGAAGTCACTGGTTGTGACATTTGAGAGTACTACAGTACCGCTGCAAAAAATACAGCAGTTTGTGCAGGACAAACCAGAGTGCTATTTCTGCTAAAATTATGTGTTTGGCAAGATGTCAAATGATGGGATAACCCAGATTGTGGCTGAGAAGCTTGATAAGAATAACTTCCATGCTTGGAGGTCCAGGTTGACGAATTTCCTGATGGGAAAGGGCTATTTGGACTACATAGAAGGTGAGCATGAAGAGGCACCAGAGATACCGCCGACTGCTTCTGCAGATGTGAAAGAGTTTAAAGACTGGAACCAAGGAGCTAGGAAAGTTATGTATTGGCTCTCCATTAGTATACAGGACACCATGATTGGGCACATTCAGGATGCCAAGTCCCCCAAGGAGGCGTGGGACACCTTGGTAAAGCTCTATGAAACAAATACCAAGGCACGTAAGATACAGTTAAAGAATGAACATACTGTGGAGAAAAAGAGCATGTCTGTGAGCTGAAGATAAAGGGTATTGTGGAATCCCTTGCATCTATTGGTGTGTCAGTAGATGATGATGACAAGGTGGAAGTCTGTCTACGTGGTCTCTGGCCACAATACAAGGCGTTCAAGACGTCTATTCAGACTCGGGAAAACATTCCCAACTTTACAGATTTGGTGTCTATGCTGATTATAGAAGAGAAGAGTTTGGGTGAAGACCAACAGTCTTCACAAACCAAAAACAGTTCGGAGCAACAGGCCTTCTACACAAGTTCAGGAAGAGGACGAGGTAGAGGAGGCCGTGGACGCGGTCAAGGAAGTGGCCGAACAGGTAATCAGAATTATGGCCAGCAGCAGCAACAACAACAGTCCCAGAATTCACAACAACAACAACAACACGCAGGTGGAAGAGGCAAATTCAGAGGCAGGGGGAGTCAAAGAGGCCATGGAAATTGGCAAAGGCAGTATAATGATGCACGTGAATGCTATTATTGTGGTAAGCCGCGGACATGTGCAGGCAAAATGTTATAAGAAGGAGGCTGACATGCAAAATGGGAAAGTGCAGCAAAACAACTATGCATCCTCAAGCAGAAATAATGAGGATAATGAAAGGTTGTTTGTTATGCAGCATATCGTGAATGCCATGTCTGAAAATGTTGAAGCAGCACAAAAAGATGATGTATGGTATGTGGATTCAGGTGCTTCGAACCACATGACAAGTCATGGGGAGTGGTTCAAGGAGATGAAAAACCCAGAAAGACCAGGTTTTGTGGAAACAGGGGATGACACTGCTCATCCAATTGCCCATGTTGGAGATGTGCCATTGTCTATGCAGGATGGCAAAGTGAAGTACCTTGCAGATGTACTTCACGTTCCGAACATAACAAAGAATCTGGTTTCAGTTGGCCAGATGATTGGCCAGATGATTGAGCAGGGTTTGCAGGTTCGTTTTAACCCTGATGGTTGTTATGTTGAAGACTTTAAAGACAAGTGCAGGTTGGTTGCAAAAGACAACAGAGTGGGCAGAATGTTTATGTTGAATGTAAACATGCCTGAAGTGAGTGCTGTGATGTTTGCAAATGGTTCAGGAATTGTTGCAGACACAGATATTTGGCATAAAAGAATTGGACATGTGAATGTGCAGAGAATGAAGTCTATGTAGACTAAAGGAATTGTGACAGGACTGCCAAAGTTTAAAGTGGAAGGTATGCAGAAAATATGTGAAGCATGCCAATTTGGGAAGCAAACAAAGCATGTGTTTCCACGTAACAGATATGTGAGCAGAAATGCACTAGATGTTGTGCATTCAGATGTATGGGGTCCAACGAAGACCATGTCTATGGGAGGCTGCAGGTTTTATGTGACTTTCATTGATGACCACACAAGGAAAGTGTGGGTATATTTCATGAAGGAGAAGAGTGAGGTGTTCACTCACTTTCAAAATTTTAGAGTTTTGGTTGAAAAGCAAACAGGGAAATATGTAAAGTGCCTAAGGTGAGCAGTTGGTATGCTGCTGAAAAAGAAGCTATTGGTGTTGACGTGAGTGTAAGTGTGGTTGCACAGAAATCAGGTCAGCAATCACAGTCTTTGAGTGGACCAGGAGAGTCCTCATCTAGTTAGACCATGGAGTGGCAGGCTGTGTCATAATACCAGTCGTGCAAATGTGATTAGTACATCATGTAAAGGAAAAGAGAAAGTGGTTGAGCCCCTTGGTATGCCTGACATTTTTGCAGGGCATTCTCATGTTGATGGAGAGTCTAGTGGCTCAGATATGAGCCTTGATGAGGAGCTTGGGATCCCAGCTATGAGAACACTTGCTATGGAAGCCATGAATGAAAAGCTGCGAAGATCTGGGAGAGTGAAAAATCCTATGCAGAGATTTACCTATGATGGTTATGTGGCACATCACTATGCATATATTGCAAAGGTTGTGCAGGTTGTAGAGCCCACATGCATTGATGAGGCTGTTGGAAATGTGTGTTTGGAGAAAACTATGGATGAGGAGATGAATGCACTTTATGGAAATGAGACTTGGAATTTATTGCAATTGCCTGAAGGCAAGAAAGCCATTGGATGCAAGTGGGTGTACAAAGTAAAACATAACAGTGATGGAAGCATAAACAGGTACAAGGCTAGATTGGTAGCCAAAGGATATGCGCAGACATATGGCATTGATTATGAGGAAACTTTCAGCCCAGTTGCCAAGATGGCAACAGTGAGAGTTGTGATAGCAGTGGCTGCATCAAAGCAATGGTCTTTACATCAGATGGATGTAAAGAATGCATTCTTGCATGGGGATTTGCAAGAAGAGGTGTATATGTTGTAGCCACCTGGTTATGAGGATGTGAGTCACCCCGAGCATGTTTGTAGGTTGAAAAAAGCCTTGTATGGCTTAAAGCAAGCACCAAGAGCATGGTCTGACAAGATTTCTGAATATCTTGTCACTATTGGCTTTCATGTAGCCCGTTTCTCGCTGTATGTGAGACATGGTGATAGAGGGGTTGTGCTTGTTGTCATCTATGTAGATGACTTGATTATTACGGGGGACCATGATGCAGAGATCTTTGATGTAAAGATCTTGCTTAGACAAAAGTTTGAGATGAAGGATCTGGGGGAGCTCAGATATTTCTTGGGCATTGAGGTGATTAGGTCACCATATGGTATTGGATTACTGCAGAGACAGTATGGCTTGGACATGTCCAAGTATGGTATGACAGGCTGTAAGCCTATTTCCGTGCCATTGGATCAGAATGGCAAGTTGAGTGCAGATTCAGGAGAGATTTTGGAGGATCCTACTATGTATAGGCACATAGTAGGAAGCTTGATATACATGACGAGCACCAGGCCAGATTTGAGCTATGCTGTTGGGTTGGTGAGTCAGTTTATGCAGGCTCCACGAAAACCGCATTTGGATGCATTGAGACGCATACTGAGATATGTGAGGTCTACTTTGCATTGTGGACTATTCTATGAGACTGGGACAGAGATATGTGTACATGGGTACACAGATGATGATTGGGCTGGTAGTATCTCAGACAGAAGGTCTACCAGTGGATTCATGTTTTCTTTGGGGAGTGCTGCTGTGACTTGGAGCAGCAAGAAGCAGCCTACGGTTGCTCTATCCAGTACATAGGCCGAGTACAGAGCTGCTATGGCAGCATGTGAGGTAGCTTGGTTGAGAAAGCTACTTGCATATTTGGGTCTATCAGTGGATAGACAAGTTGTCATTTTCTGTGACAACATTAGCAGTATACAGTTGGCCAGGAGCCCAGTCTTTCATGCTCGCACAAAGCATATAGAGGTCCACTACCATTTCGTCAGAGAGAAGGTCTTGGCAAGAGACCTTGACCTTGTTTATGTCAGCACCACAGAGGATCAGGTAGCTAACATCTTCACCAAAGCATTGGGTACAGAGAAGCTCCGCAGATTCAGGGCTTCGCTTGGTGTACATGAGATGGAGTTGAGCTCGAGAGGGAGTGTTGAGATATCGAGCTCGTCTAGTGAGGCGGTGGACACTGATGATGACCTGCCTGGGGGATAGGCCCCACACTTACACCACTGGCATGGTTGGTGAGATCATGGGTGATATTATGCGGCCAGTGGGATGACAGGTTGTGTGACAACCATTCTAGAGACTGGCATAGTTATAGCGCCAGCTCATTTAGTTGGGTTCACACTATAGAGAACCCGTGTATGTATTGGTTGAGTACCTTTCATATTATGTGTACTCTTATCTTGTATATGGTGTGTTGAGTGTTGAGTGAAGAAGAAGAAGATTTTCAGCCTCTCACCTTGTGTGTTCTCTATTAGGGTTTTGTGAGTGTGTGTGTGCTTGCAAGAGCTCAAGCTCTCTTCCCCCTTGCATCTTTTCATCATAATACATAGCATATCCTCTATATGTCAACCTCTACTACTGGATATCTCACCCTTTGTGACCTTCTCAATGGTTGTGGGTTACTACAAGATTTATGAGCTCTAGCATCATGTGGTGGTACATACCTGTTATGCTTTATACATGGACTCCTAATCATCACTGGAATTCCCAACTCATCATCAAGACTCTCTGAACTAAATGATTTATAACTTGCATTTTCAATGCCAACAGTGCCTTCAACCTTCTTCTTGCCTTTGTCAAATGCACTACTCTCAGTGCTTACATGATGTCTCAATATCCTTGACCATAGACTCACATTATCACTACTAGATGTCTTATGTGGTCCAAAAATACTCACCTTGCAAATCATTTTGCTTCTTGTAACATTTCCTGGCCATATGTCTAATCTTACCACAATAGTGACACTCAATGCCACTTTCATACTACTATTGAGATTGACATCTACCTCTTCTTCTAGAATTTGATCTCCCCCTACCTCAGGAATATGACTCACTATCTCCTCATGCACCATAGGAGGGTTGAAAATTCTATTGTTGTTATGGTGATCTATCCTACCAACAACCACATCCACTTGTACGTCCTCTAAATGAGGATATCCCCCCGCTTCTTGCGCCTCTGTGTGTAAAATGCCTGGTACCTTTCATGCCCATTGCTCGTTGATGTACCTAATCCAAGCTTCAGCTCTTTCACAATAAGCAGTGAAATTAACTCTTTAAAATTTGGGGGATCACCACTTCTCATGGATGATAAAAGTTTCAAATGATGATTTGTACTCCTTGCCCAAACCTTTCAATGTAATAGTAGCCAAATCATTGTCATCCATTGGTGCATTGATAGATGTCAATGCATTTGCACATGCTTTGATCACTCCTGCACACATAATCATGCACACTCCTATTGTTCTGTGTTATACTGTGTATCTTTGTTTTAACTAGATCTTCCTTGCCTTTGTATTTGTGTCGTATCCCATGCATCCTTGGGATTATCCGCATCCTGGATATAACATAACATTCCATTTGTTACATAAATTAAGAAATAATGAAATACCTTGAATGCTCTTTCCGTCTAGTTCCTATGTGTTATAAGTTGTGTTTGTAGCTTCATTCTCCTTCACCAAAATTAGCACCTTTTTCTATGAGTGATAAGTTCACACATAACATAACCAATTATAATGTTCACACACTTGGGCACGACCATTATTGTCCACACACCGCTAGACTATTGTCCACACATCTAATGCTATCCACTAGCTGTCGCGATGAGCTTGCATTATCAACAATTGTTTCACATCATCGATCATGCAAGAACCACACTCTCATTGTTCTATAGCACCGTCACTGCCTGCTGTTTGTGCTACTTCTCATATAGCATCCTGCCACATCTGGTCTTCGTCGCACTGAACAACTAGGTAAGCTAGAGATAGAGAGAGAGTTAAGGAGAGAGAGAGAGAGAGAGAGAGAGAGAGAGAGAGAGAGAGAGAGAGAGAGAGAGAGAGAGAGAGAGAGAAGGGGGGGGGAGAGAGAGAGAGAGAGAGAGAGAGAGAGAGAGAGAGAGAGAGAGAGAGAGAGAGATCCAGCCCACAGCCTTGAGAGAGAAAGAGAGCACAGGAAACCACCTGCAAGAAGGAACCAAAAAAGGATGGGCGACATTGGAAAAACCCACAGACACACCCGAGACACACCCATCAACCGACATTGGAAAAAACGCAAATTGGGAAGAATTCCTAAAAAAGAGAAATCAGCAAAGCATTTTTCCATCAATCTCCAACCCAATGAGGCAACCTGTGAAACCATCCCCAATATGACACACAACCAGCAAACCCACCTCAAAGACAAGTCATCAATCATCATATCATATGGACTGCATGTTGCCCTGAATTGAAAGGGTCCAAGACATTTCCACAACCTAAGGATACGTTACATGGAGAACTTTCACTTTTCATCTACTTGACAAGCTGTTTTGAAGATCTCATTGAGAGGGCAAATGCACATACTCCAAGCCCAACACAAGTTGTAAGGATAGTAAAGAGCACCACTGCAGGTACACCCATGTACAAGGCTCCTACTCCATTGGTAGGTGATCAAGAATCAGCTCGACACAAGAGATGACAATCTAATGTAATTGATGTGGATGATGATGCTAGTCATAAACCTAAGTACAACGTACACATGAGAAATATGAGGTCTATTGGAAGTCACATGAAAGTACATTTTATTGATGAAGATGTAGACACAAGATATGAATCGAGTGATAAGATAATAATGAAAGCACCCATACACAATACATTTTAGGCAATTAGGAGAACTCCAAGTAAGGTGTTTAGGTCATATAGGGAGTAGTAAGTGTGGTAGCATGATTGTAGGATGTGTAAGAGGAGTACCTGCACCAACTTTTTTTTCAACAAGGTCCCATGTTGCTCGGAAGACTAGTCAAAGGATGTGGTTTTGCAATAATGACATCATACATACATGGGCTGTGGATAACAACATTGACTATCCCCCCACATAGTGTGCCTACTATATGCCCAGTGGTGGCTGAAGGTACTAATCTAGCTATTGAGGAGGTTAACGCATTGGTGCTTTACAAGCTATAACTTAAAGAGGTTAACGCATTGGTGCTTTACTATATGCCCAGTGGTGGCTGAAGGTACTAATCTAGCTATTGAGGAGGTTAACGCATTGGTGCTTTACTATATGCCCAGTGGTGGCTGAAGGTACTAATCTAGCTATTGAGGAGGTTAACGCATTGGTGCTTTACAAGCTATAACTTAAAGAGTGAGGCATTGGGAAGAGAGCAACAAACTCTTATGAGCTCAAGTCAACTAGAAATGCCCAGGGAAGAGGCAAACATATTAAAAAATGATATGTCATGAGATAGCCATCTCATAAGATACAGAACAATTTTAAAAGAAGTTGTAAAAAGGATCAACAAAGCACACAAGTTACACAAGTGCAAGTGTTTCAAGCTTCCAAACATGAGGCTTTCACCATTGAGACGTTTGGAGAAGGTTCAGATGTGGGAAGTTATGATGCGCACATAAAAATGCATCCATCATCCTCATGTCCAGATTTCTTCGGAAGGATTAGAAAGCAGCAAAAACTCTACTTGCACTTGTACTTTGCATATATAAGAGCCATGGGATTGAGCCAAAATGAAAATATGTTCATCCACCAACCATTTTGACAAAAAAGGAGATAACCAAATGTCTACGCAGAGAATAAACTTACCTTGAATTGGTTTAGTGGACAACTCATGTTCCAAGTTTAACTTCAAAGATGCATGGGATGTGCAAGAATGTTTTGGGGTCTCATTTTATTAGAATAATTTTATTTTGCTTTTAATTGGGTTGTATCATTTTATTGGAATAATTTTATTTTGAGAGAGAGAGAGAGAGAGAGAGAGAGAGAGAGAGAGAGAGAGAGAGAGAGAGAGATGTATGTAGCCAAAAGAAAGCCCTCCATTATTTTAAAATCGCTTGCTCTTTTTTTGAAACTACTTGCACGCAATTGCACGCCAAGAAAAATCCCCCACCACTAGCTCAGTATGTGAGGACACGATCACCATTAGAAAGGGGGGTATGTTAGCCATTTTATAGATTAACATGGTTTCCCATGCCTAACCTACCGTAAGGCATTTTGCTATCTTATGCACTTAAACGAGCACTTATCTTTTGTAAGATGGTGCTGGAACATATAAAGTAGTGGGTCTTACCTTGAGCTTAATGTCAAATAGGAAAAGCCTAAGGACGTTATGTTCATACTTACTTAAGACTAGTAATACTGGCAAGATAATTTTTGACTTTGGCCTGCTTTGTGTAAAAACTAGTCACTTGTAAATAAGTCAATTTTGATATATATTCATTCCCTTACTTGTGAGCTCTTGATATATATTCATTCCCTTACTTGTGAGCTCTTCTCTCCTCTACCCTTGCTTTCATGTATGCTATTGAATCTTGCTTGCTTGATGCATGCTAGGTAGCTTTGTTTGTAGGTTTCCCTCTTCCCTTAGATGCTTCTTTCCCCGCCTTCTATGAGAGAGAACCACCATGAAGGCCAATCTCTATTTTACTCCATCTAGGCAAAGAGAGCTCTTCCTTCACGCCCTTAGTAATAAGCATTCTAGTATGACAACAGATTGAGAATAGGACGGTCGTCGCCGAGCTAGTGCACCCACATAGGAGTTGCAATATGGTCCGAAGGCAAGACCCAACTATACATGACTCAGCAAGGCTAATGTAAGATCTTCACTTGAACATCTACCCTCTGTCTTTAAATCAAAAAATATTTTGCACTGTGTGCGAGAAAAAGTTTTCATGAATCTTTTTCCTCATTCCTACTTGCTTTTTGACCACCCACCTATGCTAGGTTTACTAGGCATTTGCCATTAATTAATTAATGGCTATGCCAAGGGAGACATATACCTTACCTAAAGTCTTTTTTAAAAAAAATCTTTATTCTCTCTCTCCCTCCTTTCCTATACCTGCACACATTTAGAAAAATTTCTAATAGTCTTCACTGGCCCATACTAACCTTTTGAAAAAAAAACTACACCTTTGAACGCTACCTTCTATTAAGGCTTAGATCGCTTCCCCCAACTAATTAATACAAAAAACCATTGGGCCCCATATATATTGAGACCACTACAAAAAAAAAAGGCTTTTGTAATGATAATTAGAACCCTTTGTGGACTTTTTCTTTGAGAGTCTTTTGTAATCGATAATTACAACCCTTTGTGGACTTTTTCTTTGAGTCTTTATGGGCATTTATATTATGGAGTTTGAAGGTTCTACAAGACTGGGTGTACTTGGAAGTGGTTGACCTACGTAAACAACAGGAGAAGCGCGTGGGTTCCCAACAAAACCGTTCCACGTCCCGGCGGCAAACACCCCAATCCGTTCGGCAAGCCATACGTTCGGATTGGCCTAGAGTTCCATCCAATCTCCAACAATTCCGTCCGTCGCCCAAAACTCTCGCCAATGGCGTAATCTCGTCCAATCCGCGCCACTAATCCGTCAGGCTCCGCTTATATCCGCCGAAATCTCAGCCGCCATTCATATCCACCGTCGCCCACTTCGGCCAATGCGTCTCCAGTTACATTCGCCAAGCCCGTCAATCTCCTAAGCTTCCGTCGCCCACTTCTGCCCTTTCGTCTCTGGACGCCCATCAGTGTGCCCTCATTCCGTCCAGAACTTCCGGCATTTCGCCGGCGGGTATTCGAATGATGAACCGACATTGCTTGTGTCTCTTGCTGCTTTGCAGTTCTCTGCTGGCCTCTCCGTCGATCGCGCTGTCGGTCCCCGACGACCTGTTGCCGAACTCTCTGCAGATTCCGTCATCGCTCGACGACTTCGTTTCTGGTGTGTGGGGGCAGTTCAAGTCTCTTCTGAACGCCGGCGTGGGCGACACCAGGGATGCCATAGCCCCGCTCAAGAGATACTTCGCCCAGTTCGGCTACCTGAACCTCACCGCGGGACAGAATGTGACGAATCTGTTCGACACGGATACCCTGGCTGCCGTGAAACTCTACCAGGAGAGCTTCAATCTGACGGTTTCGGGCAAACTGAACTTGCAGACTCTGCTGAAGATCATGACGCCTAGGTGTGGGAGAGAAGATGTGGCTGACGGAATTCCTCTGATGCTGCAGTCTGTGTCTGCCGGAAATAGTACGGCCACCGCTCACATAGTGGGCCACTATGCATTCTTCCCGTCTAAACCCAGCTGGCCATCCACAAGAAGAAACCTCACCTATGCATTCAGCTCCATGAATGAAACACAGAGACTGAGCTCTGAACAGAGGCGGCAGGCCTTCGCCAATGCTTTTAGTGAATGGGCGGCAGTTGTTCCCATCAACTTCACCGAAACAGATGATTATGATGCAGCAGACATCAAGATTGAGTTTGTCTCCTTTTCACATGGTGATGGGGAGCCCTTTGATGGGGTCCTCGGCATCCTCGCACATGCATTCTCTCCCACTGATGGCCGGTTTCATCTAGATGACTCTGAGTATTGGTATTCTTACAGTGCCGGAGCTAGTGCCGTGCCTCAGGAGATCGACCTGCAGTCCGTCGTGACACATGAGATTGGGCATCTGATTGGCTTGGCACATTCTCCAGTAGAGAATGCCATCATGTACCCGAGCATTGCCCCTGGCCAAGTTAAACTTCAGCTGCAACAAGATGACATCCAAGGTGCACAGGCTCTGTACGGCGCCAACCCCGACTACAACCCCAGCAATCCTCTTCCAGGAATCCCCCCTAGCCTCGAAGATGTAAATAGAGCCCACAAATTGCCTTGTTTCTCTTCTCTTTCTGTGACCTTATGCTCTATGCTATTGCTTGCAATGTTGGAAAGAGAGTGGTAATGCAAGGTTCTGCCATATAGCTATGGTGATGATTTCTCAGCAGAGTTCACACTAAAGTTCTCCATAGTCCGCGCTTGAACTTCGTGCTGTTCTTTCCATGCCAAAGCACATGCTCTTTAGGGTTTTTCGAAATCGACAATGGTGATGTATTCTATGTTTTCCAGCTAACGTCCCATTGTCTTTCCCTTTTGTCAGATCAACAGCTATGGTAATGTATTCTATGTATTAAGGCTTAACCAAATGCAATCTACCATTCATGCATGCTCCTATGGGCTACCATGTAAATCAGTAGCTATGGTAAAGATTTCCATCTAGGGTGGGTCGCTGCAAAGGACTATGGCTCTCTCTCGTTGACAATGTGGGTGTTGGTTACTGATAACACTCATATGGGGAGCCTTCTAGAAATAGCTTTATTGGGCCTTGAAGTTAGTCTTGGTGCAGTCAGGTTTTCACAACTTAATTTTCTTCTCAAGGATATGTCTGGTTCTTGTATGATCTAGTGCAGCATCATCTCTTAGCAAATGTGTGGTCATATGCTATAGCTTGCTTGCCTTTGAGTGGTCCTTTCTAGGTGATAATGTTTGGGGGAAATGGTATGTTGCAACAGCTATGCATCCCCCCCTAGCCCTTGGCCTCATAGACAGCCTCATAGATCATGCCCTTATTGGGGTGGGGGGAGGGATGAGTATTTGAACTCATGTCCTTACACGGGGCGCTCTACGATTGGGCTACTGTTCCCACCCCATGATTTGATACAATTGCTGAGGTGTTGCCAACATTTTTTTCCCATAAAAAAAGAGACCTCTATTGAGTAATATAAAATCATACAAAGGGAGATCTCAAACCAAAAGGTAGGGAGATCTCAACCAATCGCGTGTGGAAATTTTCATGCCCGGAGGCTTGTGAGTTCAAGGGTGGCAATAGATGGAAAAAAAAATGTTAGCATGATACCATCCACACATGCACCTATCTGAAGGGTCTATGTACAGTGCTCACATAACCCGGTTTGTAGTGTAATTTTCTTGGTCGAAATTCGGTTTGTAGTGTAATTTTCTTAGTTGAAATTTAAAAATCTCGTTCTAAATCTTAACTTTATCCAAAATTAAAAGTGACCAAACAAAACCCACTGCCACCAAGGTCTAACCTACAGTCAATGGTATGATGGTTTGTGTCCACAATGAGTCTCCATGCACATGCTTACACATTCCTGCGGACGTTTATAGTTTCTTGCCCGCCCACCACAAGAAGAAGTCCGCCCACTACAAGCTCTTAATAGCTCTAAATATATAGTTGAAATTTCCAAATTTTGATATAAACAATATATTGACCGAGCCTTCATTTTTGAACAAAGATTTTTTTTATTTTTATTTTCCGGCCATGGCTCGCGGACAACTAAAGCTTTTTAAAATGTCACAATCAGATTTGCATATTTTAACCACTCTATAAATTACAATCAGATTTGCATATTTTTTTTTCCGTACACACCGGGGCCCACTCAAGTGGGTGGAGCCGATTTCCTTTTTTTCCAAGCACTAACCCATTGCCCCTTTATTTTGATTGGCCTATATAATGTGAAGTATTTAAAAAACTTAGAATAAAAGTATTGAGATATGATACATTGCTATAAGCTTCTTTTAGGTTATCCTTGTTAGCTAGAGGAATCTATTCCTAAGAAGATCAAATATCATTATCAAATCCATAATGACAAGACCGGTGAGTGACTTTCACACCTTGAGTTGATTCTTGCTTATAAAGTATCTATTTTTATTGTTCTTGTAACCTTCTCATTATGGATTTGATAATGATATACAACCTTGGGACATGCCTAGAGGACACCTCCAAAGTCTCTAAGACTTTTTTCTCCATGGACTTAGTCTAGATTCTTCTCTAATGCATCAATTCAAAAGACTTATCCATTTACCACCCCCCCTACACACACACACTCACACACACGTCTATATGTACATATATATATATATATATGTATATATATGTATATATGTACATATGTACATATACATATATATACATATATATATATATATGTACATATATAGATACATATGTACATATACATATATACATATATACATATATATGTACATATATAGATACATATGTACATATACATAAATACATATATACATATATGCATATATATGTATATATGTATCTATATATGTACATATATACATACATACATATATATATATATATATATATATATATATATACATATGTACATATATAGATACATATGTACATATATATATATATATGTATATATACATATGTACATATATAGATACATATGTACATATATATATATATCTGTACACATGTATATACATATGTACACATGTATATACATATATATATATATATATATATACATATATATATATGTGTGTGTGTGTGTGTGTGTGTGTGTGTGCACAGACATATATATACATGTCTATGTGTACACACACATACACATCTATAAGTGTGTGTGTGTGTGTATGCGTACATACATATAGATAAAGAGAAAGAGAGATGTTAACACACACACATTGTAAGATTTCTTCCCAGCCCTCAAGATGTCCAGTTTCTTCCCCTGTAATCAATCCCCTTTTCAGAATAATAAAAGATCTTGTTTCTACCTGTTTTGGCCTAGAGAGAGAAAATATTCTAGAGAGAGTTAACTCAGTTTTTAGATATCTTTGGATGAAAAAATATCATTTCTTATTAAACTAAATTCTCCCTAAACAGAAGTTTAAAAAGAATTTCCTAAGGTGCATTAGAAATAAATTATAATCTGCTCAAAAGGCCTTAGTCTAAGGGTCTAGATTTTTTGAAAATTTTGGATTAAGGTTCTGAGGGACCAATTAGATTAATCCAAATGTAGGGAAGAGATAAATTGAAGAAATAACCCCCCCCTCAAAAAAAATGAGTAAATACTCACATAAGATGAAGAGTGGACTAAGGACCAAGGAAAATAGTTAAAAATTTAATTTTTGATACCTCAACATGGGGATTCCCCTCATGAAGGAGGCACCTTTTTTCTCATCATTACTCCCCATTTGAAATCAATAAAATGAGATATTTCATCTCTCCTCTCTCCTCTCTCCTATTTCAAGTCTAGTTCCAAAAAGTAAGCTGAACTGACCCAAAAATGGTCAAAAATTGACCAAACTGATCTGGAAAATTCTAGAATTAGTTTGCTTAGTTTGAGGCTCGCTTTTTCCTATAAATAGAAGCCTCCCCCTTTGTAAAAACTTAATAGTGTTTATACACTATTACTGTACTCCTCCTCCCTAGAGCCAAAAACATTGAATTCACTTGTTTTTGACTAATTCCTCTCTACAAAGAATTGGTGTGGCCACTCTTGATCCAAACAAGAGTAGAACCCTCAATCCCTCAAGCCAAAGGAAAGCTCACAAAACTCCATGTAAGTTATTAATTCTACTTTTTTTTAACTCTAATCTATGGTTTTCTGAATTCTTTTTGCTTTTTAATGTGATTATGGATTATAAGCCTTGATGAAAAGGCTTCCCCCTTCTCTTCATTAAGAATTTCAGCCTTTCTTTATCTTAAAATGAGTAACAATTAAATTGAGTTAAACTTTTCCTATTGATTACTCTTTAGAAGTGAAAAATTGATTAGATTAGAGTGCTTTATTTCATCTTGGGATAAATTTTAAAGTGAATTTAGAATGTAAAAATTGAGAAATGGTCAGCCATACAAAGGAGGTTATGGCAAAATTTTCTTAAATTTTGTGGAAATAAGTTTTATCTTTATGTTATTCAAAAAAGAATAATCCCCATCGTTTGTGCATTCTAAAAGAAATTCTTTTTATTTTTAAAGTGTTATTCCTATTTTATGCATAAATAGATGTATAAAAGAATTTTCTTTTATTATAAAAGTGTTATTTTCATTAGATTCAATTTCTATGCATAGAAAGATGCATATTGGATATTTTTTAATTATAAAAGTGTTATTTTCATTAGATTCAATTTCTATGCATAGAAAGATGCATATTGGATATTTTTTAATTATAAAAGTGTTATTTTCATTAGATTCAATATCTATGCATAGAAAGATGTATATTGAAAATTTTTATTATAAAAGTGTCATTTTCATCAGATTCAATTTCTATGCATAGAAAGATGCATATTGGAAATCTTTTTATTTTAAAAGTGTTATTCCTATTAAATTGATTTTATGCATAAATAGATGCATAAAGAATTTTTATATCAAAATTAGATTCTCTTTAATTCTATGTTTAATTTCCATGAATATTTGAATAAGTAAATACTTTGAGAGGGAAAATTCTATCGTTTCATATTCACTCGGTTTGTAAAGAGAAAATTCAAGAAATCTATCGAAGTCGAAATATTCAGATAAATGATTAATTTATTCCTCATCAAAATTCGTGATTAATTTAGAAATCAGTTAAGTGAATATTCAATGAATGAAATTTAGTAAATTAGTAATTGAAATATCACCCCCTTTTCGAGAAAGATAATTCAGGAAGAAAAAGAGATGTGAGGTAAATAGAAGTGATGAGATGTGTGATGTAAATCAGATAGATGTGAATGAAGGGGTGAATAGAGGTGATGAGACGTGAGGTAAATAGATGTGAAGAGATGTGTGGTGAGAATCAGATAGATGTGAATGAATCAGATAGATGTGAATGAATCAGATAGATGTGAGGTAAATAGATGTGAAGAGATGTGTGGTGAGAATCAGATAGATGTGAATGAAGGGATGAATAGATGTGATGTGAATAGAGGTGATGACATGTGAGGTAAATAGATGTGAAGAGATGTGTGATGTGAATAAAGGGATGAATAGATGTGATGTGAATAGAGGTGATGAGATGTGAGGTAAACAGATGTGATGAGATGTGTGATGTGAATCAGATAGATGTGCATGAATGGATGGATGGATGTGATGTGAATAGGGGTGAAGAGATGTGAGGTGAATAGATGTGATGAGATGTGATGTCATGTGAATCAGGATGTAAATGAATGATATGGGATGTGAGTGGATGTATGTGAAAGAATGGATGTGAATGTATGTAAAAGAATGTGATGTGGATGTGTATGCGAAGGAATGTGGTGATGAAAAATGATGTGATTATTAGAATATAGGCATTGTAACCATTAGTCTTGGGCACAATATTGGATGGTTGAAATTAAGGTCGTGTGTAAAGACACCCCAAAGGGGTGGCCTCCTTCTATTTAAAGGATGGGAACTCTTCACAATTTGTGCGAGAGTAGAGCCCAATTGCATTTGTAAGCAATTTAATAAGCAAGAGATTTCTTGTATGACTTTGTGTCTTCTCTCTCCTCCACTTGTGTCACCTAGCATGAGCACCACAAATTCTTAACATGGTATCTAGAGCTTAGGTTTACTCTTGTGGTGTAGAATAGGTCGACTTCAAGCCAATCTGTGGGAGATTTGGGCCAGATTTGGGCATTTAATGCCATTTTTGCTTTTTTCACTAGCTTCCAAACTGGCCAGCCCATACCACAGCTCATTGGAGGGCTCATAGCACACATTGTAGGCGTTTTTGGCTTGAGGTTTGCTCTAGGGTTTTGTAGATTAGGTCATTGTTAAGCTCCATGGCCCATCAATGCCTCTGATTAGCCCCTAGAGTGGCCAATTTCTTCCACGCCCCCAAATTAGCCCGTTTTTCTGCTGCTTTGTGGTCGTACAGTCCATACTCATTGCTTGTGCACAATTGGGACAAACCCTCTTACATGTAGGGGCGCCATGATGTGCTAAAGCTACCTCTAAGAGGGTTTGGCATTTGGTGGACCGCAGAAGGAGAGCCAAGCAAAAGAGTAGGCTGCTGTCCAGAGGTGCCATAGCCAAAGCTTCACCAAGCTTATTAAAAATTAATTATTTCTCATTTCTTTTCAAGTGGAGTTGATTTTTTGGTTAAATAATGGTAATTATAAGCTTTTCCCAACATTTGGCTAATTTCTAAAGCCAAAATCTAAACCAAGTTTCCCTCTCTATCTTCTCCATAAAAGCCTCACCAAAAGCTTGTTTAAAGCGAGATTAAGGTGTTTTTAAACACTAACAAGTGTTGCTAAACACTAGTGGTGGCCCAACTAAAGAGGAGTGGAGTCCCTTGGCTCTAAGGGGAGGTGGCTTCATAAAAAATCTCTAAAGGCGGCGTCTTCAACAACAATTTACTCAAGCAATAAAGCTCCCGGTGACTATTAGCTTGGAGAGTGTTTTTAAACACTAACGGTGGGCATAACCATCAAAGCAGGAAGTTTTTGCAACTAAGGAGGAGTTCTACATCAGCTTCTTCATCAGCAAATCTTCTATTATGAAGGTTTTTGGTAAGCACATCAATTTTGGGTGCTTCTATTCAACTTTCGCTTATTTCTTGAGCTTGTTCCATGCAAGTATGGTGCAATGGCATCCCATAAACCATGTGCAACCCATGAATGGTTCAATGCATTCTTATTCCGCTGTGAACTCATTGTCTTTAGCATGTAAGCTGAACCTAAGAAGAGGTCAATGCATCCTAACATGCCTCTATTTCATTTTTTTAGTGACATTGCATGAGTTCTCTTGGCATTGTTTATGTAAGAGACATTGGCACATGTATAAGCCATGTACTCATGAGTCAAGAAGAGTGTTTCTTGTCATTGTGAGCCATGAAATCAGCTCCTTAATCACTCTAAATAAGCTTGTACCTTCTCATTGTATTAGTGGAGTAGACACTGCTCTTGTCAAATCATTAAGACAAGTGGTAAGACCCTCCCAAACCCATTCCCTTGAACACTTGTTTGAAAGGTCAAAGTGGAAAGATGAACGAGCAAGCATAAAGAGTGGAGTGCACCCGCATTAAGGTGTACATCGTCATCGATAACAACTAAAGACTCAAAAGCCATTATTAACCTTTGAAGCTCTAGGGTATTTGGTAAACCCTAGTAAATCACATCACCATGAACACCATTGTACGCCTATTTATAAAGGCATCTCCATCCATAGATTAAGGGGGGATTCTATGTGCAATACCACCCATTCCAAGCATTCATAGCTGGTATTGAGGGGGGTAATTAGAATATAGGCATTGTAACCATTAGTCTTGGGCACAATATTGGATGGTTGAAATTAAGGTCGTGTGTAAAGGCACCCCAAAGGGGTGTCCTCCTCCTATTTAAAGGATGGGAACTCTTCACAATTTGTGTGAGAGTAGAGCCCAATTGCATTTGTAAACAATTTAATAAGCAAGAGATTTCTTGTATGACTTTGTGTCTTCTCTCCTCCACTTGTGTCACCTAGCATGAGCACCACAAATTCTTTTAACAGTGATGTGACATGAATATATGTGGATGTGAAGTGATAGATATGAATGTATGAATAGATGTGGGTAGTCGTACAAGTGAACGATTGGATGGATGTATATGAATGCGATATGGTGTGGACAGAAGTGATGAGATAAAATGTGGATAGAATGTATGTGATGGGATGGTTATGAGAATGTATGTGGTGGTATGAATGAACGAATGTGATGGATATGAATGAATGGGATGTGATGGGTGTAAATGGATGTGATGTAATTGAATGTGATAGACGAGAATTGATGTGGTGTCATGTGAATTGTGATGTGAATGATTATGATGTGATGAGAAAGGGAATACAGATGAAATAAATGAGGAATGATGTGGAATAATGTGGGAAGACGAGAGTTCGCTATAGAAAGTGTATTTATGACTTATTTTTAAAAAATGATTGTTTTATGTCAATAATGCTGGGGAAGCATTTTGATCGTCTTGTGAATGAGGTCGTGGAGACCTAATATGATAAAGTTGCAACAGTTGACGGAGAGTCAATGGAGGACGTCTCACGTAGCAAGGTCGGTCGAGGTCTTGACCAGCCTCAATTCGATTAAAATGGTGAGTTTCCGGTATGGTGGATGAGGGACCAAGGAAGCGGCCTATGAGTGAAGTGCTAGGTGACCTGGCAAAGGATCCTAGATACGGTGCTCGGGCTCTGGGTCGCCGAACATACCCACACGTGCGTTGAGGAAGATATTGGAACAAGGAGTAAGAGTTGTTTTCTAAATTTGGGCATAACACCATATTAGTGAATTTGGGAATTTCCCAATTCCCATTTTTGAATACTTAAAAAAGGGGACATGGATAACATGTTTGTAAGTTTCTCAAAACCCTATCATATGACCTATCGTTGTTGGAAAGCACTTGAAAAATGGAATCTAAAGAGCTATAAAGCGCTCATTTTGGATTAGTGGTGTTCAAGTTATGGTTAATCCAAACTTTTGACCACGTGTCCCAAACTTGTGGGAAATTCCCATATTCCCCAATATGGTGTTGCATGGATCTGGTTGATTGGCCTTGCTGGTCCTCAACAGATGAGTCCATGGCTCTTTTATATGGATCCATTGGTTGATCTTGCTGATCTTTAACGGAGATTCCATTTTTGATATGTGAATATATTGCCGGTTACTATGAGCTAGGAACTATCGAAAAGGCCCCTGAGTGGATATGTGGTGAACGTTCTCGTTGTTGCCAATGATGCCATAGATATACCGATGAAGGAATGATTGGAAATAAAGATTCAACCGGAGATTTTGAGGATTATGACTAGTGATACTATGGTTTCATTAAATGATTGTTTTAAAGACAGTGAAAAAGGCAATTTCATATTGGGTGTGTAAGTAGTGTGACTAGTTTTAAGTTTGCATGAATATCCGGCTAGGGAGCCTGGGAACTCTTTTCCTCCCTCGTACCCGGGACAAAACCTAACCAAATTCTTAATTGGATCCCATCACTATAGTGGTTGGGTGGTTAGCTAACCCATGGGATTGGATAGGGTTAGGCTGGACTGATGGATCCCTAAATTGAGAATTAATTCTATTATGGTACGATAGATGAAGTAAATCCCAGACAAAAATTGTTCTATGGAAAATAATCAACGGCTGTGCCTCTCAATGAGGAAAAAAGCGTTGGTCTCTATGATCCAAGTGCAATCTTTCCCTGATCTGACTATGGGACTTACGGGTTCAGTTAGATCAGTTCAGTTAGTTAAGACTTTTTAATTACGTTAGAGAAAAACTATCTTGGAGGAATCGCCTGTGCTTTTCGGGCAATGGGAAGTTTTTCCAGGTTCGGTTTTGGAAGAACCGATGGATTAGTCTCTTGTCCGGATATCCGTGGGTGAGGCCCCGAGTGAGGGACCCCGACCCGCGCAAGAAGTGCTACTTTCGATGCTAGCGGCCCCGAATTCGTTGCGCTGTGGGGACAGGGACCTTACACACACACACACACACACACACATGCACACACATAGACATATATATATCTTCCGTGATTTTGCCAGCAGACTCTAAGATTTTTGAACATGAGAGCTATGAGTCATATAAGTAATGATTCATATGGATATCTAGAACAAATCCTAGCCATTTACTATGCATGCTTGTTTAAAGACATAGTGCAACAAATAACAAGAGACTTCAATAACATGTCACATAGGATACCTCCTCAATGTTTCCATTGTAAGGTGTTGGTTAACCAACACAGAATTCATAGGTTGAACATCAAACAAATCTCACCATAAAACATTAATCAGACGTGCAAGTTTACACACACATATTACTGAACATTGTGATACTTACATCCAAGATTTTGATGAATATAGAAAACATCATGGTAAAAGTTTTGCAAATTAACTCAGAAGTGAGCAGGGTTTAGACATTTGAAATTTACTCTTTGAGACTTTTCTAATGATATATAGCTTGACAGAAAATTTTTCATATTCAGGAAGTCGCCAAATTTGGTGATGATGTGGCATGTAACGTGCCGTGCCATCACCAAATTTGGGGACTTCTTAAAAAATTTTTCGTCATGCTATATATCATTTCGAAGAGTAGATTCCAAATGTCTAAACTCTGCTCACTTTTGAGTTGATTTACAAAAAATTCACCATGAGCCCATTTTTGTAGAGAGAGAATGTGTACAAATCCTTAAAGGGCCCAATTTGAGTCAAAATTTGTTGAGATATCGAGCTCTAGTGAGGCGGTGGACACTGATGACCCGCCTGGGGGATAGGCCCCACACTTACACCACTGGCATGGTTGGTGAGATCTTGGGTGATATGCGGCCAGTGGGATGACAGGCTGTGTGACAGCCATTCTAGAGACTGGCATAGTTATAGCGCCAGCTCATTTAGTCGGGTTCACACTATAGAGAACCCGTGTATGTATTTGGTTGAGTACCTTTCATATTGTGAGTACTCTTATCTTGTATATGGTGTGTTGAGTGTTGAGTAGAGGAAAAGAAGATTTTCAGCCTCTCACCTTGTGTGTTCTCTATTAGGGGTTTATGAGTGTGTGTGTGTGCTTGCAAGAGCTCAAGCTCTCTTCCCCCCTGCATCTTTTCAGCCTGGTTCGTGCTAAGGGCTGAGCTGCAAGCAAGAGAACCACAGGAAGCGGTACGAGGGTAAGAGCTGCAACTACTCTTCCCTATTCGTGTTGGTGACTACACCCTTGTCGGGAGCTCTACGGGAGGCACCGGCAACGATCTCTGATTGAGGAGCTTTCTTCGCGGGAGTAAAGCTATAGGGCAACTATAGAGTCTTATAGGATAGTATTTTCGGGGCCGAAAACGCGTTTCGAGCGCATCTGGACCTTCGTTTTTCAGAAAGCAGGCGATTTCGAGCACTGCGGGTAAGTCATCGATTCTCTGCAGAACTCTGTTTTAAGAACTACAGGAAGACAGATTGACTGTGCAGACATTGTGGGTGCTGCAAAGAGGTCTGCAGTTGACATTGGGTGTATGTATGCACATTGAAGTCACTGTTGGTGACATTTGAGAGTACTACAGTACCGCTGTGCAGAAAAAACCAGAGTGCAGTTTTTGGTAAAATTGTGTGTTTGGCAAGATGTCAAATGATGGGATAACTCAGATTGTGGCTGAGAAGCTTGACAAGAATAACTTCCATGCTTGGATGTTTAGGTTGACGAATTTCTTGATGGGAAAAGGCTATTGGGACTATATAGAAGGTGAGCATGAAGAGGCACGGGAGATACCGGATATAAATCCGCGGATATAAATCCGACTGCTGCAGATGTGAAAGAGTTTAAAGACTGGAACCAAGGAGCCAGGAAGGTTATGTATTGGCTCTCCATTAGTATACAGGACACCATGATTGGGCATATTCAGGATGCCAAGTCCCCCAAGGAGGCGTGAGACACCTTGGTAAAGCTTTATAAAACAAATACCAAGGCACGTAAGATACAGTTGAAGAATGAACTTCATACTGTGGAGAAAAAGAGCATGTCTATGCGTTGAAGATAAAGGGTATTGTGGAATCCCTTGCATCTATTGGTGTGTCAGTAGATGATGATGATAAGGTGGAGGTCTGTCTACATGGTCTCGGGCCACAATACAAGGCGTTCAAGACGTCTATTCAGACTCGGGAAAACATTCCCAACTTTACAGATTTGGTGTCTATGCTGATTATCGAAGAGAAGAACTTGGGTGAAGACCAACAGTCTTCACAAAGTAAAAACAGTTCAGAGCAACAGGCCTTCTACACGAGTTCAGGAAGAGGACAAGGTAGAGGAGGCTGTGGACGCGGTCAAGGAGGTGGCCGAACAGGTAATCAGAATTATGGCCAGCAGCAGCAGCAACAACAACAGTCCCAGAATCAACAACAACAACAACACGCAGGTGGAAGAGGCAAATTCAGAGGCAGGGGGAGTCAAAGAGGCCGTGGAAATTGGCAAAGGCAATATAATGATGCACGTGAATGCTATTATTGTGGTAAGCCTGGACATGTGCAGTCTGAATGTTAATAAGAAGCAGGCTGACATGCAAAATGGAAAAGTGCAGCAAAACAACTATGCATCCTCCTCAAGCAGAAATAATGAGGATAATGAAAGATTGTTTGTTATGCAGCATGTCGTGAATGCCATGTCTGAAAATGTTGATGCAGCACAAAAAGATAATGTATGGTATGTGGATTCAGGCGCTTCGAACCACATGACAAGTCATGGGGAGTGGTTCAAGGAGATGAAAAACCCGGAAAGACCAGGTTTTGTGGAAACAGGGGATGACACTGCTCATCCAATTGCCCACGTTGGAGATGTGCCATTGTCTATGCAGGATGGCAAAGTGAAGTACTTTGCAGATGTACTTCATGTACCGAACATAACAAAGAATCTGGTTTCAGTTGGCCAGATGATTGAGCAGGGTTTGCAGGTTCGGTTTAACCCTGATGGGTGTTATGTTGAAGATTTTAAAGACAAGTGCAGGTTGGTTGCCAAAAGGCAACAGAGTGGGCAGAATGTTTACATTGAATGTAGACATGCCTGAAATGAGTGCTGCGATGTTTGCAAATGGTTCAGGAGTTGTTGCAGACACAGACATATGGCATAAAAGAATTGGACATGTAAATGTGCAGAGATTGAAGTCTATGCAGACAAAAGGAATTGTGACAGGGTTGCCAAAATTTAAAGTGGAAGGTATGCAGAAAATATGTGAAGCATGCCAATTTGGGAAGCAAACAAAGCATGTGTTTCCACGTAACAGATATGTGAGCAGAAATGCACTAGATGTTGTGCATTCAGATGTATGGGGTCCTACAAAGACCATATCTATGGGAGGCTGCAGGTATTATGTGACTTTCATTGATGACCACACAAGGAAAGTGTGGGTATATTTCATGAAAGAGAAGAGTGAGGTGTTCACTCACTTTCAGAATTTCAGAGTTTTGGTTGAAAAGCAAACAGGGAAATATGTAAAGTGCCTAAGGTCAGATGGAGGGGGAGAGTACTTCTCCAATGAGTTCTCTGAATTCTTGAAGAAGAATGGTATTCGGAGATAGTTTACATGCAGATACACTCCGTAGCAAAATGGAGTTGCTGAGCGAAAAAACAGGCACATTGCTGAGATTGCGCGAGCATTGATGGAAGAGAAGAATATGCCACACTGCTATTGGGCTGAGGCTGTTTCTACAGCAGTATACATCATGAACAGGACTCCAACTGCAGCCATACATGATGTAACTCCAGAGGAGAGGTTTACTGGCAGAAAACCAGATTTGTCTCATCTGAAAGTTTTTGGATGCATTGCATATGTGCATGTGCCAGATGAGCTGAGAACTAAGCTGGATCCAAAAGCTGAAAAATGTGTGTTTATTGGATATTCCCTTGAGCAAAAGGGATACATGTGTTATAACCCTGCTACACGTGAGTTGAGAGTAAGCAGGGATGTTGTTTTTTATGAGATGAGAAGCTGGTATGCTGCTGAAAAAGAAGCTATTGGGGCTGATGTGAGTGGAAGTGTGGTTGCATAGAATGCAGGTCAGCAATCACAGTCTTTGAGTGGACCAGGAGAGTCCTCATCTAGTGGGTCTATTGATAGACCATGGAGTGGCAGGCTGCATCATAATACCAGTCCTGCAAATGTGATTAGTACATCACGTAAAGGAAAAGAGAAAGTGGTTGAGCCCCTTGGTATGCCTGACATTTCTGCAGGGCATTCTCATGTTGATGGAGAGTCTAGTGGCTCAGATATGAGCCTTGATGAGGAGCTTGGGATCCCAGCTATGAGAACACCTGGTGTAAAGAAGGCTATGGAAGCCATGAATGAGAAGCTACGAAGATCTGGGAGAGTGAAAAATCCTGTGCAGAGATTTACCTATGATGGTTATGTGGCACATCACTATGCATATATGGCAAAGGTTGTGCAGGTTGTTGAGCCCACATGCATTGATGAGGCTGTTGGAAATGTATATTGGGAGAAAGCCATGGATGAGGAGATGGATGCACTATATGGAAATGAAACTTGGGATTTAGTGCAATTGCCTGAAGGCAAGAAAGCCATTGGATGCAAGTGGGTGTACAAAGTTAAACATAACAGTGATGGAAGCATAAACAGGTACAAGGCTAGATTGGTAGCCAAAGGATATGCGCAGACATATGGGATTGATTATGAGGAAACTTTTAGCCCAGTTGCCAAGATGGCAACGGTGAGAGTTGTGATAGCAGTGGCTGCGTCAAAGCAATGGTCTTTACATCAGATGGATGTAAAGAATGCATTCTTGCATGGGGATTTGCAAGAAGAGGTGTATATGTTGCAGCCACCTGGTTATGAGGATGAGGGTCACCCTGAGCATGTTTGCAGGTTGAAGAAAGCCTTGTATGGCTTAAAGCAAGCACCAAGAGCATGGTCTGACAAGATTTTTGAATATCTTGTCACTATTGGCTTTCATGTAGCCAATGCAGATTTCTCGCTGTATGTGAGACATGGTGATAGAGGAGTTGTGCTTGTTGTCATCTATGTAGATGATTTGATCATTACGGGGGACCATGATGCAGAGATCTTTGATGTAAAGATCTTGCTTAGACAGAAGTTCGAGATGAAGGATCTGGGGGAGCTCAGATATTTCTTGGGCATTGAGGTGATTAGGTCACCACATGGTATTGGATTACTGCAGAGACAGTATGGCTTGGACATGTTGTCCAAGTATGGTATGACAGGCTGTAAGCCTATTTCTGTGCCATTGGATCAGAATGGCAAGTTGAGTGCAGATTCAGGAGAGATCTTGGAGGATTCTACTATGTATAGGCACATAGTAGGAAGTTTGATCTACATGACGATCACCAGACCAGATTTGAGCTATGCTGTTGGGTTGGTGAGTCACTTTATGCAGGTTCCACGGAAATCGCATTTGGATGCAGTGAGACGCATACTGAGATATGTGAAGTCTACTTTGCATTGTGGACTATTCTATGAGACTGGGACAGAGATATGTGTACATGGGTACACAGATGCTGATTAGGCTGGTGGTATCTCAGATAGAAGATCTACCAGTGGATTCATGTTTTCTTTGGGGAGTGCTGCTGTGACTTGGAGCAGGAAGAAGCAGCCTACGGTTGCTCTATCGAGTACAAAGGCCGAGTACAGAGGAGCTGCTTTGGCAGCATGTGAGGTAGCTTGGTTGAGAAAGCTACTTGCAGATTTGGGTCTATCAGTGGATAGACAAGTTGTCATTTTCTGTGACAACATTAGCAGTATACAGTTGGCCAGGAACCTAGTCTTTCATGCTTCGTCAGAGAGGGTCTTGGCAGGAGATCTTGACCTTGTTTATGTCAGCACAGAGGATCAGGTAGCTGACATCTTCACCAAAGCATTGGGCACAGAGAAGCTCCGCAGATTCAGGGCTTCGCTTGGTGTACATGAGATGGAGTTGAGCTCGAGGGGGAGTGTTGAGATATCGAGCTCTAGTGAGGCGGTGGACACTGATGACCCACCTGGGGGATAGGCCCCACACTTACACCACTGGCATGGTTGGTGAGATCTTGGGTGATATGCGGCCAGTGGGATGACAGGCTGTGTGACAGCCATTCTAGAGACTGGCATAGTTATAGCGCCAGCTCATTTAGTCGGGTTCACACTATAGAGAACCCGTGTATGTATTTGGTTGAGTACCTTTCATATTGTGAGTACTCTTATCTTGTATATGGTGTGTTGAGTGTTGAGTAGAGGAAAAGAAGATTTTCAGCCTCTCACCTTGTGTGTTCTCTATTAGGGTTTTGTGAGTGTGTGTGTGTGCTTGCAAGAGCTGAAGCTCTCTTCCCCCCTGCATCTTTTCATGGTATCAGAGCCTGGTTCGTGCTAAGGGCTGAGCTGCAAGCAAGAGAACCACAGGAAGCGGTACGAGGGTAAGAGCTGCAACTACTCTTCCCTATTCGTGTTGGTGACTACACCCTTGTCGGGAGCTCTACGGGAGGCACCGGCAACGATCTCTGATTGAGGAGCTTTCTTCGCGGGAGTAAAGCATCTCTTCCCCCCTGCATCTTTTCAAAATTTTCCCTAATGTAACTGCATTGTATATGTCGAAATATTTATTAAATCTTAATCCCAATTTATAACGGATGCTTAAAAGTAAGTTTTTTTTGGATCAATAGATATGTATTTATTTACCAAAAAGAAACTTTACATCTTTACATCAGCTTTATCATCATTCAGACCCTGTTTAGTAAACTATAAATCAGAGACTATCTATCATCTTCCAATACAAAAGAAGACTTTTTCCATGAGATCTGATATCCAAGTTGAATGTAAGCTTTAATCATGGCTTTAGTGGTGCATGCTTTAGGTGACTGTTTTTCCAGAACATCCCCCTTCTTAGACCAGATTTTGACTACAGGTATGGTTCCAATTAGGTTTTCAATAAAAGCTACAAATGTGTAATCCATCTGCTTCACTTTCCTATACCATCTTCTAGTCTTTGGTCCAAACTTAACTGGCTTTGTCTTCAAATTCAGTCCTATGATTCCCTGAAAGCATATAAAACAACCTGTTACGCTTAGCCCAGTATGAATGAAGGTCTCCCTCTCAAGAATAAAACTGTCTGCAAGGCCTAAATCATCTATATGATCTCATCCTTATTCAAATTATTTACCAAAAGTATGGACCAGCATATATATATATACATTTATACATCAACCCTGTCACACATCAATCCCTGTGTCACCTACTTTTTAAAATACTATACAATTCTTGGTGTTCCATATCTCCCAAAGACAATAGAATCTGACTATATTGAAGATAAAATTAGCATGTCCATTATTAGTTGTCCATGTCCCTAGTAACCAGTCCCCCCATTTACCTTGTATCCCTATATTACTATAAACCCATTTCCCAATTCTGGTCCAAGTACCTCTAATAGCAAGGCAGCCCCAAAAGGCATGTTTTTCATCCTCAAGAGCAGTTCTATACCTAGGACAACAACCACCACTCGTGAAGTTTCTCTGTAGTATTACCAGCTTAGATCTAATAGGCAAGGCTCCCATGCATACTTTCCAAAGAAAAACTTGGAATTTTATAGGAATACCAGTCTCCCATATTGCCTTCCATCTCTTTCTCCAATTATTAGAGCTCCAACTTACTCTCCATATCTTATTGCAATAGATTAAATTTGCCTCACTCTTTCTCAATACCTTTTACAAATCCTTAGTTCACCCTCTGTCCAATTTAGTCCCATTGTACTAGACCCAATACTTTATCCAACATGAATCATTAAAAGCTGTGAAGTCCATCCATTATGTACCTCCCCAGCACTTGTCTAACTAGCTGCCCTTCCCTGTAAGTCAGTTCAAATTCCTCTTCTAGCTGTTGAGGTTCCTTCCACCCCATTGAGGTCCCATCCTAACAATTAGATAGCCTCCTAATTCCTTTGTTATTCAAGTTCTTAGCTATTCTAGGATGTTGAAGAGCTAAAGGAGGGTTAAATTTATAAGTCCACCAAATCCCTGAGTGTGATTTTTTAGGGAGCTTGGTGGAGGGAGCTTTTTCTAGCAACTCGTGTCTTAAAAATGTGGACATTCTCTCTCTAGCCCCTCCATCACTACCTCCTACCATCTCCTCCAACTACCTCCACCACCACCTCTCAGCCCAACCCACCTTCTCCCCTCTAGCCCCGGGGCTGTGGGTTGTAGGCTGTCTAGCAGGGAGTTCTAAGGGCTGTGCGTGGACTGATGTTTTGGAGTTAGGAGGTGAGCTTGAGGTGAGAGATAGTAGCAAAAAAGGTTTGCAAAGTGGAATCCTTGCAGTAGAAGTTTTGAATTTGGTGAGACTGTGGAAGGTAGGAGATTGGGACTAGTAGTGTTGCCTTGTTCCAAAAATCCAAACTAGTTAAAGTGCCCTATTTTAGCCTTGTTCTCTCCATGGTGGAACCTCTCGTCCAGCCCTAGACAAAGAAGATCGAGGCTCTAGAAAGAGAAAGTAGCCTCTCCAGTTGTGTTGTAGAGAGAAAGGTAAGAGCCCAACCAACTCTATAGAGAGAGATATAACAACCCGATGATTTTGAATCTTAGTGTTTCTTCCTATCTCTTTCTTTGTGTTTTCTTGTGGGCTCTAAGTTGTAGGTTGTTCAGTAGGCAGTTCTGAGGGTTGCGTGGACTGGTTTTTTGGAGCCAAGAAGGGATCTTGAGGTGAGAGATAGTAGCGAACAAGTTCTCTAGAGTGGGATCCTTGAAATACAAGTTTTACAGTTGGTGGGAGTGTGGAAGGTGGTAGGAGATTGGGACTAACATTGTTTCTTTGTTCCAAAAATCCAAACTAGTCAAAGTGCCATGTTCCAGCCCTATTTTCTCCATGGGGAAGAGAACTAGGGTACAAGGTTTTGTGTGGAGTATATCCATATGTTCTACTTGAATCAAACCAAATCTCATGATATTTTGACACTAGGAGGTAGGTGTTTGCAAGTGTGAAAAGTATCTATCTAATAGCTCCTATAGTTAGGACTCCATAAGGACGAGGGACTTAGAGGCTATTAGGGGCCTTCTCCTTTGAACTTGGGAATGAAACTTGATATGTGGGTCTTATACAAGTCAATGAAAAAATCTGCAAAGTTTCATCCTTTTTGGGTTTACTGCTACTAAAGAGGTTCAGAAGAAGGGTTAGTGTTTAGTATAAAGCATCTAGTATAAAGCATCTCCAACTACTAGCTTGCAACCATTGTAGAGGGCTGATGGAGGGCTTGCTGAAGAAGATTTGAGTTGGATCTTGGTGTGCAGGAGGAAAAAAGATATAGGATTTCTCCCATCAATTTTGGTAGTTTTTGGACAAGTGGAAGTGGTACTAGGCTAACATACTCCACCTGGGGTCGACATGATGCTAGATGCCAACCTGAAGACCAATGCAAGACACAACTGAACCACCGGACAAGCCTCGGTATTCCTCCATAACCCGGGACATCTCCGTAGACCTCTGGTCAGCCTTGTTGAGAGAGAAGCACCTATTGTCCATCATGTAGAGAGATAAGCACAAGCTTCCCGGTTCTAGAGAGAGAAAGCACAACCACTGTCCACCAGCCCTCTATACCTGCTGTCCAGCCCTCTCAATCTGTTGTCCAACCCTCTATACTTGTCCATACCTCTATACCTATCATCTAGTTGTAGATAGAGAAGAAAGTGGCTCTATAGAGAGAGAAAATAACTTGTCCATCGTTGTAGAGAGAAAGGTAATAGCGCGACCACCTCTGTAGAGCTTGAATCTTAGTGTTTCTTGTCCAACATGTAGTTCTAAGGGTTGTGTGGACTAGTGTTTTGGAGCCAGGAGGGGAGCTTGAGGTGAGGGATAGTTAAAAAAAAGGTCTTTAGAGTAGAATCCTTATAGTACAAGTTTTGCAGTTGGTGGGAGTGTGGAAGACAGGAGATTGGGACTAACAATGTTGCTTTGTTCCAAAAATCCAAACTAGTCAAAGTGCCCTATTCTAGCCTTGTTTTCTCTATGATAAAAGTAGGTGTGAAAAGTACCTATCTGATAGGTGTTGGAGTGAGGACTGCACAAGGACCCGAGTGTAAGATCCTTGACCCCACTGCACAACGAAATTGGGGGTGCTAGTAGTGGAAGTAGCACTTCTTGCACAATTTAGGATCCCACACTCGGGGCCTTGGCCACGGATATCCAGACAAAAGATTAATCCATCGGTTCTACCAAAACCGAACTCAAAAAAACTTCCCTTGCCCAGAAAGCACGAGCGATTCCTCCGGGATAACTTTTCTCTAACGTAGTCAAAAGCCTGAACTAACTGAACTGATTTAACTCGTAAGTCCCATAATCAGATCAGGGAAAAGACTGTACTTGGATCATAGAGACCAACGCTTTTTTCCTCATTGAGAGGCATAGCCGTTGATTCTTTTCCATAGAACAATTTTTATCCAGGATTTACCTCATCTATCCTGCTAAACAGAAATTCAGTCTCGATTTACGGATCCATCAGTCCCATCCAGTCCCATGGGTTAGCCAACCGCCCAACCACTGTAGTGATGGGATCCAATTAGGAATTTGGTTAGGTTTTGTCCCGGGTACCAGGGAAAAGAGTTCCCAGACCCCCTAGCCGGATATTCATGTAAACATAAAACTAGGCACACCACTTACACACCCAATATGAACTTGCCTTTTTCACAAATTCAACAATCTTTAAAACAATCATTTAATGAAACCATAGTGTTACTGATCATAATCCTCTAATTATCTAGTTGAATCCTTCCTTCCTTCATCGGTGTACCTATGGCATCATTGGCCCAGAATGCTCACCACCAGGGGCCTTTTCAATAGTTCCTACCCGATAATATAATCACATAAAAATATCCAGATGGAATCTCCGTTGAAGATCACCAAGATCACCCAACAGATCCATATAAAAGAGCCATGGACTCATCCGTTGAGGACTAGCAAGGTCAATCAACCAGATCCATGCCCGAATTCAGAAAACAACTCTTACTCCTTGTTCCAATATCTTCCCCGACGTACTCGTGGGTATCTTCGGCGACCCAGAACCCCGAGCACCGTATGGTCAGCACCCTCTAGGATCCTTCGCAGGTCACCTAGCGCTTCACTCATAGCCGCTTCCTTGGTCCCTCATCCACTGTACCGAAAGCTCACCATTTAATCAAACCGAGGCTGGTCAAGACCTCGGCCGACCTTGCTACGCGAGACGTCCTCCGATGACTCTCTGTCAGCAGTTGCAACTTTAACATTGCAACTTTAACAGATACGTCTCCACGACCTCATTCACAAGACGGTCAAAATGCTTCCCTAGCATTCTTGACATAAAACAGTCATTTAAAAACAGATTTCACAAACAAACACAGTTCCAACAATATTTCCATCTTTTCTCATTACTCCTCATCCTTTCACATTAGACCCCATCTTTTTTTTCATCTTACCATAATTGTATTTTCATCATCGATCCCTATCACATCACATCATTCCTACATCAAATCACATCCAATCGCATCATCCACACATCAATCCACATCATCCATACATCCATCCACATCAATCCACACGTCAATCCTCCACATAATTCAAACATCCATGCACATCAATACACATTATCCACACATCAATCCACCTCATCCATACATCCATTCACACCATCCACATCAATCCACATCATTCACTCATCATACACATACCAATCCACATCATCCACATCAATCCACATTATCCACACATCCATCCATATCTTCCATACATCCATCCACATCAATCCACATCATCCAAACATCCATGCACATCAATCCACACATCAATCCACCTCATTTCATAAGCATTCCCATTCTCATCTAATCACATCTTTTTCTATCTCATCACTTATTTCCTCATCTATCCTCATCAGATCTCACCCACTTGCAGCTACCCATATATCTCATCACTTCACATACATTAACATCTATCCATTTTACATCGCATCTTATTACATTCTGATACCCATATATCTCATCACTTCACATACATTAACATCTATCCATTTTACATCGCATCTTATCACATTCATTTCACATCACATCTCATTCATTCACATCCTGATTCACATGCTAACACATTCATTCATGTCCCTTGTCATTCATTCACATCCCAATTTACATCACATCACATCCATTCACATCTCTTATCATTCATTCACATCCTATATCATTCATTCACATCCTGATTCACATCACATCACATCCATTCACATCCCTTATCATTTATTCACATCTCGATTCACATCACATCACATCCATTCACATCCCTTATCATTCATTCACATCCCTTATCATTCATTCACATCTCGATTCACATCACATCACATCCATTCACATCCCTTATCATTCATTCACATCCTATATCATTCATTCACATCCCGATTCACATTACATCACATCCATTCACATCCCTTATCATTCATTCACATCCTATATCATTCATTCACATCTTGATTCATATGCTACCACATTCATTCACATCCTATATCATTCATATCTATCCAATTTACATCACATCACATCGCTTCAATTCTCGTTCATATCCATCACATTTACATCCACATATATTCTCCCACATACATCCACATCCATAATTATCACATATACATCCACATCTATCCTTTGACATACATCCACATCCATACTTATCACATGCACATCCACATCTATCCTTTGACATACATCCACATCCATCTTTTCACTTACATACATCCACATCCATTCTTTCTCATACATTCACTTCCATTCTTCACATACATCCACATCCATCCATCCATTCATTCCCATCTATCTGATTCACATTACTTCTCATCACATCTATTCACCTCACATTCTCATCACTCCTATTCTCATTGTATCCATCCATCCATTCATTCCCATCTATCTGATTCGCATCCCATCTCATCACATCTATTCATCCATTCATTCTCATCTATTTGATTCGCATCACATCTATTCATCCATTCATTCTCATCTATTTGATTCGCATCACATCTATTTACCTCTCATTCTCATCACATCTATTTATCCATTCATTCTCATCACATCTATTTGATTCGCATCACATCTCATCACATCTATTTACCTCTCATTCTCATCACATCTATTCTCATCACATCTATTTACCTCTCATTCTCATCACATCTATCCATCCATTCATTCTCATCTATTTGATTCGCATCACATCTCATCACATCTATCCATCCATTCATTCTCATCTATTTGATTCGCATCACATCTCATCACATCTATTCTTAGAATGCAAGAGACTTCTTATTTTTGATATATTCTTTACACATCTATTTATGCATAATTTTAATTTTAAGAAGTAACTCTTTTGAATTAAAAATAAATTTCTTTATGCATCTTTCTATGCATAAAATCAAAATTGATGAGAATAACTCTTTTGGGAATAAAAATAAATTCTTTATGCATCTATTTATGCATAAAATAAAAATTGATGAGAATAACTCTTTTGGAATAAAAATAAATTTCTTTATGCATCTTCCTATGCATAAAATGAAAATTGATGAGAATAACTCTTTTGAAATAAAAATAAATTTTTATTATGCATCTTGCTATGCATAAAATAAAAATTGATGAGAATAACTCTTTTGAAATAAAAATAAATTTCTTTATGCATCTTCCTATGCATAAAATGAAAATTGATGAGAATAACTCTTCACACGTCAATCCACATCATTCAAACATCCATGCACATCAATCCACATTATCCACACATCAATCCACCTCATTTCATAAGCATTCCCATTCTCATCTAATCACATCTTTTTCTATCTCATCACTTATTTCCTCATTTATCCTCATCAAGTCTCACCCACTTGCATCTACCTGTATATCTCATCACTTCACATACCTCAACATCTATCCAGTTTACATCGCATCTTATCACATTCATTGCACATCACATCTCATTCATTCACATCCTGATTCACATGCTAACACATTCATTCATGTCCCTTATCGTTCATTCACATCCCGATTCACATTATATCACATCCCTTATCATTCATTCACATCCTATATCATTCATTCACATCCTGATTCACATCACATAACATCCATTCACATCCCTTATCATTCATTCACATCTCGATTCACATCACATCACATCTATTATCATTCATTCACATCTCGATTCACATCACATCACATCCATTCACATCCCTTATCATTCATTCACATCCTTTATCATTCATTCACATCCCGATTCACATCACATCACATCCATTCACATCCCTTATCATTCATTCACATCTCATTTCACATCACATCACATCCATTCACATCCCTTATCATTCATTCACATCCTATATCATTCATTCACATCCTGATTCACATTACATCACATCCATTCACATCCCTTATCATTCATTCACATCTTATATCATTCATTCACTTCCCGATTCATATGCTATCACATTCATTCACATCCTATATCATTCATATCCATCCAATTTACATCACATCTCATCGCTTCAATTCTCTTTCATATCCATCACATTTACATCCACATATATCCTCCCACATACATCCACATACATATATCCTCCCACATACATCCACATCCATACTTATCACATACACATCCACATCTATCCTTTGACATACATCCACATCCATACTTATCACATACACATCCACATCTATCCTTTCACATACATCCACATGCATCTTTTCCTTTCACATACATCCACATCCATCTTTTCACTTACATACATCCACATCCATTCTTTCTCATACATCCACTTCCATTCTTCACATACATCCACTTCTATTCTTCACATACATCCACATCCATCCATCCATTCATTCCCATCTATCTGATTCACATTACTTCTCATCACATCTATTCACCTCACATTCTCATCACTCCTTTACCATCACATCTATTCACCTCTCATTCGCATCCCATCTTATCACATTTATTCATCCATTCATTCTCATCTATTTGATTCGCATCACATCTCATCACATCTATTTACCTCTCATTCTCATCACATCTATTCACCTCTCATTCGCATCCCATCTCATCACATCTATTCATCCATTCATTCTCATCTATTTGATTCGCATCCCATCTCATCACATCTATTTACCTCTCATTCTCATCACATCTATTCACCTCTCATTCGCATTCCATCTCATCACATCTATTCATCCATTCATTCTCATCTATTTGATTCTCATCACATCTCATCACATCTATTTACCGCTCATTCTCATCACATCTATTCATCCATTCATTCTCATCTATTTGATTCGCATCACATCTCATCACATCTATTCTTAGAATGCAAGAGAATCCTTATTTTTATATAAAGATTCTTTACACATCTATTTATGCATAATTTCAATTTTAAGGAGTAACTCTTTTGAATTAAAAATAAATTTCTTTATGTATCTTTCTATGCATAAAATCAAAATTGATGAGAATAACTCTTTTGGAATTAAAATAAATTCTTTATGCATCTATTTATGCATAAAATCAAAATTGATGAGAGTAACTCTTTTGAAATAAAAATAAATTTCTTTATGCATCTTCCTATGCATAAAATGAAAATGGATGAGAATAACTCTTTTGAAATAAAAATAAATTTCTTTATGCATCTTCCTATGCATAAAATGAAAATTGATGAGAATAACTTTTTCAAATAAAAATAAATTTCTTGATGCATCTTGCTATGCATAAAATGAAAATTGATGAGAATAACTCTTTTGAAATAAAAATAAATTTCTTGATGCATCTTCCTATGCATAAAATGCAAATTGATGAGAATAACTCTTTTGAAATAAAAATAAATTTCTTTATGAATCTTTCTATGCCTAAAATGAAAATTGATGAGAATAACTCTTTTGAAAAAAAATAAATTCTTTATGCATCTATTTATGCATAAAATAAAAATTGATGAAAATAACTATTTTGGAATAAAAATGAATTTCTTTATGCATCTTCCTATGCATAAAATGAAAATTGATGAGAATAACTCTTTTGGAATAAAAATGAATTTCTTTATGCATCTTCCTAATGAAAATTGATGAGAATAACTCTTTTGAAATAAAAATAAATTTCTTTATGCATCTTCCTATGCATAAAATAAAAATTGATGAAAATAACTCTTTTGAAATAAAAATAATTTTCTTTATGCATCTTTCTATGCATAAAATGAAAATTGATGAGAATAACTCTTTTGGAATAAAAATAAATTCTTTATGCATAAAATCAAAATTGATGAAAATAACTCTTTTGGAATAAAAATAAATTTCTTTATGCATCTTCCTATTGATGAAAATAACTCTTTTGAAATAAAAATAAATTTCTTTATGTATCTTCCTATGCGTAAAATAAAAATTGATGAAAATAACTCTTTTGAAATAAAAATAAATTTCTTTAAACATCTTTCTATGCATGAAATGAAAATTGATGAGAATAACTCTTTTGAAATAAAAATAAATTTCTTTATGCATATTTCTATGCATAAAATCAAAACTACACTTTTAGAATACACAATTGGTGGGGATTACTCTTTTTGGATAATAAAAGATAAAACTTATGTCACCAAATTTTAGAAAATTTTGCCATAACCTCCTTTGTATGGCTGACCATTTTTCAAATTTTTCTAACTTAAAATTACTTAAAAATTATCCCCAAATGATTTTAAGCACTCTAAACTAATCAAATTTCACTTTTAAAAGAGAAACAATATGAAAAGATTAATTCCAACAATTAGATTACTTAACTAGGATACAGAAGGGCTGAATTTAAGAAGAAGAGAGGGGGAAAGCCTTTCCAATAAGGCATAGCATCTGTTTATCATTTTAAGATAACAAACAATTTAGAAAACCATTAAAAGAATAAGAAAAAGTATAATTTCTTACTTACATGAAATTATGGGAGCTTTCCTTTGGCTTTGATGGTTTGAGGGATCTACTCTTGTTTGCAACAAGAGTGCCTGGAGTCTCGTCTCCTGAGTTGAGAGAAAACTTATAATGGGCTCGATGACTATCACGTGCATGCCCTGGCCATGGCTTATCTTTGGCATGAATAGTCTTAATCCCTAATTAGTGCAGTAGTTAGGAAAACATGCCATCGTCACAACATCATTCATGAACGATCTTAATCCCTAATTAGTACAGTAGTTAGGACAACATATCATCATCACCAATCATCTACAACATCATGGGAAGGTATAAATGTCCTACCCACTGACATCGATAGTTTTTTTGACTGACTGCTGTATGTCATTGTACAATAGCCGGCTAGAGTCCAAAAGTTTGGCAATAGTTGTGGGCAAGAGGACCAGGAGTGAAGCACAGCACTAATCAATGATTATTCAAGGTTTTTGTCCATATGACAGGTCGACAACATTTTACAATTGGTCAACTACTTCCCAAGATCTCATATAAGCAAATCAGACATAATTCATTCAGTTTTCAGTCATTCATTCATCTGTCACGTGCATCCTGCAGTTCGAGACGAGTCAGCCATTGTTCCACTCTACGCGTCGGAGGTCAGGTGTGCGCATTGTCTTGCACATGAAGCAGTGCCAATCTGTACTATGAGTCTCCCTATGGAATGATGTTAGATGACCTATGTGTTTGGTTTGCACAACAACCAGATTCCATGCATCTATAGGAAGCATGTAGAATAGGGTCCACCATCCCGTAGGGCTACCCCAGAAGAGAGTCTTACACTCTTGCATTGGGAATTGGGTATGCTTAGGCTACCCAAGGGGGGCTAGGCAAGCCCTAGGCTTTGCCCAGCAGCCCTAGAAGGGCTCGGTAGGCTGTTGACCAGCCCACGTGGGCTTGGCCAGGCAGCGGATTGGCCCATGGCCTAGCCCAGCCCACCAGGCATCCTGTCCCTAGAAGAACGGTTGTGCATTTTCTTGCTATGGCCATCTTCAAACAAGAGAGAGAACGAAGAACTTTAGAACAAAGCACACTAGGCAGTCCTTCAAGGGTGGCATACATGAGTGTGCATGATATGTTCCAGGAGGTGATGCGAGCAATTGTAGAACATAGCACCAAATTGGAAGAGTTGGCCTTTATTTCAAATTTACATCATTCTAATAAGTCAAATACACCATTGGTGGTGGGGGCCCTATAGAGGGTATTTGGGACCCAATAAAGTGTCCTCTTCTCCCTCCCTCCCTCTCTCCCTCTCTCTCTCTCTCTCTCTCTAGTTTCTGCACATCTTCTTCTATGTTGTGCGTTATCTTCATCACAAAAAATTGCTAAATTTTGAGCATTGAAGTTTCCAATTCTTCCACATGTTATGTCATCATTAGGCTCATTATAAGCATGTGGAAAAGGGGCCTAAAGATCAACCCTTTGGGGCTGATCAAGGCCCACCCATGTATAAGCACTTATCAACCTTTCTCTACCATATATAAATGCAAAAAACTCCTAACACCAGTCTCTCTTCTTCTCTCCTCTTTCTTAACTGTGTGTTAATCAACATCAATGTTCTTAATTAGGCTTAGGGCTATGAATTAGTACATCAAGGCTTTTGCTCATGTAACATTGCTATCAGAGAATTTAGGCTCACCCACTAAGCATAGTCCCAAGGAAGGTGTCACATGCACTTGGCATTGTAGTGCATGGTGACAAGATGGCTCATCATCAGTGCATCATTGTATAGTAGTAGGGCCCTTTAGGATATGATTTTCTTATATGTCATGGCCCCATTGTAATCCCTAGTCTTGGATATGTCACGCACGAGCTACATAGATCTTTCCTTAGTCTTAGAGTGTCAGTGAGTCAGCCGTCTCTTAACCCACTTGAAGAGAAACAATTATGCATGTAGAAGCTAGTAGAAGCCTTAGGGTTTGCATTACCCCACTTGAAGAGAAACATTCATGCATGTAGAAGCTGGTAGAAGCCTTAGGGTTTGCATTAACCCACTTGAAGAGAAACATTCATGCATGTAGAAGTCAGTAGATGTCTTAGGGTTTGCATTAGTTCATGGTCTTCATTTGCATAGCATTCATCTCATGTGGATGTGAACCATTGCATAAGCCTTGGACCATTTATCCATTATTATCATCCAGTTGTTGGTAGCATTTAATATCCAATTAGTGAGCTTATTAGCATTAAATTCAGCATTGTTAGCTTAATATTTAGAATATACAAGTCGTGTAGCTTATTATCATCAGTCAGCTTGCTCTGTAGCTAGCCAACTAGCACCATACATCCATATAAATAGCAAGAGATTGCTATTTATATCATTAGTCTTCCTACTCTGTAGCCAGCCAACCAGCACCACATCCATATAAATAGCAAGAAATTTCTTTTCCTCATCATTCATTGATCAAGAATACAACATAGAGCTACCCATAAAAATGCATCATCATCAGCAGCAGTAGGAAGAAGTGCTTCAAACCATCAGTTCTTCTCAACCCATAGCAGAATTCAACATTCATATCTCATAGTTTTCTCCATCCTCCCACGTGAAAGAAAACACAACATATTCAGTCCTCATCCTGCATATTTATAGCCCTAGAATAGTCCCAATTCATCCCCTTTCTCTGCCATAGTTTACAGCCCTTTGGAAGAGTGCATTGGTGTCGAGATTGGTCATCATTGGTGCTTCTACAATCGTAAGTTAGCCGCCCGACTTGTGATCTTCCAAAGGTCTTGCATTTGGTTTATCTACAACCCCAAAGTCAATCATTCCCTTCAAAGTAATAAAGCAAATACTCCTAGCAATAGGAGGGGGCCCTTCATATCTCTATCTCTCTCTCTCATCTCTTAAAATTGTTAAACTGAACTCGCAAAAAGCACGATACAGAAGGTAGTATGAGACTTTGTGTGATAGGATTCTACATCTATGCAGAATTCTACTAGATCTTATAGAAGGTGCACAGTTCCATAAAAAAGGATGGAGTAGGGTAGCAGATGGAGTGGCCTGCAACAAACAGATAAAGCTAGAGGAAGCATTCCTTGAGGGTAGGTATGCATACCCAGTACCTCATCAAGCTCTCAAATCACTTCCAAAGGTCTAGAAAGGCATGATTAGTTTTGGAACAGGTGACCCACTTGTGTCAAGGTTAAGTGTCACATGCACGCCCATGCCATGACTAATCTTTGGCATGAAAATTCTTAATCCCTGAACTAGGCAGCAATTTAGCATCATAAACATTAACATCAGCATCAACATGAGCTTCAACATGATCATCATTCTCAACACCATCATTATCAGCAGCAACCCCATTAGAGGGAAACAACCTACAGTTGGCAGCCATCCCAAGTAGCATGCGGCTAAGCCTAGGCAGTGGTCAATTCATGGGACAACATGTACCATGAAGTGCAACATTTAAAGGGATTTTATGGAAATATTTCATGTCCAGTAGCTATCTACTAGCCATCGATAGCCGTCTACTACTGGCCCCGACCTGTACCTTTCAGCATATATATAAGCATAATTCAGAATTCAGCATTCCATCAAAAGTGTTCATTCACTCATTTATCATTAGCATCAGTCTAAGTCATGTAGTAGAAAGGGGCCAAGGTCAACTCTATGAGGCTGACCATAGGCCTAAGTCATTCATCATTAGCATCAGTCTAAGTCATGTAGAAAGGGGCTAAGGTAAACCCTATAACTCATGTATAAACATCAAAGCAACCTTTTTCTACCGTATAAAAGAAAACCCTCACACCATATAAAAGAAAACCCTCACACCCAATCTATCTCTCCTTTGTCTTAATCATGTTTATTTAGAATCAATGTTCTTAATCAAGCTTAGGGCTGTGGATGAGTACAACAATGTTTATTTAGCATCAATGTTCTTAATCAAGATTAGGGCTATGAATCATTATCAGAAGGCTTCTGCATATGCAACATGGAGGGAACCTTACCTTCTCCATAGAAACAAGGACAGATATTTCCTCCAAGAGGGAACCCATGTCCATGGCAATAGCAAACCTCCGCAAGCAAGCCTTTGTGCCACAGATGATCTCAGCACTCCACCACCAATCTCCAAAACTTCTCAAGCAGTAGGAACCACAAGGACCAATCAGCCCCTTCAAAAATTTGAGATAGAGAGTGGGTGGACATCAACAAAATAGCCCACAAAAATCCTCTGAAAAACACCCACCGGGAGGGGAGGGAAGCCGAGGAAGAAGACTAACAGGGTTGCACCACAAGAGTGATGCACACCCAAATTTTGTGTGCAGTTTACGCAAAGCCCTGTATGGCTTGAAGTAGGCACCCAATGGCAATACCAACCAGCAGATGGGTGTAGTACAAGTGCCTGTGAATTAGTGTTGGATAACAAGTGAGTGGAAAACAGTTTAATGGGGCCAACTGGTAGCCTCACTGGAAACTGAGAACCAAAGGAGGAGTCTCGACGATTTATCAACCCTAATTTTTACTAATCAAAGGTTAATCAACCCTAATTCCAACCATTGGGCACAATTGATGGTTGAATCTTGCCGTTAGGGACGTGTCGCCCGCACAGCTCCCTATCACTTCATATTATAAAATCCCCTTGTTTGTTTATCATTATGCTTAATCCACCATGTTAATCCTCTTTTGGGATCCACCTTAAATCCTTCAATCACACCTCTCTCTCTCTCTCTCTCTCTCTCACGCATGCACGCACACACACACACATCCCTCTCTCACTCTTATACACATCACACACACACACACACACATCACACACACACCTCACATCACCTCTCTCTCTCTCTCTCTCTCTCTCTCTCTCTCCCCACTAACCTGGCATGTAGGAAGGTGACATAGATAGGCTGAAGGAGGGCGCGCGGACCGGCGCGCGAGCGATTAAGGGACAAGTGTCAAGCATGGCTGCAATAGATGGCTCTTGGGATTTTACGTGAGCCATCTATTTTGGGTTTTTGAAAATACATTTCAGTGCATCACGTTTGGAAAAACATCACTTAAGAAATGCTTTGTAGTTTTTGCAAGCGTTGTTTATAGCATCATGTAAGTAACATAGAAAACGTCGCTTATGTGACTACTCATGTGACGATCATTGTGACACAATTTTTTCATCTTTAAAAACTATTGTTTATACGACATTTGTCAATCACGTAATGACTCTTTTGTAAAAACCCATCATTTTGGGCCCCTCTAACGGGAGTTGTGTTGTAGTGATTGTAGCCATATTTGGATTTTCCAAATCTGTATTAAGTGGTTATCCAAATATAGTGATATGAGCATTAGGTAGGTGCCCAATATGGGTGATGTATGGATTGTAGCTAGATTTGGATAATTTCCCAAATCTACATGTAGTGGTTGGACAAAATTATGGAGAAGTTCATTATGCAAGTCCCCAATAAGAGTGAGCTATTGTCCTAGTGGTACAACAAACGGTTCATGTCTCGTTTTTTACCATAACTGGTGGTTATTGGACTGATTATTACTAAGTCATGGTCTACTTGGGATAAAACTAGCTTAGGATCGACACACCAAATGTTTACATTATGGCGTTAGTGAGACTGCTTCTTGTAGGCCACTTGCTATGACCAAACATAGGATAGTTGAATGCCTTCTTCATAAAATTTAAGGTGATGTTTCCACTGGTGAATTCGGAGCTCCGAGGACTATGGTGATATCGTGGTGGCTCCTATTTGTAGGTATTTCACTATTCCTCTATTGACATCTCCGTTTCATTGGCTCATTTTCTCCTAAATATCCTTGCTATATAGATTTGGAAAATTTTCCAAATCTACATTGAGTGGTTGGTCAAATCTACTGAGAGGAGAATTACACAAGCTTGTGGTGGTCAGGGTTAGCATTAGGAAATTCTCTAATGAGGTCTAGTCAAAGGAGCATTAGGGAAGTCCCCATAGGAGTGAGCTATGAATTGTTACAGATAGATTTGGACAATTGTCCAAATTGTTATTGAATGGTTGGTGACCAAATCTATTGAGAAGATCATTAGGAAAGTCCCTAATAGGAGTGAGATATGAATTGTTTATAGATTTGGAGAGGACAAAATCTAGTGAGAGGAGTATTAGGTGAGTCTCGAGTCCCTAGTAAGAGTGAGCTATGAATTATATATAGATTTGGATAATTGTCCAAATCTATATTGAATGGTTGGTCAAATCAAGCGAGTGGTGTATTAGAAAAATCCATGATAAGGGTTAGCCTTAGGCAAGTCTCCAATAGGGGTGAGGTCTAGTGAGAAGAACATTATGGAAGTCCCCACTAATAGGAGTGAAGTTAGATTTGGACAATTTAGTTAGATTTGGACAATTGTCCAAATCTAACTACAATTTATAGCTCACTCCTATTAGTGGGGACTTCCATAATGCTCTTCTCACTAGACCTCACCCCTATTGGAGACTTGCCTAAGGACAATCCATGATAAGGGTTAGCCTTAGTATAGGCAAGTCTCCAATAGGGGTGAGGTCTAGTGAGAAGAGCATTATGGAAGTCCCCACTAATAGGAGTGAGCTATAAATTGTAGTTAGATTTGGACAATTGTCCAAATCTATATTGAATAGTTGGCCAAATCTAGTGATATGAGCATTACGCAAGTCTCCAAAAAGGGTTAGTCTTAGGCAAGTCTCCAATAGGGGTGATGTGTAGTGAGAGGAGCATTATGGAAGTCCCCAATAAGAGTGAGCTATGAATTGTAGATAGATTTGGACAATTGTCCAAATTTATACTAAATGGTTGGGACCACATCTAGTGAGATGAGCATTAGGCAAGTCTGCAAACTGGGGTGAGCTATGAATTGAAAAAGTGAGACAAGAATTAGGCAAATCCCCCATAGGATTAATATTAGGCAAGCCCCCAATAGGGTTAGTATTAGGCAAGCCCTCAATAGGGACGTGAGGTCTAGTGAGAGGAGAATTAGGCAAGTCCCCAATAGATGTGAACTATGAATTGTAGATAGATTTGGACTGTTCAAATCTGTATTGATGGTTGGCCAAATGTAATGAGATAGCAACATTAGGCAAGTCAAAAGGGGTGAGGTATGAATTGTAGGTAGACTTGGATAATTGTCCAAATCTACATTTAATGGTTGGCTAAATCTAATGAGAAGAGAATTAGGCAAGTCCCTAATAGGAGTGAGCTATGAATTATATACATAATTTGGATAATTTTCCACATCTACATTGATCGGTTGGTTAAATATAGTGAGAGGAGCATTAGGCAAGTCCGTGGTCAGGGTTAGCATTAGGAAATTATCTAATGAGGCTGAGGTCTAGTCAAAGGAGCATTAGGAAATTCTATAATGGAGATGAGGTCTAGTCAAAGGAGAACTAGGCAAGTTCCCAGCAATAGGAGTGATATGAACTTTAGATAGATTTGGACAATTATCTAAATCTATATTTTGAATGGTTGACCAAATCTAGTGAGAATAACATTAAGTAAGTCCCTAAGATAAGTGACCTATGAATTGTATATAGATTTAGATAATTTTATAAATCTATATTTAACGGTTAGTGAGAGAATCTAGGCGAGTCCCCAATAGGAGAAAGCTATAAATTGAAGTTAGATTTGGACAATTATCCAAATCTTTATTAAACTGGTTGGCCAAACCTATTGATGCGAGCATTAGGTATGTAAGATTCCTCCCCCAGCCTCTCAGGATGTCCCGTATCTTCCCCTGTAATCAAATCCCTCTTCAGAAATATAAAAGATCTTGTTTCTACCAGTTTTGGCCTAGAGAGAGAAAATGTTCTAGAAAGGAAATATTCAGTTTTTAAATATTTTTGGATAGAAAAATACATCATCTTATTAAAATAAGTTCCCCTGAAGCAAAAGTTCAAAAAGATTTTCAGAAGGTGCATTAGAAATTAAGTATAATCTGTTCAAGAGGCATTATCCTAGGGGTGAAGATTTTTTCAAAATTTTAAATTAAGGTTCCTATGGACCAATAAGATTCATCCAAATGTAGGGAGGAGATAAATAGAAGAATAAAAGAAAAATCTCCCAAAAATGAGTAAATACTCACATAAGATGAAGAGTTGACTAAGGACAAGGTTAATAGTTAAAAAAGAGAGATATTTAGGTGAAATGATGCATTTTTGACACCTCTGCATGGGGGAATTCCCCTCATGAAGTCAAATTCATTAATAAGTGGGTGATTCTTCTCTTTTCCATTTATTTTATGGTTTTTATGGTTTTTTATGCTTTTTGTCTTCTCTAAAATTGCAAGTGATGTTATGCCTCATTGCAAAAGGCATTCCCCTCTCTTCTCTAGTAAATCCAACCATTCTTTATCCTAGGTGAATGATTAATGAATAAACTCAAGTTTTTCATATTGTTTCTCTTAAAATAAGTAGAAAAATGTTACTTTAGAATGATTTAAATACTCTTGATGCATTTTTAACTAATTTTAGAGACTTAAAATTGAAAAATTGTCAGCCATACAAAGGAGGTTACAGTGAAATTTTTTAAAAATTTAGAAATAAGTATTATCTTTCATTATTCTAAAAGAGTTATGAATTCTATATTCTAAAGTGTCATTTTCATGCATAGAAGATGCATTTTGATTATTTGTATAAAAGAAATTTAGTTTTATAAAAGTATTACTTTCATTATTATTGATTTTTATGCATAAAAGTATGCATAAAAGATTATTATTTTATTGTAAAAGTGTTACTTTTATCATATTTAATTTTCATGCATAGAGGTATGCATAAAAGATTATTATTTTATTGTAAATGTGTTACTTTTATCATATTTGATTTTCATGCATAGAGGTATGCATAAAAGATTATTATTTTATTGTAAAAGTGTTACTTTTATCATAATTGCTTTTCATGCATAGAGGTATGCATAAAAGATTATTATTTTATTGTAAAAGTGTTACTTTTATCATATTTGATTTTTATGCATAAATGGGTGCATAAAAGATATTTTTATATTAAAAGTGTGATTTTCATCATAAATGATTTTATGCTTAAATTAGATGCATAAGAGAAATTCTTTTATTCTAAAAGTGTAATTCCTACTAAATTGGATTTATGAATGGAAAGATGCATAAAGACTTTATTTTAATCCAAAAGTGTTATTCTCATCAATTTTAATTTTATGCATAGAAAGATGCATAAAGAAATCTATTTTTAGTTCAAAAGAGTTATTTTCGTGGGTCACCGAAGATACCCACACGTGCGTCGTGGAAGATATTGGAATAAGGAGTAAGAGTTGTTTTCTGAAACCGGGCATGGATCTGGTTGATTGACCTTGCTGGTCCTCAACGGATGAGTCCATGGCTTTTTTATATGAATCTGTTGGTTGATCTTGTTGATCTTCAACGGAGATTCCATCTTAATTTTTATAAGTGATTATATTTGCCGGAGGATTGTGATCACTGATACTATGGTTTCATTAAATGATTGTTTTAAAGATGACTGAATCTGTGAAAAAGGCAATTTCATATTGGGTGTGTAAGTGGTGTGACTAGTTTTATGTTTGCATGAACATCCGGCTAGGGGGCCTGGGAACTCTTTTCCTTGGTACCCGCGGGACAAAACCTAACCAAATTCCTAATTGGATCCCATCACTACAGTGGTTGGGCGGTTGGCTAACCCATGGGACTAGATGGAGTTAGGCTGGACTGATGGATCCGTAAATCGAGACTCAATTTCTGCTTAGTTCGATTGATGAAGTAAATCCCGGACAAAAATTATTCTATGGAAAAGAATCAACGGCTGTGCCTCTCAATGAGGAAAAAAGCGTTGAACTCTATGATCCAAGTACAGTCTTTTTCCTTGATCTGACTATGGGACTTACGGGTTCGGTCAGATGAGCTCAGTTAGTTAAGGCTTTTGACTACGTTAGGGAAAAGTTATCCTGGTGGAATCGCCCGTGCTTTCCGGGCAAGAGAAGTTTTTTCCGAGTTCGGTTTGGAAGAATCGAGGAATTAGTCACCTGTCCGGATATCCGTGGGTAAGGCCCCGAGTGTGGGACCCTGCCTCGCACAAGATGTGGTACTTTTGCTGCTAGCACCCCGAATCTATTGCACGGTGGAGACAGGGATCCTACAGTTGGTATCAGAGCTATTTTGCTAATGAGGATCAACCGAGAAGCCAAAAATGTCAAAAATTTATCAAGAGGCACTAAAAGGTTGTAATTGTGTGATAAAATTCATACAATTTGCTATTCAAACTGAAATTCGTAATTTGGTAATTGGGTCTTCCGACGTGGAAGTACCGCAATTGTATGGAATCCCTGACTTGCTTCAGGCCTAGACATGATAGTATTTACCTTATAATTCCAAGGACCGTGACTACCCGTATATACCGAGGGTATAACTACAGCTCTTTACTGGCAGTATATACGAGTAAATCTAAGACTTGAAATTATAAGCATTAATGCTATCTAGATGATGAATTCGAGTGTGGTTGATATGATTTTTAAATTCTGGTTGAGAACTGATGAGTTGATTTGGATTCTGATTGAATTTTTTTTGATGATTCCTGAAATTTGGTTGAAATGTAATAAGCTGAGCGAAACCACAATGAGGATAAATGGGACGAGTCCCTGTGATGATGTTCTTAAATGGAATGATGTTAATGACTTCAGCCAATTACTATGAGATTAGTGGATTGTGCTGGCAGATTGCTACTGTTAACTTTTGATCATTGGATCAAGTTAAGGGATGATAAATTAAAAATCTGAAAAATTGAAATCCCCATGGAAGATTATTTAGATAGAAGAATTCAGTCTGATGGACCATTATTATGTTAAAGATATGAATGAGAGAATTCTGAATGAATTGTTAATAAGTAATAATACGTTCTATATGAGTATCTTTATCCCTTGACGCTGTGGGGAGCCGAGAACCCCGAAATCAGTTGAATAAAAAATCGGATTGAATCATAAATAAAGAGACTTAACAAGAATTTTCGTATTGATAGGAACATGGATCGAGGTCGTCGTGGTAGAAATGTTAACCCACAACTCGATGAAGAAGAGCTCGACCAAGATGTTCGTAAAACTCTTCATAGTTCGCAGCCTGGACCTTTCAAGGGTGAAGGGGGAAAACTTGGGCGAGGCTGTGGAGAAGTGGATCGAATCAATGGAAGAATACTTCGATGTCACCGGGTACAATGAGAAGAGCAAAATGGCTCTTGCAAGGCTGAAGATAGTCGAGACAGCTAGAGTGGCATGGAGAAACCACTGTGAGACAAACCGTCTCGACCGAAATACCCAAACCTGGACCGATCTCAAGGCTTATCTCAGAAAGAGGTTTTGTCCCCCAGGCTTTCTTGAAACTAAGATGAATGAGTTCTTGGAACTAAAGCAGGAAACCCAAAAAATTGAAGAGTATCATCAGGCTTTTGCACTTCTCCTTAAATATTCCCCTCAATTGGATGAAGAGCAGCTGATGGTGGCCAGGTTCATTCAAGGAATGAACGAGCCATTAGATACTTTAGTCAAGAATGCCAAACCTATTTCCATGGCCGAAGCAGTTCGGATGGCAAAGGATTTCGCCAAAGCCTTTGATATCAAAGTCTCGTCAAAGCCAGCACCATCACCTTTCAAAAGGTTTTTATTCCCAGAAGGTGATTCCAACCTTCCTCCGCATAAGAGATATCAGGGTCAAACCCAGGATATGGGAAGTTCCAGAATGGAAGAAATGTCCTTTTCTCGAAACTCAATTCCCTGGATTTCAACTTCAGAAGTTCTGCCCTTGAACAAGAGAGTGAAATGCTATAACTGTCAAGGATTTGGACATCGCAGTATGGATTGCCCAACTCCTTTTGGATCAAGGTTTTCAGGGCAAGGAAATCAGGGATCAAGATTCTAGACTCCAGATCCTTCCTTCGAGAGTAATCACGGTTCTATCCGCCAAAATCAAGGAAATCCCAGAGGTAAACCCTCTATCCAAGCTGCAGTTTCAACCCAAAGTAATACAAGACCTCCAACTCAGAATAGGGGAAGTCAAAGAGAGCTGTTCCCAAATCGGTCGTCCACTTCCAAGGCAGTAACGCTGGAAGTGATTGAAGAAGAAGAAGAAGATGAAAGAGATCATACTCCACCTGCGAGATGAGGACATCTCGCATTTTTTAAGTGGGGTAGAATGTAAGATTTCTCCCCCAGCCTCTTAGGATGTCCAGTATCTTCTCCTGTAATCAAATCCCTCTTCAGAAATATAAAAGATCTTGTTTCTACCAGTTTTGGCCTAGAGAGAGAAAATATTCTAAAAAGGGAATATTCAATTTTTAAATATTTTTGGATAGAAAAATACCTCATCTTATTAAAATAAGTTCTCATGAAGCACAAGTTCAAATAGATTTTCAGAAGGTGCATTAGAAATTAAAAATAATCTGTTCAAGAGGCATTATCCTAGGGGTGAAGATTTTTTCAAAATTTTAAATTAAGGTTCCTATGGACCAATAAGATTCATCCAAATGTAGGGAGGAGATAAATAGAAGAATAAAAGAAAAATCTCCCAAAAATGAGTAAACACTCACATAAGATGAAGAGTTGACTACTAAGGACAAGGTTAATAGTTAAAAAAGAGAGATATTTAGGTGAAATGATGCATTTTTGACACCTCTGCATGGGAAAATTCCCCTCATGAAGGAGGAGCCTATTTCACATGCTTGAATGAGTTTTAAAGTCCCAAATAATGAGATATTTTCATCTCTCCTCTCTCTTGTTTCAACTAGATCCAAAAGTGAGCAAAACTGACCTAGAAATGGTCAAAATCTTAATTTTTATAAGTGATTATATTGCCGAGACTAGGAACTATTGAAAAGGCCCCTGAGTGAACAGGTGGTGAGCGTTCTGGTTGCCAATGATGTCATAGATACTCTGATGAAGGAATGATTGATTAAGATTCAACCGGATATTTTGGAGGATTGTGATCACTAATACTATGGTTTCATTAAATGCTTGTTTTAAAGATGACTGAATTCGTGAAAAAGGCAATTTCATATTGGGTGTATAAGTGGTGTGACTAGTTTTATGTTTGCATGAACATCCGGCTAGGGAGCCTGGGAACTCTTTTCCCTGGTACTCGGGACAAAAGCTAACCAAATTCCTAATTGGATCCCATCACTACAGTGGTGGCTGGGCGGTTGGCTAACCCATGGGACTGGATGGGGTTAGGCTGGACTGATAGATCTGTAAATCGAGACTCAATTTCTGCTTAGTTCGATCGATGAAGTAAATCCCGGACAAAAATTGTTCTATGGAAAAGAATCAACGGCTGTGCCTCTCAATGAGGAAAAAAGCGTTGAACTCTATGATCCAAGTATAGTCTTTTTCCCTGATCTGACTATGGGACTTACGGGTTCGGTCAGATGAGCTCAGTTAGTTAAGGCTTTTGACTACGTTAGGAAAAAGTTATCCTGGTGGAATCGCCCGTGCTTTTCGGGCAAGAGAAGTTTTTTCGAGTTCGGTTTGGAAGAATCGAGGAATTAGTCACCTGTCCGGATATCCGTGGGCAATGCCCCGAGTGTGGGACCCTGCTCCGCAAGCACAAGATGTGCTACTTCCACTGCTAGCACCCCGAATCCGTTGCACGGTTGGAGACAGGGATCCTACAGTTGGTATCAGAGCTATTTTGCTAATGAGGATCAACCGAGAAGCCAAAAATGTCAAAAATTTATCAAGAGGCACTAAAAGGTTGTAATTGTGTGATAAATTCATACAATTTGCTATTCAAACTAAAATTCGTAATTTGGTAATTGGGTCTTCAGACGTGGAAGTACCGCAATTGTATGGAATCCCTGACTTCTGACTTGCTTCAGGCCTAGACATGATAGTATTTACCTTATAATTCCAAGGACCGTGACTACCCGTATATACCGAGGGTATAACTGCAGCTCTTTACTGGCAGTATATACGAGTAAATCTAAGACTTGAAATTATAAGCATTAATGCTATCTAGATGATGAATTCGAGTGTGGTTGATATGATTTTTAAATTCTGGTTGAGAACTGATGAGTTGATTTGGATTCTGATTGAATTTTTTTTTGATGATTCCTGAAATTTGGTTGAAATGTAATAAGCTGAGCGAAACCACAATGAGGATGAATGGGACGAGTCCCTGTGATGATGTTCTTAAATGGAATGATGTTAATGACTTCAGCCAATCACTATGAGATTTGGTTGAAATGTAATAAGCTGAGCGAAACCACAATGAGGATGAATGGGACGAGTCCCTGTGATGATGTTCTTAAATGGAATGATGTTAATGACTTCAGCCAATCACTATGAGATTAGTGGATTGTGCTGGCAGATTGCTACTGTTAACTTTTGATTAGTGGATCAAGTTAAGGGATGATAAATTAAAAATCTGAAAAATTAAAATCCCCATGGAAGATTGTTTAGATAGAAGAATTCAGTCTGATGGACCATTATTGCGTTAAAGATATGAATGAGAGAATTTTGAATGAAGTGTTAATAAGTAATAATACGTTCTATATGAGTATCTTTATCCCTTGACGCTGTGGGGAGCCGGGAACCTCGAAATCAGTTGAATCAAAAATCGGATTGAATCATAAATAAAGAGACTTAACAAGAATTTTCGTATTGATAGGAACATGGATCGAGGTCTTCGTGGTAGAAATGTTAACCCACAACTCGATGAAGAAGAGCTCGACCAAGATGTTCGTAAAACTCTTCATAGTTCGCAACCTGGACCTTTCAAGGGTGAAGGGGAAAACTTGGGTGAGGCTGTGGAGAAGTGGATCGAATCAATGGAAGAATACTTCGATGTCACCGGGTACAATGAGAAGAGCAAAATGGCTCTTACAAGGCTGAAGATAGTGGAGACAGCTAGAGTGGCATGGAGAAACCACTGCAAGACAAACCGTCTCGACCGAAATACCCAAACCTGGACCGATCTCAAGGCTTACCTTAGAAAGAGGTTTTGTCCCCCAGGCTTTCTTGAAACTAAAATGAATGAGTTCTTGAAACTAAAGTAGGAAACCCGAAAAATTGAAGAGTACCATCAGGCTTTTGCACTTCTCCTTAAATATTCCCCTCAATTGGATGAAGAGCAGCTGATGGCCAGGTTCATTCAGGGAATGAACGAGCCATTAGATACTTTAGTCAAGAATGCCAAACCTATTTCCATGGCCGAAGCAGTTCGGATGGCAAAGGATTTCGCCAAAGCCTTTGATGTCAAAGTCTTGCCAAAGCCAGCACCATCACCTTTCAAATTATTCCCAGAAGGTGATTCCAAACCTTCCTCCGCCTAAGAGATATCAGGGTCAAATCCAGGATATGGGAAGTTCCAGAATGGAAGAAATGTCCTTTTCTCGAAACTCAATTCCCTGGGTCTCAACTTCATAAGTTCCGCCCTTGAACAAGAGAGTGAAATGCTATAACTGTCAAGGATTTGGACATCACAGTATGGATTGCCCAACTCCTTTTGGATCAAGGTTTTTAGGGTAGGGAAATCAGGGATCAAAATTCTAGACTCCAGCCCCTTCTTTCGAGAGTAATCACGGTTCTATCCGCCAAAATCACGAAAATCCCAGAGGTAAACCCTCTATCCAACCTGCAGTTTTAACCCAAAGTAAAGCAGGACGTCCAACTCAGAATAGGGGAAGTCAAAGAGAGTTGTTCCCAAATCGGCCGTCCACTTCCAAGGCAGTAACGCTGGAAGTGATTGAAGAAAAAAGAGGAAGATGAAAGAGATCATACTCCACCTGCGAGATGAGGACATCTCGCATTTTTTTAGTGGGGTAGAATGTAAGATTCCTCCCCCAGCCTCTCAGGATGTCCAGTATCTTCCCCTGTAATCAAATCCCTCTTTAGAAATATAAAAGATCTTGTTTCTACCAGTTTTGGCCTAGAGAGAGAAAATATTCTAGAAAGGGAATATTCAGTTTTTAAATATTTTGGATAGAAAAATACCTCATCTTATTAAAATAAAGTTCCCCTGAAGCAGAACTTCAAAAAGATTTTCAGAAGGTGCATTAGAAATTAAGTATAATCTGTTCAAGAGGCATTATCCTAAGGGTGAAGATTTTTTCGAAATTTTAAATTAAGGTTCCTATGGACCAATAAGATTCATCCAAATGTAGGGAAGAGATAAATAGAAGAATAAAAGAAAAATCCCCCAAAAATGAGTAAATACTCACATAAGATGAAGAGTTGACTACTAAGGACAAGGTTAATAGTTAAAAAAGAGAGATATTTAGGTGAAATGATGCATTTTTGACACCTCTGCATGGGGGAATTCCCCTCATGAAGGAGGAGCCTATTTCACATGCTTGAATGAGTTTTAAAGTCCCAAATAACGAGATATTTTCATCTCTCCTCGCTCCTGTTTCAACTAGATCCAAAAAGTGAGCAAAACTGACCTAGAAATGGTCAAAAATTGACCAAACTGATCTGGAAAATTTTAGAATCGGTTGCTTGGTTAGAGGCTCACTTTTTCCTATAAATAGAGGCCCTCCCCTTTGTTGAAACTCAATAGTGTTTTTGCACTGTTACCCTACCTCTCCCAAGTGCCAAAAACAATGAATTTTACTCATAATTCATTAGTTTTTGACCTTCCCTCTTCCAAAAGATTGGTGGCCACTCTTGTCTCAAACAAGAGTTGAACCCTCAAACCATCAAGCCAAAGGAAAGCTCTCAAATTCATTAGTAAGTGGGTGATTCTTCTCTTTTCCATTTATTTTATGGTTTTTTATGCTTTTTGTCTTCTCTAAAATTACAAGTGATGTTATGCCTCATTGCAAAAGGCACTCCCCTCTCTTCTCTAGTAAATCCAACCATTCTTTATCCTAGGTGAATGATTAATGAATAAACTCAAGTTTTTCATATTATTTCTCTTAAATAAGTAGAAAAATGTTACTTTAGAATGATTTAAATACTCTTGATGCATTTCTGATTAATTTTAGAGACTTAAAATTGAAAAATGGTCAGCCATACAAAGGAGGTTATGGCAAAATTTTTCAAAAATTTGGAAATAAGTATTATCTTTCATTATTCTAAAAGAGTTATCCTTATGAATTCTATATTCTAAAGTGTCATTTTCATGCATAGAAGATGCATTTTGATTATTTGTAGAAAAGAAATTTAGTTTTATTATAAAAGTATTACTTTCATTATTATTGATTTTTATGCATAAAAGTTTATTATTTTATTATAAAAGTGTTACTTTTATCATATTTGATTTTCATGCATAGAGGTATGGATAAAAGATTATTATTTTATTATAAATGTGTTACTTTTATTATATTTGATTTTATTATAAATGTGTTACTTTTATCATATTTGATTTTCATGCATAGAGGTATGCATAAAAGATTATTATTTTATTGTAAAAGTGTTACTTTTATCATATTTGATATTCATGCATAGAGGTATGCATAAAAGATTATTATTTTATTGTTGTAAAAGTGTTACTTTTATCATATTTGATTTTCATGCATAGAGGTATGCATAAAAGATTATTATTTTATTGTAAAAGTGTTACTTTTATCATAATTGCTTTTCATGCATAGAGGTATGCATAAAAGATTATTATTTTATTGTAAAAGTGTTACTTTTATCATATTTGATTTTTATGCATAAATGGGTGCATAAAAGATATTTTTATATTAAAAGTGTGATTTTCATCATAAATGATTTTATGCTTAAATTAGATGCAAAAGAGAAATTCTTTTATTCTAAAAGTGTAATTCCTACTAAATTGGATTTATGAATGGAAAGATGCATAAAGAATTTATTTTAATCCAAAAGTGTTATTCTCATCAATTTTAATTTTATGCATAGAAAGATGCATAAAGAAATCTATTTTTAGTTCAAAAGAGTTATTTTCTTCAATTTTGATTTTATGCATAGGAAGATGCATAAAAGATTGATTTTTAATTCAAAAGTGTCATTCTCATTTAAAATGAATTTATGCATAGGAAGATGCATAAAAGATTGATTTTTATTTCGAAAGTGTTATTCTCCTTAAAATGGAATTTATGCATAAATAGAAGCGTAAAGAAATCTTATATTAAAAATGAGAATTCTCTTGTATTCTATAAATAGATATGAGGATGTGAAACGAATCAGATAGATGAAAATGAACGATGAATAGATGGAGATGTATGTATGTGAAAGAATGGATGTAGTTATATGTATGTGAAAGAAATGATGTAGATATGGAATGTGGATGTGGATGTATGTGAATGTGAATGAGGATGTGGAATGTGGATATGGATGTATGGATGCGGATGTAGATGTATGAATGTGAGTGGGGATGTGAAGGTATGAATGTGGATGTGGAAATAGAAGTATGGATGTGGATGTATGAATGTGAATGTGGATGTGAATGTATGAATGTGGATGTGAAAATTGATATATGGATGAGGATGTGAAAATGGATGTATGGATGTGGATGTGGATTTGTGAATGTGGATGTGGATGCGGATGTGGATATATGAATGCGAATATGTATGTGAATGGATATGAAGTCGATATGAACGAATGGATGAGATGAGATGTCAAGTGAATCAGAATGTGAAATGAATAATATAATATGTGAATGAATGAGATGTAATGAGAAATGGATGTGATGAGATGTAATGTAAATTAAGAAAGATAGGAATGGATGCATCTTATGTGAAGTGAATGAATCTGATGAGATGGGATGGAAAATGATGTATCTGGTCAAGAATGGATACACTTATGAATTGGGTTTGGGTTAAGTAATATGAATTGATGTGGAACAAACTGGAAAGATGTGAATTCATTATAGAAACTCTATTTGTGATCTGTTTGTAAATGACTCTTTTATGTCAAGAATGCTGGGGAAGCATTTTGCCTATCTTGAGAATGTGGTCGTGAAGACCTACCTGATAAAGTTGCAACTGCTATACGGAGAGTCAATGGAGGATGTCTCGCGTAGCAAGGTCTGCCGAGGTCTTGACCAGCCTCGGTTCAATTTGAATGGTGAGCTTCTGATACGGTGGATGAGGGACCAAGGAAGCGGCCTATGAGGGTAGGTGACCTGCGAAGGATCCTAGAGGGTGCTGACCATACGGTGCACGGGCTCTGGGTCGCCGAAGATACCCACACATGCGTCGTGGTGACTCGTGGAAGATATTGGAATAAGGAGTAAGAGTTGTTTTCTGAAACCAAGCATGGATCTGGTTGATTGACCTTGTTGGTCCTCAAACGGATGAGTCCATGGCTCTTTTATATGGATCTGTTGGTTGATCTTGCTGATCTTCAATGGAGATTCCATCTTAATTTTTATAAGTGATTATATTGTCGAGTACTATGAGCTAGGAACTATTGAAAAGGCCCCTGAGTGAACAGGTGGTGAGCGTTCTGGTTGCCAATGATGCCATATATACTCTGATGAAGGAATGATTGGAAATTAAGATTCAACCGGATATTTTGGAGGATTGTGATCACTGATACTATGGTTTCATTAAATGATTGTTTTAAAGATGACTGAATCTATGAAAAAGGCAATTTCATATTGGGTGTGTAAGTGGTGTGACTAGTTTTATGTTTGCATGAACATCCGGCTAGGGGGCCTGGGAACTCTTTTCCCTGGTACTCGGGACAAAAGCTAACCAAATTCCTAATTCGATCCCATCACTACAGTGGTTGGGTGGTTGGCTAACCCATGGGACTGGATGGGGTTAGGCTGGACTGATGGATCCGTAAATCGAGACTCGATTTCTGCTTAGTTCGATAGATGAAGTAAATCCCGGACAAAAATTGTTCTATGGAAAAGAATCAACGGCTGTGCCTCTCAATGAGGAAAAAAGCGTTGAACTCTATGATCCAAGTACAGTCTTTTTCCCTGATCTGACTGGGGGACTTACGGGTTCGGTTAGATGAGCTCAGTTAGTTAAGGCTTTTTACTATGTTAGGGAAAAGTTATCCTGGTGGAATTGCCCATGCTTTCCGAGCAAGAGAAGTTTTTTCGAGTTCGGTTTAGAAGAATCGAGGAATTAGTCACCTGTCCGGATATCCGTGGTGGGCGAGGCCCCGAGTGTGGGACTCTGCCCTGCACAAGATGTGCTACTTCTGCTACTAGCACCCCGAATCCGTTGCAGAGTGGAGACATGGATCCTACAGTAGGTAAGTATCCAATAAGGGTAGACTTAGAGGTGAGGTCTATTGAGAGGAGAATTATGGAAGTCCCCAGGAGTGAGCTATGAATTGTGGATAGATTTAGACAATTGTAGATAGATTTAGACAATTGTCCAAATCTATATTGAATGGTTTGCCAAATCTAGTGAGATGAGCATCAGGTAGGTCCCCAATTGGAGTGATCTATGAATTGAATATAGTGAGAGGAGCATTAGAAAAATCTTAAATAAGGGTTAGCATTAGGTAAGTTCCCAATAGGTACATGAGGTCTAGTGAGAGGAGCATTAAGCGAGTCTCCAATAGGAGTAAGCTATGAATTGTGGATAGATTTGGACAATTATCCAATTTGTATTGAATGGTTGGCCAATCTAGTGAGAGGAGCTCTAGGAAAGTTCCCAATAGGGGTGAGGTATGAATTGTAGGTAGATTTAGACAATCTAGTGAGAGGAGCTCTAGGAAAGTCCCCAATAGGGGTGAGGTATGAACTGTAGGTAGATTTGGACAATTTTCCAAATCTACATTGATTGGCAAAATCTAGTGTGAAGAGAATTAGACAAGTCCTAATGATGAGTGAATTGATTGTCCAAATCTACATTGATTGGTTTGCCAAATCTAGTGAGTAGAGCATTAGACAAGTCCTTTATAAGAGTGAACTATGACTTATATATATATTTGGATAATTGTCCAAATCTATATTGAACGGTTGAGAAAGAGGAGCGTTAGGCAAGTCCCCCATAAGGGTTATCATTATGAAAGTCTCGAATAAGGGTTATCATTAGACAAGTATCTAATAGGTGTGAGTTCTAGTGAGAAGAGCATTACTCAAGTCCCTAATAGGAGTGAGCTATGGATTGTAAATAGATTTGGATTATCCAAATGTTTGGCCAAATGTAGTGAGATAGCAAGGCAAGTCCCCAAAAGGGGCGAGCTATGGATTTGGATAATTGTCCAAATATACATTTAATTATTGGCCAAATTTAATGAGAAGAGCATTAGTAATAGGAGTGAGCTATGAATTGTATATAGATTTAGACAATTGTCCAAATCTACATTGAGCGGTTGGTCAAATCTAGTGAGAAACATTTGTGGTAATGGCGATTAGCATAAGGAAAGTCTCTAATCTACATTGTCTAAATCTAGTGAGACAAATCCACTGAATGTAGACTTAGGCAATTGTCCAAATCTACATTAAGCAGTTGGTCAAATCTAGTGAGAGCAGCATTAGACAAATCTGTGGTAATGGTTAGCATAAGGAAAGTCTCTAATAGGGGTGATGTCCAAGGAGCGTTAGGCAAGTCCCAAATAGAAGTGAGAAAGAAGATGAAAAAGTTTTATACAGATCAAGGAGGATAATTCCTTTCAATGGAATTTATTGCATGGACAATTTTCCAAATATGTATTGAATGTTTGGCCACGTCTAGTGAGATGAGAATTAGTCAAGTCTCCAATTGGGGTGAGCTATTGATTGTAGATGATTTATATCGTCCAAATCTATGTTAGATGATTTGTATTGACCAAATCTATGCTAGATGGTTGGAAAAATGTAGTGATAGGAGTAATAGGCAAGTCCCATATAGGAGGTGAGGTATGGATTATAGGTAAATTTGGATAATTATTAGAGTCTTTATTTAATGGTTGGCAAAATATACATTTAATGGTGGTTAGCCAAATGTGGTGATGAGAAGAGAATTAGATAGGCAAGTCCCTAATAGGATTGAGATATGGACTATATATAGGTTTGGATAATTTTTCAAATCTACGTTGAGCAATTGGCCAAATCTAGTGAGAGGAGCATTAGAAAAGTTTGTGGTCAGGGTTAGCATTAGCCAATAGGAGTGAGGCATAGGTAGAGGATACACAGACACACATTCATAAATATGTATAGATATAGCTAAAGGTGGTACAATTAGGATAGTTGGCCAAAACTAGGGCCTTGTTAGATATCCATATTAGAGGTTGATTTGGAAACTTGACCAAAACTAAGGCCTTTTTAGAATTCCATGTTAAAGGTTGATTTGGACACTTGGCCAAAATTAGAGCCTTGTTATAGAGATCCATGTTAGATGTCTATAGATGTGGACACTTGGTCAAAACTAGGGTCTTGATAGAAATCGATTTGAGAGGTAGATTTGGACACTTGGCCAAAACTAGAGCCTTGTTAGAAATCCATGTTAGAGGTAGATTTGGGCACTTGTCCAACACTAGGGCCTTGCTAAAACTTATGGTCATCTAATCCAAATTTCACAATAGGTTCTCTTGCATTGTGAGGGGTGTGGCAAACATGAGTATGGAGATCTTACCAATGATTGTATTCCTAGATCTACTAGCACATTGTTGAATGCTTTAAACTTTAGAAAGACTCTTGATCAACATTACCCAGATGATGGATACATGGGTGCTTGTTGTTCAACTACATTAATGATATTGGGATAACAACAAAAGTGTTGAACACAAAACCTAGTTTAGAATTCAAGAAGTTGCTAGAGATTTTGATATTACAATTGGAAAATTGTGCCTCAAAGAAAAAGAATCGGTATTTGTTCGCTTATCTATCATTTTGTTAGTTGCTAAAGGAATACTTAAGATGGTCCAATTAGGATTTCTGATGGTTGGTCATACACATGAGGATATTGATGCAATGTTTAGTAGGTTTTCTTAGAAATTTAGGACTAGCTAAACATTTACCTTCCCACATTTAATGAAAATATTAAAGGATAGCCAAGTATCTGCTCCAAACCCATTCTTGATAACAAATGTTCTAGATTTCAAGGGATTCATTGATGGGTACTTGTCTAATGGACAAGATGTACTAGTGGGGCACTCAAGACCATTAAAATTCAGATTCTTCATGTAGGAAAAGGTTCAAGTCATGTAATATAAAGTTCATCCTAAATCCATTGAATGGTTGCCAAAGGATGCTGGTATTGAATTATGGAAGAAGGATAGTCATGGTGGTATTGGATTATGGAAGAAAGATAGTGATGGTGGTAACACAATACTACTGAGACAAGGGTTCCATGTGTTGTTCTAATTAAAGATCACTTAGAGGTGGTAAAAGGAATTAAAGATTATATATAATATTGGAAAAGATGGGATGATGTTCAAGGATTTGATGCAGCCTTCACCTTGTATATCCGACCAATGATTAAGTATTGGGAGACCATGGTTTAGGAACTAGAGAGACCAAGCGTCCAGGATGAAGGCTTCTATTAGAACTTTTGGCCAAGAACTTTAGGCGCACATGTGAATGATATAACTGTTGATATTGATGATGAATTCTTAGGATTGGAGGAACTTGATGATCACTATTGTTGTAGACCACAAAGTAAAAAAACGAAGCAAGATTTTCAACCCATGGTTGATGTTAGAAAGAGAGACTTTGTTCTTATTTGACCATTTGAACCAATATATCCTATATATGGTTAGGTGTATCTTAAAGTAACATAGATATCAACATATCATTTGAAAACATCAAGAGGATTTTAATGCAATATTGGGCACCTATAAAAAGAGAAATATTAGTGATGATGTGGTTTAAAGATATTAGATAAAAAAAATCAAGATATGTAACAAGAATAATCCTATGTGTTGGGAACTATTAGACACAATAGTTTTTGCATGGGAAACAAGTGCCCCAAAAGATTAAGATTGAAGAAAATGTGTGCGCTAAGGCAAAGGAGAGTTTAGAAACATGCGAGGATTGTGTGAAGGCAAATGACTTTATATTATTAGGGTTCTATTTGGATTTATGTTGGTAAATTTTTGTTTATAAGTTAGTGCATGTTAGTCCCCTAAATATTTAGAATTCGATTGTTTTTTATACTTTTCTTTCAAATTTTATAGATCTTTTCTTTGAAAAGATGCAGGGGAGAAGAGAGCTTGAGCTCTTGCAAGCACACACACACTTACACAAACCCTAGAAGAAAACACACAAGGTGATAGACTGAAAATTCTTCTTCTTCTTCACACAACAAAAGAGGTCTACCAAGAAGATAAAGCGATTAACACACATAATAGAGTATATACAACTGGTCCATAATGTGAACACGCTAAGAGGAGTGGGCAGATGTGGACTAGTCAGTGTAGTCCACCTATAGAATCTCTAGCAAAGATATGCCGATACGAACTACCAAACCCGCCAATGATATACAGTCATGTAGGCGCCTCGTGAGTGTCAGCTCATGTTGAGCTTGACATCTCAACACTCCCCCTCAAGCTCAACTCCAGTCCATGAACTCCAAGGATATCATGAAATCTGCGGAGCTTCTCAGCTCCCAAGGCCTTCGTGAAGACGTCAGCAAGTTGATCCTGTGTATTGACATAGACCAAGTCGATGTCACATGCCAAGACTCTCTCCCTGATGAAGTGGTAATGTACCTCAATGTGTTTTGTCTGCGCATGGAAAAATGGGCTCCTAGCCAACTGTATACTGCTAAGATTATCACAATATATGACAATCTTTCTCTCCACATGCAACCCCAAATCAACAAAAGTAGCTTGTGTAACCAAGATACCTCACATGCTGCCACCACAGCTCCTCTGTACTCTGCCTCTATACTTGACAAGGCAACTATGGGCTCCTTCTCGCTGCTCCATGTCACAAAGCAGCACTTCCCAACAATGAAAACATAAATCCACTAGTAGATCTCTTGTCTGAGTTGCCAACTGCCCAAATCTGCATCTGTGTACCCATATAGATCCAATGGTACACCTACTACTACATAAAACAATGTATAATCAACAGTGGCCCTCAAATACCCAAGTGTGCATTGCACACTATCAAGATGTGGTTTACGTGGAACCTGCATAAATTGACTCTCTAAGCCAACGATGTAACTCAAATCTGGCTTGTTGATTATGACATAAATTAAACTCCCCACTATCTTCCTGTACATATAGCAGGATCCTCCAACACATAACCTACATCCGCACACTAGGCTTGCGATTTTGATCTAATGGCACTAAGATTGGCTTACAATCAGCCATCCCATACTTGGATAACATGTCCAATACATATTGTCTCTGCTGTGATAGCCAAATATCCTCAGGTGTGCGAATGACCTCAATTCCCAAAAAGTAGCGTAGATCTCACAAATCCTTCATCTCAAACTTCCTTTTGAGAAGACTTTTCACATGCTCAATCTCACCCAAGTTGTCACCCCCAATAATAAGATCATCAACATAAATGGTGATGATCACAATATTCTTATCACTCTTGCGCACATACAAAGAGTGATCTGCATCTGCCATATGAAAACCAATAGTGACAAGATACGTAGCAATATTGTCATGGCATGCTCGTGGAGCTTGCTTCAACAGCCCATAAAAGGCCTTACGAAGCTTCCATACATACTGTAGGTGACCTATATCCTCAAAACTTGGTGGGCTAATTCATATACACCTCTTCTTGCAAGTCACCATGCAAGAATGCATTTTTTACATCCATCTATTGTAAAAACTAGCCTTTAGCTGTAGCCATCGCAATTACAACTCTCATAGTTGCCATCTTTGTAACTGGGAAAAATGTCTCCTCATAACCAATCCCATGTATCTGCGCATATCCTTTAGCTACCAATCTAGCCTTGTACTACTTGCTTATGCTACCATCACTGTTATGTTTCACCTTATACACCCACTTATAGCTAATAGATTTTTTGCCTTCAGGCAATGACATCAAATCCCAAGTCTCATTTCCATACAATGCATCCATCTCCTCATCCCCATAGCTTTCTCCCAACACACATTTCTAACAGCCTTATCAAAATATGTGGGTTCTACAACCTGCACAACTTTTGCCATATAAGCATAGTGATGTGTCACATAGCCATCATAAGTCAATCTCTGCAGAGGGTTTTTGACTCTTCCAGATCTTCATAACGTTGCATTTATGGCTTCCATAGCCTTCTTTGTTGAGATATCAAGCTCATCTAGTGAGGCGGTGGACACTGATGACCCGCCTGGGGGATAGGCCCCACACTTACACCACTGGCATGGTTGGTGAGATCATGGGTGATATGCGGCCAGTGGGATGACAGGCTGTGTGACAGCCATTCTTGAGACTGGCATAGTTATAGTGCTAGCTCATTTAGTTGGGTTCACACTATAGAGAACCCTAGTATGTATTTGGTTGAGTACCTTTTTATATTGTGTGTACTCTTATCTTTGTATATGTGTGTTGAGTGTTGTGAAAAGAAGAAGAATATTTTCAGCCTCTCACCTTGTGTGTTCTCTTTTAGGGTTTTGTGAGTGTGTGTGTGCTTACAAGAGCTCAAGCTCTCTTCTCCCCTGCATCTTCTCATGGTATCAGAGCCTAGTTCATGCTAAGGGCTGAGTTGCAAGCAAGAGAAGCATAGGAAGCAGTACGAGGGTAAGAGCTTCATCCACTCTTCCCTATTTGTGTTGGGGACTACACCCTTGTTCGGGAGCTCTACGGGAGGCACCGGCAAACAATCTCTAATTAAGGAGCTTTCTTCGCAGGAGTAAAGCTATAGGGCAACTATACTATCTTATCAGACAAAATTTTTCAGGCCAAAAACGCGTTTCGGGCGCGTTAGGACCTCCGTTTTTTGGAAAGCATGCGAGTTCAAGCACTACGGGTAAGTCATCGATTCTATGCAGAACTCTATTTTAAGAACTGCAGGAAGACAGATTGGTTGTGCAGACATTGTGTGTGCTACTGCTGCAAGGAGGTCAAACAGTTGTTGCCATTGGGTGTATGTATGCACATTGAGGTCACTGGTTGTGACATTTGAGTGTAGTACAATACCGCTGCAAAAAATATAACAGTTTGTGCAGGACAAACCAGAGTGTTGTTTCTAGTAAATTTGTGTGTCTGGACTGGCAAGATGTCAAATGATGGCATAAACTAGATTGTTGCTGAGAAGCTTGACAAAAACAACTTCCATGCTTGGAGGTTCAAGTTGACAAATTTCCTGATGGGAAAGGGTTACTGTTTGGGACTACATAGAAGGTGAGCATGAAGAGGCACCGGAGATACCGGAGATCAATCCGACTGCTGCAGATGTGAAAGAGTTCAAGGATTGGAACCAAGGAGCCAGAAAAGTTATGTATTAGCTCTCTATTAGTATACAGGACACCATGATTGGGCACATACAAGATGCCAAGTCCCCCAAGGAGGCGTGGGACACCTTGGTAAAACTCTATGAAACGAATACCAAGGCACGGAAGACACAGTTGAAGAATTAACTTCATACTGTGGAGAAAAAGAGTATGTCTGTGAATGACTATGCATTAAAGATTGAGGGTATTGTGGAATCCCTTGCATCTATTGGTGTTTCAGTAGATGATGATGATAAGGTGGAAGTCTATGTTGATTATAGAAGAGAAGAGCTCTTCTCTTCTATAATCAACATAGACATCAACCTGAACATAAAGATGATGATAATGTTGAAGCAGCACATAAAGATGATGTATGGTACGTTGATTCAGGTGCTTTGAACCACATGACAAGTCATGGGGGGGGGAGTGGTTCAAGGAGATGAAAAACCTTGAAAGACCAGGTTTTGTAGAAACAGGGGATGACACTGCTCATCCAATTGCCCATGTTAGAGATGTGCCATTGTCTATGTAGGATGGCAAAGTGAAGTACCTTGCAGATGTACTTCATGTTCCAAACATAACAAAGAATCTGGTTTCAGTTGGCTGATTGAGCAGGGTTTGTAGGTTTGGTTTAACCCTGATGGTTGTTATGTTGAAGACTTTAAAGACAAGTGCAGGTTGGTTGCAAAAGGCAACAGAATGGGCAGAATGTTTACATTGAATGTAAAAAGTGAGTGCTGCGATGTTTGCAAATGGTTCAGGAATTGTTGCAGACACAGACATTTGGCATAAAAGAATTAGACATGTGAATGTGCAGAGAATGAAGTCTATGATGCAGACTAAAGGAATTGTGACAAGGCTGCCAAAGTTTAAAGTTGAAGGTATGCAGAAAATATGTGAAGCATGCCAATTTGGAAAGCAAACAAAGCATGTATTTCCACGTGACAAAAATGTGAGCATAAATGCACTAGATGTTGTGCATTCAGATGTATGGGATCCTACGAAGACCATGTCTATGGGAGGCTGTAGGTATTATGTGACATTTATTGATCACCACACAAGGAAAGTGTGGGTATACTTCATAAAGGAGAAGAGTGAGGTGTTCACTCATTTTCAAAATTTCAGAGTTATGGTTGAAAAGCAAACAGGGAAACATGTAAAGTGCCTAAGGTCAGATGGAGGGGGAGAGTACTCCAATGAGTTCTCTGAATTTTTACAGAAGAATGGTATTCAGAGACATTTTACATGCAGATACACTCCGTAGGAAAATGGAGTTGCTGAGCGAAAAAACAGGCACATTGCTGAGATTGCGCGAGCATTGATGGGAGAGAAGAATATGCCGCATAGCTATTGGGCTAAGGCTGTTTCTACAGGAGTTTACATCATAAACAAGACTCCAACTGCAGCCATACATGATATAACTCTAGAGGCCAGATGAGCTGAGAACTAAGCTGGATCCAAAAGCTGAAAAATGTGTGTTTATTGGGTATTCCCTTGAGCAAAAGGGATATAGGTGTTATAACCCTGCTACACGTTGTTGAAAGATCGGTAGAGGGGGAGGAGATACACACAGGAGCAAACCCTAAAGTATATTGCAAACCCTAACCATAGAGGGAAGCTATGTCCACTCTCACACAAAGCATAATGCACTAATCCATAATCCACACAACACACAATGAGTTGTGTCCACACTCTACTAACCCTAGCTAATGTCCACACACTATGACCAGCTGAACACGCGGTCATTTATGTCTCACACATGTTCCTACCTAATCTGCCAGCACATAGCATAGCTGGCTCATACTGACATCGAGCTTGAATCTCAACAGCCCCTCTCAAGCTCATGATGTACTGCCGATGAAGATGTAGATGAGCTTGGGATATCAAGGCTCTCAACACTCCCCCTCAAGCTCATCCCATGTACTCCCAACATAGTCCGGAAGTACTCGAACTTCTCCCTGCTAAGTGGCTTTGTGAAGATATCAACCACCTGCTCATCAGTCTTCACATAGTGAAGATCAACTGTACCATCCAGCACCTTCTCTCTGACAAAGTGATAATGGACCTCTATGTGTTTGGTCCTCGCATGAAACACTGAATTCTTTGCCAACTGTATACTGCTCATGTTGTCACAATGAATGACAACTTTCCCATCAAGAGGCTCAAAAATCTGCCAAGAGACTCTTTAACCATATAGCCTCACAAGTAGCAATGGCTGCTCCTCTGTACTCAGCCTCTGTACTGGATAAAGCAACTGTAGGTTGCTTTTTGCTACTCCAACTCACCACGGCACTTCCAAGTGTAAAAGCATATCCACTAGTAGATCTCCTGTCATATGCGCTACCAGCCCAATCAGCATCTGTGTAGCCATGTATGTCCAAGCTTTTACCACTCTCATAAAATAAACCATAATGTGCTGTGGTTTTCACATATCTCATGATGCGTCTCACTGCATCCAAATGTGGTTTCCTTGGGCTCTGCATAAACTGGCTGACTAGCCCCACATCATAACTCAAATCTGGGCGTGTGATAGTCATATATATGAGACTACCAACCATCTTCCTGTACATAGAAGGATCATCCAATTCCTCGCCATAATCAGCCCGCAACTTCACATTTTGCTCCAATGGTGTACTCATAGGCTTACACCCTGTCATGCCATACTTTGCCAACATATCCAATGCATATTGGCGCTGTACTAACCAAGTACCTGCATGATCTTTCACCACTTCAATTCCAAGGAAGTATCTCAACTCACCAAGATCTTTCATGTCAAATTGCCCACTCAAAGCTTTCTTGACATGCATCACATCTGCACTATGATCACCTGTAATAATCAAGTCATCCACATAGATGACTAGTAAAACAATCCCATGCTGTGTCTTCTTCACATACAGTGAAGAATCTGCTGTAGAAATCTGAAAACCAAGTGAGATAAGATATCTGCTCATCTTATCACTCCAAGCACGAGGTGCTTGCTTTAGACCATACAATGCCTTTTTCAACCTGCATACGTGAGTGGGATATCTAGGGTGTACATACCCTTCTGGCTGTGCCATGTATACTTCCTCTTGTAGATCTCCATTCAGAAATGCATTCTTAACATCCATCTGATGCATTTCCCAGCCATTAGCTGCAGCCATAGCAATGACTGCTCTCACTGTGCCCATCTTAGCCACTGGACTAAACGTCTCATCATAATCCAATCCTTGGGTCTGTGCATAACCCTTTGCTACCAATCTTGCTTTATGTCTCTCAATAGAACCATCAGATTTGCACTTCACTTTGTAAACCCATTTACATCCAATAACATTCTTGTCCTTTGGTAGTGCAACCAAGTCCCATGTATCATTATGGACCAATGCGTCCATCTCCACATCCATTGCTTTTTCCCATACATGCTCTCCAATAGCCTCTGTATAGCATGTAGGTTCCACATGCTTCACCATAGATGTCATGTATGCATAGTGCATAGCAAAATCTCTATATGTCAACCTGTCAACAGGATATCTGACTCTCTGGGATCTCCGCAATGCCTGCGGGTCACTCTGTACACCTGTAACTCTAGCATGTGGTGGCACATATCTGTCCTGCCTCGCACCAGGTGTGCGTAAAACAGGTATGCCAAGCTCCTCATCCAAACTCTCAGAACTAGATGACTCATATCCTGTGATTCCAATTCCTTCGACTTTCTTTTTGCCTTTATCCATAGCACTACTCCCAGTGCTTACACTCTCATGCCTCAAATGTCCTGACCATGGACGTACACTGCTACTCTCAGCTTCTGCTGCTGCTGCTGGCCCAGACATAGTAGTAGAACTAGAACTTGCTTGTGGTGGCAAGTTCACATGTACATCAGCCTCAAGTGACTCAATAACACCCTCATCTTTTGCTTTATACCAACTAGCAAGCTCATCAAACACCACATCACGTGAGATGACCACTTGTCTAGTTTGTGGATTATAACACTTGTAGGCCTTTCGATCCTGTGCATATCCAACAAATATACATTTCTCTGCCTTAGGATCCAACTTCCTTCTTCTTTCATCAGGCACATGCACATAAGCTATGCATCCAAAAACTTTAAGATGTCCAATGTCTGGCCTGTAACCTGTGAGCCGCATCTCTGGCGTGCTTCCATGAATGGCTGCTGTAGGTGTTTTGTTCAATATGTATACTGCAGTAGCACATGCTTCTGCCCAATAGTAATCTGGCATGCTCTTTTCATTAAGCATTGCCCTTGCCACTTCACATATGACTCTATTCTTTCTCTCAGCCACACCATTCTGCTGAGGTGTATACCTGCATGTCAACTGTCTTCTTATTCCATGCTTCCTCAAGAAATGCTCAAAAGCTTTTGAGGTGTACTCACCACCTCCATCTGTCCTTAGACATTTAATCCAACAGCCATATTGCTTTTCTGCAAAAGCTTTGAAATCCATGAATTTTTCCAACACTTCACTCTTCTCTTTCAGAAAGTATATCCATGTCATCCTGCTAAAGTCATCAATGAATGTAACATAGTATAAACTGCCTTTGATAGATGGGTTTTGTGCAGGACCCCATACATCACTGTGCACGATCTCAAGTGGCCTGTTACTCATATTTCCTTCTCTAGGGAACCTCAACCTTGCCTGCTTCCCAAACTGACAGGCTTCACAAACATGCATATGTCCATCATATTTGAACCTAGGCAATCCATTGACAATGCCTCTTGTTTGCATGTTCTTTAATCTCTGTATATTGACATGTCCAATCCTCTTATGCCACATATCAATATCCTGTACCACATTCCTGCTCTTTGAGAACATAGCTGATTTAAGCTCAGGAATTCCAGCATCCAGCTTAAACAATCTTCCTTCTTTCTTGCCTTTAGCAATCACTCTACATCCATGTTTGAAATCTTCAACGAAGCATCCATGCTCATTGAATCTAACCTGTAATCCCTGTTCTACCATTTGACCAACTGAGGCCAAGCTTTTAGTGATCGAAAGCACATACAACACATCTGACATAGACTTTGTCTGACCATTATGCATGACCAATGGTACACTTCCAACATGTGTAATGACATGCTGGGTATCATCACCTGTTTCCACATAGCCTTTGACATCCATTGGCTTCATGTGCTCAAACCATTCACCATGGCATGTCATATGATTTGATGCTCCTGATTCCATATACCATGTATCATCATTCTCAGCATTTGTTGTCATAGAACCCACAACATGCTTCATGGCAAACAAATGATTTGCAGTTCCATCATTGCTACTTGATGCATAGTTACCACCATGTTGTGCATAGTTTCCACCATAATGACCACCACATTGTGCTCTTCCCCCTCTCAAATCATTCTGTTTGCGAAAGCAATCTCTCGCCATATGACCATATTTGCCACAATAATGGCATTCCACATCTTGCATAGCATTTTGTTGGCCTTGCCAACGTCCTCTTCCACGGGGGTTACCACGACCTCTTTGAGGTGCATATCCACGACCACCTCGAGCACCATATGAAGGCTGAAAATTCTGTTGTGGAGGCCTATCCTGCCATCCACGACCATTACCACCACGTCCACGTGATGCAAATCTCCCCCTGCCTCTAAAGCCTCTCTGCGAGTAGAAAGCCTGATTTCTGCCATCATCATGGCTAGTAGATGCATCCAGAAATGAATCACTGAGCTTGATTTCCTCAACCAATAAGAGTGAAACCAACTCATCGAAGTCGGGTAAACCTGTACTCCTCACTGAGATAGATGTATCAAAGGATTTGTATTCCTTGCCAAGACCACGCAAGGTAATATCCACCAAATCATCATCAGGCATGGGGGCATTTATTGTGGCCAATGCATCTGCAAACTTCTTGATTTCTTGCACATAATCATGTATGCTCCTTTTATTCCTTTTCACATTATGTATCTGCTGTCGCAATTGAGACTTGCGAGCACTCGTATCTGTATCAAACATCTTGACCAAAGTATCCCATGCATCTTTGGGATTCTCAGCATCCTGAATGTGTATGAGCATAGCATCAGAAATGCATATAGACAAATAATGCAGCACTTTGAATGCTCTCTCTGACCATTGCTTATGAGCAATAAGCTGCTGCTGTGTAGGTTGCCGAGGTAGCTCAGGCTCAGGCTCAGCACCTGTAATGAGATTCCAAAATCCTTTTCCTTTCAAGAAACTCTTTATCCTGTACTTCCATGCCTGGAAGTTCTTCCTATCCAGCTTTTCACCAACAATCTGAACTGGATTGTCCGACATGTTGCTCAATGCGTACACCTTCCGCACACTTCAAATCTGTAAATGAGCCTTCCTCAGCTCAACCACACTCCAATGAATGTTCCAGATACTCCAAGATAGCCAACAAACTCCAAATTTGATGTAGGAAATCAACCTGTAATCATCCAAGATGAACTGACTCACTCAGTGCGGGATACCCTGAATTGACACGCCTTCCAAGGCTCCAAATCGCAATGTAATGGTGCAATCAAGTATAGGAAACTTGCATTGACACCTAATGAATCTCAATGTTAAGTATCAACTCCATCTGACATGTGTAATTATCAATTTTTGAAAACCCCTTTTTCTGTTTTTGGAAAAACCAGAAAAACCAGAAAAACCAGTAATGATTTGGCTCTAATTTCTTCAATATTTGACCAAATTGAGCAACCAGGCATTCATTGGCTTAGCAATAGTGTCCATCAACTCCATGTAAGAGGAATTTGTCCAATTGTAAAACACCAAAGATTAATTGCTCGATTAAAATGCTCTGTTTCTCTGCAACCAAAGTGGACAGCCTGTTTTAATCAGCTCATTCCCAGCTCAATTAAGCATCATTGACCAAACAAATCACATAGCCCTCTTCTCCAAGATGTAAAGCATCCAATTGCTAAAGAGATTGTGGAAGGAACCAAGCACCCAATGAGAAATTGACCTCCTCGTAGGCAAAAACCAGAAAAATGTTCTGTTTTCTCTGTATGGACTGCGCCGCCTGCTGTAGGGCCCTTTGGGAAGCTTTATGATGATAATTGATGAGTGCTACAAGTGTCCAAGACACCTAGGTATGTGTGCAATCCACCAATGGTTGGATTTGAGCCAAAATCACACTCCAAATGCTTCAATTTTGGGCTTCTTTTTCACTGTTTTGTGAGAGCTCAAAAAACCAGAATTTTCACTCAATCAAATACATCCAAATTGCTCCAAACTTTGTTCAAGGCTTGCACATGGGTTGCCAATACATCCCTCTTTGACAAATGCATATGTCTTTTGCCAGAATCACACGTATTTCCACCATACATCAATGTTGTCAAGCTTTAATGGAAAGCTTCAAAAACCAGAATTTTGCTTTGCTTTGATTTGCTCTAAAATGCTTTGCTTTTGCCTGTTTCACCTGCAATCCGCTCAAGGATGTTTAGAAGACCTTACCCAGTAGGCCAAGCTTTCAGATCTGATAGTATTTGGTGTGCTCCAAGCTTCACAGCTCCAATGGCAAGCTTCACAGCTTCTTTTCACAGCTTCTTCTTCCCTCTTCACTCACTCACTCATAAACCCTAATAAACAGCACAAGGCTCTGATACCATGTTGAAAGATCGGTAGAAGGGGAGGAGACACACACAGGAGCAAACCCTAAAGTATATTGCAAACCCTAACCATAGAGGGAAGCCATGTCCACTCTCACACAAAGCATAATGCACTAATCCATAATCCACACAACACACAATGAGTTGTGTCCACACTCTACTAACCCTAGCTAATGTCCACACACTATGACCAGCTGAACACGCGGTCATTTATGTCTCACACATGTTCCTACCTAATCTGCCAGCACATAGCATAGCTGGCTCATACTGACATCGAGCTTGAATCTCAACACACGTGAGTTGAGGGTAAGCAGGGATGTTGTTTTTGACGAGATGAGCCGCTGGTATGGTGCTGAAAAAGAAGCTGTTGGGGCTGATGTGAGTGGAAATGTGGTTACACAGAATACAAGTCAGCAATCACAGTCTTTGAGTAGACCAGGAGAGTCCTCATCTAGTGGTTCAGTTGATAGACCATGGAGTGGCATGGTGCATCATAATACCAGTCCTGCAAATGTGATTAGTACATCACATAAAGGCAAAGAGAAAGTGGTTGAGCCCCTTAGTATGCCTGACATTTCTACAGGGCATTCTCATGTTGATGGAGAGTCTAGTGGCTTAGAGATGAGCCTTGATGAGGATCTTGGGATACTATGAGAACACTTGGTGTAAAGAAGGCTATGGAAGCCATGAATGCAAAGTTGCGAAGATCTGGGAGAGTGAAGAATCCTGTGCAGAGGTTTACCTATGATGGTTATGTGGCACATCACTATGCATACATGGCAAAAGTTGTGCAAGTTGTAGAGCCCACATGCATTGATGAGGCTACTGCAAATGTGTGTTGGGAGATATGGATGAGGAGATGGATGCACTATATGAAAATGAGACTTGGGATTTAGTGTAATTGCCTGAAGGCAAGAAAGCCATTGGATGCAAGTGAGTGTACAAAGTAAAACATAACAGTGAGATGGAAGCATAAGCAGGTGTAGAAGGCTAGATTGGTAGCCAAAGGATATGCGTAGACATATGGCATTGATTATGAGGAAACTTTCAGCCGAGTTGCCAAGATGGCAACAGTGAGAGTTGTGATAGCAGTGGCTACGTCAAAGCAATGGTCTTTACATCAGATGGATGTAAAGAATGCATTCTTGCATGGGGATTTGCAGGAAGAGGTGTATATGTTGCAGCCACCTGGTTATGAGAATGTGAGTCACCCCGAGCATGTTTACAGGTTGAAGAAAGCCTTGTATGGCTTAAAACAAGCACCAAGAGCATGGTCTGATAAGATTTTTGAATATCTTGTCACTATTGGCTTTCATGTAGCCAATGCAGATTTCTCGCTGTATATGAGAGACAGTGATAGAGGGGTTGTGTTACGGTTGTCATCTATGTAGATGACCTGATCATTACGGGGGACCATGATGCAGAGATCTTTGATGTAAAGATCTTGCTTAGACAGAAGTTTGAGATGAAGGATCTGGGGGAGCTCAAATATTTCTTGGGCATTGAGGTGATTAGGTCACCACATGGTATTGGATTAGTGCAGAGACAATATGGCTTGGACATGTCCAAGTATGGTATGATAGGCTGTAAGCCTATCTCAGTGCCATTGGATCAGAATGGCAAGTTGAGTGCAGATTCACGAGAGATTTTGGAGGATCCTACTATGTATAGGTGCATAGTATGAAGCTTGATCTACATGACGTCACCAGGCTAGATTTGAGCTATGCTGTTGGGTTGGTGAGTCAGTTTATGCAGGTTCCTCTCGGAAGCTGCATTTGAATGCATTGAGAGGCATACTGAGGTATGTGAGGTCTACTTTGCATTGTGGACTATTTTATGAAACTGGGGCAGAGATATGTGTACATGGGTACACAGATGCTGATTCGGCTAGTCAAGGCTCATCTCCGAGCCACTAGAATCTCCATCAACAAGAGAATGCCTTGCAGAAATATCAAGCATACCAAGGGGCTCAACCACTTTATCTTTGCCTTTATGTGATGTACCAACTACATTTTCAGGCTTTGTATTATGTCGCAGCCTGCCAAACTCCATGGTCTATCAAAATAGAATTGCTGGATGAGGACTCTCCTGGTCCACTCAATGACTCAACCACATTTCCACTTAAATTCAGCCTCAACATCTTTTTCAGCAGCATACCAGCAACTCATCTCATCAAATACAACATCCCTGCTTACCTTCAATTCATGTGTAGCAAGATTATAGCACCTATATCCCTTTTGCTCAAGGGAATACCCAATAAACACACATTTTTCTGCTATTGGATCCAGCTTGGTACATAACTCATTTGGCACATGAACATATGTAATACATCCAAAAACTTTCAAGTGAGACAAATTAGGTTTCCTACAAGTAAACTTTCAAGTAGGAGTCCTGCTCATGATATAAACTACTGTAGACACAACCTCAGCCCAATAGCTATGTGGCATATTCTTCTCTGCCATCAATGCTCGTGCTTTCTCTGCAACGTGCCCGTTTTTTTGCTTAACAACTCCATTTTTTTAACGGAGTGTATCTACATGTAAATTATCTCAGAATGCCATTCTTTTGCAAGAATTCAAAGAACTCACTGGAGAAATATTCTCCCCCCCCATCTGAACTTATGCACTTCACATGCTTTTCTATCTATTTTTCAACCATCACTCTGAAATTCTAGAAATGAGTGAACACTTCACTCTTCTCCTTCATGTACACCCATACTTTCCTCGTGTGGTCATCAATGAATGCTACGTAGTACATGCTACGTAGTACCTACAGCCACCCATAGACATAGTCTTCGCAGGACCCCATACATCTGAATGCACAACATCTAAAAATGAGTGAACACTTCACTCTTCTCCTTCATGTACACCCATACTTTCCTCGTGTGGTCATCAATGAATGCTACGTAGTACCTACAGCCACCCATAGACATAGTCTTTGCAGGACCCCATACATCTGAATGCACAACATCTAGTACATTCCTACTCACATTTTCATGTGGAAATACCTGTTTTGTTTGCTTTCCAAAATGACATGCTTCACAAACTTTCTGCATACCTTCAACTTTGAACTTAGGTAGCCCTGTCACAATTTCTTTAGTCTGCATGGGCTTCATTCTTTGCACATTTACATGCCCAATTCTCTTATGCCAAATGTCTATATCTGCAAACAACTCTTGAACCATTTGCAAACATTGTAGCACTCACTTTAGGCATATTTACATTCAATGTAAACATTCTTCCCACTCTAATGCCTTTTGAAACCAACTTGCACTTATCTTTAAAGTCTTCCAGACACCCACCATCAGGGTTAAACCGAACCTGCAAACCCTGCTCAATCATCTAGCCAACAAAAACCAAATTCTTTGTAATATTCAAAACATGAAGTACATCTACAAAGTACTTCACCTTACCATCATGCATGGACAATGGCACATCCCCAACATGGGCAATTGGATGAGTAGTGTCATCCCCTATTTCAACAAAACCTAGTCTTTCAAGACTCTTCATTTCCTTGAACCACTCATCACCATGACTTGTCATGTGATTCAAAGCAACTGAATCAACATACCATACATCATCTTTACATTTATCATTTCTAGACACAGCATTAACCACATGTTGCATAACAAACAACCTCTTATTATCCTCATTATTTCTGCTAGAGGATGCATAATTGTTTTTCTACACTTTTCCATTTCGCATGTTACTTTGCTTCTTATAGCAATATGCCTACACATGTCCAGGCTTACCATAATAAAAACAACCTCGTGTAACATTATGCTTCCTTTGCCAATTACCACGACCTCGTTGACTTCCCCTGCCTCTAAACTGGCCTCTTCCACCTGTGTGTTGTTGTTGTGAATCTTGGGATTGTTGCTCTGCTGACCATAATTTTGATTACCTGTTCGGCCACCACCTTGGCCACATCCACAACCTCTACCTCGTCCTCTACCTGCACTTGTGTAGAAGGCTTGATGCTCTAAACTATTTTTGTTTTGTGAAGATTGTTGATCTTCACCCAAGTTCTTATCTTCAATAATCAGCATTGACACCAAATCTGTGAAGTTGGGAATGTTTTCTCGAGTCTGAAGAATAGACGTCTTGAATGCCTTGTATTGTGGCCTGAGACCACGTAAACACACTTCCACCTTATCATAATCCTCATCAACAAAAACACCAATTGATGCAAGGGATTCCACAATGCCCTTGATCTTCAAGGTATAATCATTCATAGACATATTCTTCTTCTCCACATTATGAAGCTCATTATTTAACTAAATCTTTCGTGTCTTGGTGTTAGTTTCATATAGCTTCACCAAGGTGTCCCATGCCTCCTTAGGTGACTTGGAATCCTGTATATGCCCAATCATGGTGTCCTGTATACTACTAGAAAGCCAATATATGACTTTCCTTGCTCCTTGATTCCAATCCGTGAACTCTTTTACATCTGCACAGGCAGTTGGGTTAATCTCCAGTATCTCCGGTGCCTCCTCATGTTCACTTTCAATGTAGTCCCAGTAACCTTTTCCCATCAAGAAATTGGTCAATCATCTAAACCTCCAAGAATGGAAGTTGTTCTTGTCAAGCTTCTCTGTAACAATCTGTTTTATTCCATCACTCTACATCTTTTCTACAACACAAATTTACCAAAAACAACACTCTTGTTTCATCTGCACACAAACTGTTGTATTCTATGTAGCGGTACTATACTGCACCTAAACTGTTACAACCATTTTCTCTTTCAAATTTAGTGAAATTACCAGTCATAGAAATTACCAAAATTAATTCAAAGATATCAAATATCGACTTATTAGGAGGATGCGATACTATCGCACTTCATCATGCCTTGCAGGTTATACTACACATACCTCTCTTTCTACAAGCCACACATCACATGACTCAAGTGGATGTAGGGTTTCTCATATGCTTGCCCAAACCTAATTAAGCTAAAGAAAGCTGAATAGAGTTTATGTGTGCAGCAGGAGCAGGTGTCCAACTAAAGACATTGACCAAAGTCAAGAAGGACAAGAGGGCCCAAGGGATCAGGCAGTGAGAAGCCACCTCCCAAGAAGTAAAAGTTTTCTATAGATGAGCCTAGGAACCTCACTATTGAGTTTGAGTTAGAGCTTGAGGCAGACACGAAAGCAGACAAAGAAGCTTAAAAAAAAGAGAAAAGGTAAAGGAAAGGCAGAAAAGGGTAAGGAGGCTGAGGAGGCTAAGCTTGAGACTGAGAATGGACAGCAAGGCACAACAAGGAAACGTGTAACCGATATGTTCATTGTTGTCGGTAGATCATTGATCATAAAGGAAACCTGTAAAGCGTATGAAATTTTACAGAGTGTAGAGTGTGCAAATAATGCTTAGCAGGAATGAAAAAATTAATGACAATAATGATGATGATGTTGAAGTTGTTGTTGACGATGAGCTTGAAGATGAGCTTGAAGATGCAATATCGAAATGACAACGGCCTTTTTTGCACACCAAATACTACTTCTGTTGTGAAGAATAGTCAAAATCAGCAAGAATATTTTTCAAACTAATACTCCCCCCCTGAGATGCTTACAGAAACCTAATAGCATGCAAGCGAACCCCGAAACGAGCCCGGAACGCTTTGAAACATACAAAAAGTAGGTTAACATAGTTAACAACATAGCAACACAATGTAGTGTATACCTTCTCCATCTAAGAGGATAGCTCAATCTGAGACAAGCTAAAGACAAACTCCATGAGAAGATGACAAGGGGGCAAGAGCCAAGAGAACCTACTCTAATACCAATTATTGGAGTGGAGATCAAAGTAGCAACACACACATGTATGTAACAAGCAAGGAGAGAGATGGAAACACAACACTTAAAGTAGATTGATGAGAATGGAAGTACAATTTATGAAATTTAAAGAGACGAAAAGGTAATGACTTAAATGGACTTAAAATTCAATGAAATTACATGAGAATACTTGGTTAGAACTGGAGGTCGCATGCATCTACCTATCGTAGAAGTGTTTTTTGAAAAAATTGATCATGCACTTAGTAAGTTAATTGTTTTCCAAATTACTCAAAACAGTATGAAAAGTTGTAGATGCAATATCTAAAAGTTTTTTTAGGGGAGTATAAATTTTTGATTTGTATGTGTGCTGTGTGACGTGGCCGGTTGCTACCCACCATGTGTCCCACAAGTTAGCCCACCCAAGGCGGTTATGAGGGAAAGGGGGGTCTGATATAATGTAAAGGAGAGAAAAGGGAATTACCTAAATTTCACATCGTACCTTCCATTAGGAAAACTTTGGACTCACAAACTAATGACCCTCTAAGGGCTTTCTCTCTCTTCCATGAATCAAGGAAAAGTGTAAAAATAATGTCATAATATTGCTCCTCTCTCTTCTCTTTTTGAATATTGTGTATCTCAAAATATTAGTTTTATAATAGATTCACTTATTATTTTATTGACTGTCCAAGAACTATACCAGACCTGCTCATAGCTCGAATATCTCAAAAACTATTTTTTTATTTGAGCTGGTTTCGAATATCTCAAAAGATATGACATTCTTAAATGCCCATATTCATTTATGTCTAAAGAAACAATCATTTCGTGATTCTAGAAGGATTTTATCTTTAAAACGGAATATCTTGATTTGTACTTTGTATTTCATAATTTCTTTTTACAAGTACGTAGATCTGTGCTTTATCTACATTCTCGTGCATTTTTTTGTTTTTTTATAGAGATTTGAAGAGAATAGACATTTTTTAAGATTTTAAGAATGTAATTAGATTTATTATTTCTTCTACTTTCAAATTTTCATCTCCAAACAGTTTGTATTTCCCTCCTGTTCTATTGCACTTGTTCACTACAAAGATAGAGAATGAAGAGTTGCCATTTTCTTGGAGCCAACAAACCATTTCCCTCTTCATTAATCTTGCTATCAAGGAAAGAAGCAACAAAGAGAACATAGAGCCAACATAGAGAAGCAACAGAGAACAAAAATGGAGGTTAGCAATGTTTTGATGTTGGTTATGTTCAATTGAGTTCTATAAGTTATGTTTTCCTGTTGGTTACGTGCATTACTATTCATATCAAATAATAAATTTAATAGTAAGATATGTTTTACTGTTAGTTAATAATAATAATATGTGCATTACTATTGGTTAGATGTGTGCAAGTTACAATCTCTAATGGTAAAATTTTACAGTATATCTGTAAAAGAATGTGGAGGCAAGCTAAAATTTGTTTTGAAGCTTGATGAAAGTGAGGTTATCAAAGGTAAGAAGTTAGAATGTGTTAGTATAACTCTCATGAATAGAGCATTGGACCTAACATCTTGCCTTGTCAGTGTACAGTCTGAGAATGAACTTTGGTGGCTTACTGCATTTGAAGTACCAAAGGAATATCATGAGATTTTGAAGATTTTCTTTAACTTAACAGAGATACCTAATACAGTGCAACATCAAAATCATGGTGAAAGTTTGCACGTAGAAGGTTATGGTGAGTATCAAGTGGAATGGCACCTTGCTGGGAGATCTCAAAACTTTAAAGTGCATGAAACTCTGCATTTGCTGTGTGTCAAACACAGCAAATGCAAAGTTTCCTTGCATATATTGTGTGGTCTAGAAAGAAAGGTAAGAATGGGAAGAAACAATGGGAAGAAACACGAAGAGAAGGGTGTCCTACACGTGATCAATTTGTTTGCCATGGGGGCAAAATAGTACAAGTAGATCCTAAGTGGGATCCTATTCTTGACATCCCCTTGACAAGAGTACACTTTGCATGCACTAGTGAGTGAGGATCATAGACAAATTGGTTTATGAATATGTGTGTTTTGCTTATAAAATGCAACGAGCTTCTGATGCCCAAGAAACATGTAAAAGGATAGAAGAAGTATTATCTAGGATGGGTTTACATCGAGGCCAGGTAGAAATAACGAAGGATGAAAAAAAGACTGGAGCAAGCGGAAATGTACCATGCAAGCCTTGCTTTGGTGGCTCAAAAGCAAGGAAATTCCTCTCTGCACCACGAAATGAAAATGGAGAACTACTAGTACAACAACCAGAGAAATATGAAGCATGGAAAAAGTTACATATGTCCGTTCCTGGTCGAAGTAATGAGGAAAGACTAGAGTAGAAAAAGCAAATGTGTGGATTACTCTTGACAAATTGGCAGTGCTTTTGCAAAAGATAACATTTGGACCAGATGATTCCAAGGAGTTTAAGGAGGTGATTGGTATATTCTATGCATCAGTTGTTGAAGCCTGGACTTCAAGTAGTATAACACATTACATGGTAAGTCTGACATTACATGGTAAGTCTGACATTACAATAAGTGTGACATTAAAATTAATTTATATGGTTTTAGAGACTAACTATGATTACGTTGTTTATTGATATAGCATATATTGCATGCTCATGGTCCTTACTTTGCAAATGAAGGAAGTTTAGCGATATGGTCTACCCAAGGCATGGAGCGATCTCATTGGCAAGCATGATGTGCTTTCCAAAAGACAACTGCTCATGGAGGTGGAATCTATGATGTCAATCTAATGAAACAATTACTTCTATGGTGGTATAGAAAGATAGTAATAAGGTTAGAAGAGAAGAAACCTATGTCCAATGGATCACAGGCAATATATAGAGTCATATGTGAGGTTAGAAAGGCACGATTTGAGAATTCATCAAGTAGAGATAAACATGCGAAATGGTTGAGAACTCAAGAAAGAGAGGGAAGCAAGTGGGAAATCCAAGAGTCAAGTGTTTCACGTGAGCAAATGCAAGTTGAAACTCTGTATTTTTTTGTTGATGCAAGTATTACCCTACTAAACCAAAATGGCTTTCACATAGAGCTTGTAAACCAATGTGATATATCACACATAATCTCACTAACTATAACCATAATATTAAATGATTTTATGTGTGAGAGTATATGCATACTTGTGTGTGAACAGTTGTGTTATTTTTAAAGTTGAATAAAGTTGACTAAACTATTACTTATATGTGCTTATAAGTGGTGAGACATTTACATTTTATAGTCTGCTAGCTTTCAAGGCATGGCACGCACCAAGCAAACTGCTAAGAGGAACCCTACTTATAAGACTCACCCAACACAGCCCCAGGTCAATATACCAACGGAGACTGATAGTGAGCGCACTCAATCTACCAATCCAGGAGGCACTACTACATGTACAACACATCCACATCCGCCACGTTCACAAGAAGCGTAGATGGAGACCAGGCACTACTGCTCATTAGAAAACTACAAACTTAATCATACCGAGGGCGCCATTTGCAAGACTGGTGAGAGAGATATTGCAACGAATGTCTCATAATAGGTTCCAAAAGACTTAGTTCTATAGTCAACAATGTGCAGCGATGGTCAGCCCAAGCATTGCTAGCTCTTCAAGAAGCAACGGAGGCATATTCGTCGGTGGACGTCATGCATGATGGTCAGTTGGCAGCTATTCATGTGCACATCACTCTTATGGACAAGGACTTGAGACTTGTACGAAGGATTCATAATAATTGCGATGCCTTCAGTTTGAACATGGATAATATGATTTGAGTAAATCATATGATGCGTTGTAAATCTGTGTTTCAATGTACTTGTAATCTATGAGAAGTGTTTTTAATACAAGTATAATTTGATGTTTCTTTCTCAATATCTTGGGTGTTATTATCTTTTTCTCTCGTATAGTTTTTCAAGTTTATCGAAAGTATTATTTTTTTTTTGTTCACAGGCCTTATATGGATTTAGGATTTTTCACACATGTATGCATGAAAGACTATAAGTGTATAAAATTTCAATGAATTTAGAAATTGTAAAAATTTTATCTTTACTAAAAAAATATAATAAAAATTACTCTAAAAATTAGATTACTTTTGAAAGATCCCTGTCCCCTCCGCGCAACGAATTTTGGGGTGCTAGCAGTGGAAGTAGCACTTCTTGCGCGAGGCATGGTCCCTCACTGGAGGCTCTGTCCATGGATATCCAGACAAGAGACTAATCCCTCGGTTCTTCCAAAACCGAAGCCGAAAAAACTTTCCTCGCCCGGAAAGCACGGGCAATTCCTCCAGGATATTTTTACTCTAACGTAGTCAAGGTCATCACTAACCAAATTGATCCGATCGAACCTGTAAAGACACTCGGTTAGATCAAGGAAGAAACTTGCACTTGGATTATCATAGAGACCAATGCTTTTTTCCTCAGTTTTTTTCCTCATTGAGAGGCATAGCCATTGATCCTTTTCCATAGAACATTTTTTATCCAGGATTTACTTCATCTATCATACCATAACAGAATTGAGTCTCATTTTAGGGATCCATCAGTCCAGCCTTCAGTCCCATGGGTTAGCCAACCGCCCAACCATTGTAGTGATGGGATCCAATTAGGAATTTGGTTAGGTTTTGTCCCAGGTACCAGGGAAAACTAGTCACACCACTTACACACCCACCAATATGAAATTGCCTTTTGCACAGATTCAGCTGTCTTTAAAACAATCATTTAATGAAACCATAGTGTCACTGATCATCATCCTCCAAAATATCTGGTTGAATCCTAATTTCCAATCATTCCTTTATCGGTGTACCTATGCCATCAACCAGAACGCTCACCACCTGTCCACTCAGGGGCCTTTTCGATAGTTCCCAGCTCATAGTACTCGGCAATTTATTTACTTATGAAAATCAAGACCTCGGCCGAACTTGCTACACGAGACGTCCTCCATTGACTCTCCGCCCGTCAGCTATTGCAACTTTATCAGTTAGGTCTCCACGACCTCATTCACAAGATGGTCAAAATGCTTCCCTAGCATTCTTGACATAAAACAATCATTTAAAAACAGGGTCATAAGTACAGTTTCTATAACGAACTCTTGTCTTTCCACATTGTTCCACATCAATCCACATTACTTAATCCATATCCAATTCATATGTATTCCCATTCTCATCCATTCTCATCCAATCACATCCAATTCATATGTATTCCCATTCTCATCCATTCTCATCCAATCTCATCCTTCATATGTATTCCCATTCTCATCCATTCTCATCCAATCACATCCAATCACATCCAATTCATATGTATTCCCATTCTCATTCAATCACATCCAATTCATATGTATTCCCATTCTCATCCAATCACATCATATGTATTCCCATTCTCATCCAATCACATCCAATTCATATGTATTCCCATTCTCATCACATCTTATCCACTTGTATCTACCCATATCCACATCACATCTTATCCACTCGTATCTACCCATATCCACATCTCATCTCATCACATTCATTCATCACATCTTATCCACTCGTATCTACCCATATCCACATCTCATCTCATCACATTCATTCTCGAAAACCATTAGACCCAGACCCAACCACCAGTATGAAAAGCCATGCTTGTCTCAAAATTGGCGGATTCATTCAGAGCCTAAAGACCCATACAAAACCTAGAGCTAGGTCCATCTTCTCAAGGATCGAAAACATTATACTAGAGAGAAAGGGTCTACCCAAGGTCATCACATCAGCCCAGTCCACGTGTATATTAACAGTAACCACCACATGGAGCATACCCTGGGTATCACATGGGACCACAATAGGCACATGTTTCCATTGAGCTACTCATTGCTAACTCTAATCTCTACTCCTTGTAATAATGAAGTAGGTTTTGTTGAAATTTGAGCATAATGATGAGCTATGGTGGATCAAACACTAGAATCAACATCATCAACAAAGTGATTAAGAAATAATTAAGACATAATTAGTGGGTAATTAACAAATAGATTAATGTAGGCATGGATACTCAAAAACCAGCAAATTCTCATTAGGGCTATGCCTCAATTTATAGAGTTTACATCAAGCATCAAATCCCATTGATTTCTCCATGATTCACTCCCAGAATATCTCCACCTTTTGCCTGATTCTCTCCACCTCTTCTCTTTTCCCTGATTATCTCCCAGGATAACTCCACACTCCTAAATTCTCTCATGCTACCCTTTATTCTCTCCCAGTAGATTCTTCTCACCTTTTCACAGGTTCTTTCACAATTACATCTCTTCTTTTACAGCCTCTATCCAAGAGCTTGTTCCCACACACACCCTATTCACTTGTATATTTCAACACCTCCCCTCAAGTGAATACTCCTAGTGCACCTAGACCCTATACCAAGTTTGCCTCCCCTTACTTGATAGTCCGCGACCAGTGTCTACTCCTCCCCTCAAGTTATCTCAGCACATATGGACCCTGTATCAAGTTTCTTTCTTACTTGACAGTCCGCGACCAGTGCCTCAAGTCCCTAAACTCCATAGTCCTTGACACTCTCTCTCTCTATGTGTCCAAGGCTACTATAAGTGCCCGCGACCTTGACTAAAGTGCTCACACATACATCTACCACATGGCCTACATCATCGGTGGCTCATAGGTGGTTTTACTTTATTGGGGCAGGTTACATTGGGTTGTGGGGTCTCTCTCTCTCTCTCTCTCTCTCTCAGAGATTTTCACATGGCTCCTCACTCTTTGGAGCCTCACATCTTCTCTTGTCTTCAGTCTTCTTGTCGTGGGTGGCAGCTTCTCTCCACGCGTCCGTCTCTTCTTTCAGTCTTCTCGGGGCAGCTTCTCTTCTCGTGGTAGCTTCTCTTCTCATGTCCATGTCTTCCTTTAGATCTTCTTGGTGTGGATCCTCTTCTTGGAAAGAGATATTCTTCTTCTTTCATGGCTGGGGCCATGAGCTCGTCCGTCAGGTTATTTTGCTCCATGAGCAACATGTTTCAATGTTTTGCTGACAGTTCCTTTGGGTTTTTGATGTTTATCTTTTGTCATTATGCAATACAAACCCAAAATTATGCGGGAGGTCTTACCTCTTGCCTTATTCTGGACAAGGGCAGTGTCTGTTCCCATTTTTACACTGATGTAATGTGCCCAATACATAATGCGTATAGCATTCATTCTCATGCACATTCCAAATGCAACTCTGGCTGTGAATAATCTTGAATTTGAGTGAGATTTATAGGCATTAACCAAGGGTTAAATGCAAAATGTAATTTTCACAAATTTATCAGCACAATTTTCCTAGAAATTACATTAAATCAAGGGTAACCAATTTGTACGGGATGGTTGGAGTATCAAACCAACTCCGATTTGCAATCTAAAGCTATAGGGATTTGTATCAGATACCTAATGGTTAATTTGAACCCTCAATTGCACCAAAATACAATGATTAGCACTGATTAATCACTAATTAGCAAATTAATGCTTTGTTTTGTGTGTAAAAAATAGAGTATGCGGGGAGTCCAGATCTGGTGCCTTCCACTTCAAATGAGCTCAAATGCTTTCAAAGGCATCAATAGCAATGAGTCTAGTAGAGGATTAAGCCAAGAAACACAAGATTTGACCAAATATTGAAAGCTTAATCTCTGTTTTACCAAAGTCACCTGCAGATTTGATGAAGAGCTTGGATCTCACTGTAGACTTGATGAAACTGAATTCTGTCTTCACCAGCTTGTAGAGCATGCTTGATTACACCTTGGGCTAGGAGGAATTAGAAGGATTTGACTTGATGAAGTAGCAATGGCAAAAATTGCAGAGAAAAAAGGCACCGACGAAAAACGCAAAATCTCCTAAAGGGCCTTTGGCGGTTTGCTGCGTCGTTTCACTGAGCTTGTAGCCAAGGATGTTGGCTAGCTTGTGTTAGAAGCACAAGACCTAATTTTGACTGTGCAAGGAGAATGGAGTCCTCCACTGGCTGGGGGTGAAGGGGGAAGTGAAAAACTCACTAAAAATTTGATTTTTTACTAATTATCTACTAATCCTAATTAATTATCTAATGGACTCATAAACCTAAAAATTTGATTTTTTGCTAATTATCTACTAATCCTAATTAATTACCTAATGGACTCATAAACCTAATCGATTCTAGGCATGGCTTTGATACCATGTTGAAATTTGAGCATAATGATGAGCTATGGTGGATCAAACACTAGAATCAACATCATTAACAAAGTGATTAAGAAATAATTAAGATGTAATTAGTGGGTAATTAACAAATAGATTAATGTAGGCATGGATACTCAAAAACCAGCAAATTCTCATTAGGGCTATGCCTCAATTTATAGAGTTTACATCAAGCATCAAATCCCATTGATTTCTCCATGATTCACTCCCAGAATATCTCCACCTTTTGCCTGATTCTCTCCACCTCTTCTCTTTTCCCTGATTATCTCCCAAAATAACTCCACACTCCTAAATTCTCTCATGCTACCCTTTATTCTCTCCTAGTAGATTCTTCTCACCTTTTCACAGGTTCTTTCACAATTACATCTCTTCTTTTACAGCCTCTATCCAAGAGCTTGTTCCCACACACACCCTATTCACTTGTATATTTCAACAGGTTTGGGTGCACATGCACATGGGGATTGGGGCCTAGGCACTTGGGCTTAGGGACATTTACATGTGTACTTTTGAGGAATCCTAGAGGCCACTCAAAGCATGGAGTGACAACATGGGTGTGGGTCACCATCCTAGGGCAATATCCAAGAAGGCCATGGAAGGTTGGGCATGAGCACCAAGAAGACATGAATGTCTATAGAGTGAATATGATCCAAAAAAGGGTACAATGTCCATGAGCCCTATGACTCATATAGGATCCCCTAAAAGTACACATGTAAATGTCCCTAAGCCCAAGTGCCTAGGCCCCATTCCCCATGTGCATGTGCACCCAAACCTACTTCATTACACTCCTTAATCTCTTCTCTATTCATTTCCATAAGCTAAACCTTATACTTCTCAAATATTCTCCATACAAATACCTATTTCTTATTAATAGATTGGGCATACCTCTTGCCTAATAGATTGAGCATACCTCTTGCCTAATAAATTGGGTATACTTTGGAGATCTACATGAAGCAAGTGGAGTACATGACAACCTTGAAGAATCAGTAAAGAAAATAGATTGAGCATACCTCTTGCCTAATAAATTGGGTATACTTTGGAGATCTACATGAAGCAAGTGGAGTACATGACAACCTTGAAGAATCATTGAAGAAAATATCAAAACAAGGAGGAATCAAATGAATTGTTCTACACATCATTAGAGAAAATTTATAATTACCCAACCAAGTAAGGCCGTTGTATTGCATCTTTTTTTATTTGTAAGAAACTTTCCATTTTGCTTACTGTAAGAGTAAATGCCTTCTCAAGGTGGAAAGGATGAAAATGGGAAGAAGGGGGAAAATCCAATGTCCTCTTTCCACATGGAAGAGGATATTACAAAAATAAATGAAATAGATATGCAAGATTTAGATCTTGAGTATGAGGATATAGAAATGAAGGAAGTGAAAGAAAAAATCTATAATATACAGAATAAACTTGAGAAAATGGTGGGTATTCTTAGCTCCTTGATGGGAGGAGAAGGGTTGGAAGTAAAAGAAATATCTACAAATAACATTGATGAGGGAAGGGAAAAACTCTAGATAAAGGATTGAATGAAACCATAGTTGAAGAGGGTCCCAAAAACTAGAGACCAAGGTATGGTTTTCAAAGATCTAAAGGACTTTTAGTAGACAAGAGAAGGAGAGAAATAAAGATAAAGGATTGAAAAACTCTAGATAAAGGATTGAATGAAACCATAGTTGAAGAGGTTCCCAAAAACTAGAGACCAAGGTATGGTTTTCAAAGATCTAAAGGACTTTTAGTAGACAAGAGAAGGAGAGAAATAAAGATGGCGTCCATATTTTTCTAAAAAAATGGAAAGATTTGCATCTTTTAAGAAATGTTCTTGATCATAACCACCCCATTGAAGCTAGCCTATCCTTACAAGGAAACTATTATAAGTGCTGTGGATGAGTTTAGCGAAAGCTAGGCAAGTACCTGATTCTTGGGATTCATTCAAGGAATGTTCTTGATCATAACCACCCCATTGAAGCTAGCCTATCCTTACAAGGAAACTATTATAAGTGATGTGGATGAGTTTAGCGAAAGCTAGGCAAGTACCTGATTCTTGGGATTCATTCAAGGAATTGTTCTTAAAGGAATATCTTCTTGAAAATGAAGAAGATTGAAATTAGGGAGGAGTGGGATAATTGTTCTATGGAACAAAAGAATTTGAATCTCACTCAATATATAGCTTGCTATAGATAAATTGTCTTAAAACTTAAGGGAATAGACAATTTTCAAAAAGTAAGAGGCTTCATTAGAGACCTAAAAAGGGAGTACAAGAAGGAAGTTTTCTCCAAAGAGCCAAAAAACTTAGATGAGGCCATAAAATTTGTAAAAACAATTGACGCTATCACGGGCAATGGTAATTGTAAAGAAAATGATAAAATTTTTTCATATAAACCTCATGAAGAAAATTTTAGCTCTCAAAAAAGAAAGGGTTATTTCTTTAAAAAGGAAGAACCTCCAAAAAATCAAAAATCCAATCCTAGTAAGTTTCTAAAAAAGCAAGATTTTGAGAGAGTGATTAAAGAAAAACTTTGTTTCTCTTGTCTTTAGCCAGGACATGATAATTAAAAGCATTGTACTAAGTCCCACAAGGATAAGAACTTATTGGGAATGGTGAGATGATAAACATAAAGGAACATTAGTGCACACTATTCAAGTGTTAATACTTAAGGATTCTCCTTAATACAAATCGGTCGAGGTTTGTCATTTTAATGAAAATCATTGTTGTATGGTGGAAAAATCTATGTGGGAACCACCATTTGGACCACATGATTTGGTTCATGGAAATATTAAAGATAAAAAAGTTAGAATCCTCATAAATGATATGACCACACAAAACCTTTTAAATTACAACTTAGTTAAGAAACTTAAGGTGCCTCAAGTCCCAAGTTCTCATAAGTATATAGTATCATTAGCTAATGGCTATGATAAAGATGAGTGGGATACTATTGTAAACCAAGTTGGGATAAAGATTCAAGAGTATAAAGCACTTTTGGATTTTCAAGTGATGCGTATGTCGACCGCCGCTGCAGATGTAATTCTTAGGAGATAATGGTCATTTTCATTGGGGGAAACACTTTTGAGAAGCTATTTGCATAATACACTAACATTTGAGCATAAAGGAAAATTTATTACATTGCAAGGAGAGAACAATGTACCATCTTCTCCTTTGATATGTAATATTGAGCTTCAAAATCTTATCAAGAGAATGGAATAGAACAAATGTTTTTCTATTATGCAGTGCCTTGGTTTAAAAACCATTGTGAAAAGTATAACTTGTTTGATTAGAATAAATTTAAAATGTTTTTTCAAAAACATTGCTAAAGGTTTACCTCCTGATATAGGGATAAATCATCCCATAGAAGTTTTAAAGGATTCAAGCAAATTAGTAAGCCACCTTATAGAGTAAGTTTAACTGAAAGACAAGAAGTTGAAAAGCAATTGGCTGAATATTAAAAAAAAGGCTTTATTAGGCCAAGTAAGTCTCCCCTGGGCTTCACCAATATTATTGGTGAAGAAAAAATATGGATCTATGCCACAGGGGGTGCACTACTAAAGAAACCATATGTATCACATGAGTTCAAGGGGTATTTAAACAACCCGTTACTTGTAAATTTTTCATAAATAAAATGACCCCTTTTTTTAATAGAATTATGGTTTTTTTTTTCAAAATTGATTTAAAAAAACCCTTCTGTACATGTATTTTTATAAATTTACCTTAAAATTTTGAATTAAAAAACCCCCTTCATTTGAACTCATGTGGTATACTTGCATATTTTTAGGTGAACCGCCCAAGATCTATACGCTTGTGCAGAGATTATCGTGGATTGAATGCAATCATAAAAAAAACAAATTCCTATTCCTAGGATAGATGAGTTGTTTGATCAACTCACTACTACAGGACAATAAAATACTGACATTTTTTCGATGTAAAACAATTACATTGTAAAACTAACAAGCGTTTATACTCGCGTCGAAAAAAACATCGCTACAAAAATGTCGGTAATAGTGTCTCAAAAAATGTGCTTATAGGCGTCGGTAAAATCATCTAAACCTTAGTCTATATACACACTCGTGTCCTTGTCGAAAATAGTGTGGCTACATTCAAAACAAACAGCTTCTATGTTTATTTTGACACTTATAACCATGTCTATATCCACATAAATATCGATGGACGCAGGTGTTTTTCAACACTTATACCGAGACGACGGATGTAGATGCACACTAACGTTTATTCCAACTAGAGTACCAACGAACGTAGGTATAATTGTTTTTAGTATTATGATGCATACAGGTATAATTCTATTCCTGGATACACCTGAATACACCATTATGCTAAACATTATGCATACAGGTATAATTCTATTCCTGGATACACCTGAATACACCATTATGCATACAGGTATAATTCTATTCCTGGATACACCTGAATACACCATTATGCTAAACATTCTATTCCTGGATACACCTGAATACACCATTATGCTAAACATTTAAAGATTTTGTTACATTCAAGTGAAATTTTACACGCTTAAGTTATCACCACAAACAAAGATACATTGATGTACAAAATCAAGTTTCATTGCTTGATGTCAAGTCACAATGAGACATTGATCCAAATTGTATGATATGCATACTTATACGAGGGTATGTCTTTTCTCTGAGCGTCTTGGTCTGAGCACATTTTTCTGAGCATGGCCTATATTGTGATTTCATAGACAATTTTATCATAACATCACACACCATTTAGTCATAAAACTACCCCAAGAAGATACTATATACATTTCTACCCCACAAAGATACCACTAACATCACACACCCTTTAGTCATAAAACTACCCTACAAAGATGCTATATACATTTAATTACATTTCTTTCCAATAGTATTTAGGGCTTATAAGATCCCTTTATTCACAAAACTACTTTTCATGTCTACTTCATTTCAACACCCTCCACCTACATCATCCATCATTCATACTATCATGATAGATAGTGATGATGAAATGATTGCAAGTCACATGGTGAAGAATTTAGGGTGCAAATTTGCATGCATCTATGCCAAAACATTTATTAGTTGCAAGGAGATACTTCAAGATTCAATTCACCATGATGATCATTTGTACACAACTCATAGTTTTGACATGCAAACCTTAATTAAGATATGACATGATTATCACATCTCTAGCAAATAGAAAAAGTTTTATGAAACCAACATGCTCAAAATTGAATATGCGATATTGAGATTAATATTCATGGTGGGTACTCACATGATGTACTAATAGTTCTTCAATATGATTACTACATCTCTAGCAAATGAAATAGGTGCAAGACACCACAAAAATTATGCATGTTCAATACTAGGGCATCACAAGCAAAATGAATTGCTTGAAGGGAAAAACTCATGTCAAATCACTAGACTCAATCTTCTTTACTAATGTCATCCACATAGATATTGCGACGATGCCTTCTCTCTTTGATGGGGGCATTGAATGCAATGTCATTACACATCATCTCAGCCATAGCACCTGCATAAGAAGGCAAAAAGCTAAAATAGATCAATCAATATCAATGCCTCATTGATAATAATATTCTCCAACAAATAGGTTTAAAAAGATAAAACACGAGAGTAACATACTTACTAGTTGTCTGGAAGATTAACAACCATTTCCACATCTTCGGAATCATTTAGAGTCCCATAGTTGCTTAACACATTTCCCTTTCCTTTCTGTCCATCCAAAAATGGTTGCAATATATAATTGCAAATGTCAGGATCATTCTCAATAGATAAGCATGCTCTCCCAGAATGCACGCATGCTTTTTGCATAGAACCAGTCCCAGCACCTAAGTCCACCACATGTCCAGAAATTGGACACAAGAACTCCAAGAATTACAACATCATGCATGGAGCCTTCTCCAATGCACCTCTCCATGGAATACTCTCTCCATGTTTTATAGTCTGCTCACTTGTTGGTAAATAATGATGAAACAAACTACTTCCAAAAGCAATGCCCAATTTGGTACCAACCACGGAAGCATTTCCAGGATTACAAACACAAGACATACCAGCCCGATGAAGAAGGCATAAAACCACAACATCCACCTAAAGATAAGAAAAGAATTAAACATATACTTAGTACAAGCCATTTCATTATACAAGAGCATAAATTCTTTCAACAGGTAATTGTATGACAATTGTCTCACCTTATGATCAATACCACCAACTTTGATTGTGCAATATGCATCCAAGCATTGCATGTACATTCGACATGCAAACTCCAATCTACTGATCCTAGCATAACGCTCAACCAAATGAAGAACATGAGGAGCACACATAACTAGGATCCAGCCAGAATCTGAAACAACTGTGGCCGCTACTAGCAAGGAGTAGCGTACATGGTCCTCTGTTAATAAATTCCAAGATGGAGATGTGGAATCCTCTACTCCAAGAGCTTCTAGCTGTGTAGGCAGATCAATAATGACAAAATCTACAACCCAAGCAACACTCTTACCATTTCTTGTTTTTCTTTCACCTCCAAGACCCACAAAGTATTCCTTCATGTCTATATAGGCTTGTGTGAAGTTTGATACAGACAATTGCTTCCCAAACTCGACATAATCATAGCACCAAACCTTGCAATGTGAAGCATCACATGTGCCACTCTGATTCAAAGTTAGAGAGGTCAATGGAATGTACAAAAAGCGGACAGAACTATCTTTCCATTTACATCCTTTCAGAATGGGTGTAGACTGCAGTACCTGCACATTTGTACCCACACCACATATGTAAAGACACAAAGTGATAACAACATATGTTACACAAACAAATAATAGCTTGAAAAAAGATCAAGAGAACTTACCATTATTAGTACCAGGATTTTTTGGTGGCCTACCACCCTTCTTTAGTTCCATACTTGAATCTTTGTCCTTTTTAGTCATCTTCTCAAAGTGTTTTTTGAACCTCAATGACTACATCATCCTCATGGACTGAATTTGAGCTTGATGAACCCATCTCTCCCTTTTTATGCTGTGTGTACAGCTCTACCTCCTCCTCGATGCAACACCCTTTTTTCATATCGAGCCACCACGGGCAGTTCTTTCTCTCCCACTCAGAGAGCACTTGCTTCCCTTCTTTTTCTATCATGTTTGGAGAGTACATACTGAATTTTAAGTCCTGAATTTTTGTCCATACTTGACATATGGGCAACAATTTTTCAATCTTACCAACAGCTTTTAAGGATTGCAAGAATCTGCATACAATAAGAGGCTTAGTACAAAGGCGAAATACTTAAGGATGGATTTTTAATTGAAAAGGAAAAAACATGTATTGCTTACCTAAATACCAATCGTCGAGATGCCCTCGTCATCTCCATTTGTCCTGTTGCAGCTGTAGCAACAGTCATTGAATCCTTTAAATCTTCATAAAGTTCAAGTTTGTTCATTGCTTGTATTTCCCCAAAATACTCTCTCAACGTAGGATCTTGAGGAAGCACAAAGCTAGCTTGTTGACTAGCAACCAAGACCTGAGAGAGTAACATCTCTAATTCACAAAGCAACTGATCCATCCATGCCTCTTTCGCCATCCACTTTATGAATTCTCTATTAGCTTTTGGCATCCCATAACTTGTTCTCAAATTTGAATCTGACCCTAAGATTCTGAGGGTTGCTAGTTGTGTCTCCTTTGAGACTTTTGCAATGGAGATGTTATACAACTTTTCCAATGTGACAATGGATGATTTATCATCAAATGGGAGGCTCCACAATATATTAAACCAATCTTCACCATTTGTTGGTTTGACAATAGACAGAATCTACATATAAACAGTAGATGCAATCGTCACACTCAACTGTATTTTTTAATCATACAATACATGCATATCCCATACCTTGATCATTTTGTAAACAAAGATCATATGACCAATCTCAAAAAACACTTTTAAAAAGTCAACTTTATGTTAAGAATCATTAAATTAACCATACCTTGATCATTTTTTGACCATACTTGAGATTCACATCCTTTTGAATACTTTTAAGTGCTTTCTCCATATCAGCAACACTCAAATTTGGCTGAAGTTCCTTTAGCTTTGCCTCATAATCTTGCTTGTATAGTGGCTAAAATATATTCCAAAGAGATGAATGAGTACAATGAATTAGTTAGTTCTAATTTAAAAGACATCCATGACAAATGGTATGAAACTTACTGCAAATACCATTCTCCCTAGCATCAGAGATGTCAAAGGATACCAAGTACTTGATCCTTTACTGCTTTCATTTGCCCTATGCTTTTCAAGTGTCTTTTTTTCTTCCTCAGAAAAAAGTGATAAGTACTCATTCTCATCACATGAACACATTGTCTTCGTGTTGAACAAATAATCCTTGAGATTTGTTTTAATAATTGCTGTTTCATTAAGGCTAAAAAATAAAAAATACATAGCTTCAAACATATAAAGAATTGTTCACAAAACCCTTAAAAGCTCGAAAAAAGGTAACACATATAAGCAAGAACTCGCACTTACAGATTGAACCTTTGAAGAGCAGCTATTAGCTTCATTTCTGTTTCTTTCTTTGGAGTAATAAAACTTGCTAAAACTCGAATATGCCATGCCTTTGATGTCTTGAATTTCTCCTCAATTAGAGACATCCATGCAACAGTACGGTGATTCCCCTCCCACACAAAAAACATCTTTCGAGACAAAAATGACCAATCAGCATCATCAACAATCTGTGCCTCAAATTCTGCATTTACATCCCTCCAACAAGAATCCCATGATTGTTCAATTTCATCTGTCACCTCTTGTGAAACACCATCCAAAAGTGTTGTAGATAAAATAAACATTCCTTGAATATATTTTTCTGCCTCTAGAGCTTGCTTTAGGCTATCCATATTAGTTCGTAGGCCTCTCACTCTTGTGTTTACAACACAACGACATAATGGGATCAAGGGAGCAATCTTTCCAGGATTGATTGCAAGAGATTCAATAACATCCTTCCCTTGGCCAATATCAAGTGCAGCAGGAAACTCTTGCTCAAACTCCTCATCCAGTTGTTTATCCTCTTTCTTTCTCTTCTTAGAAGATTCCTCCACAATTACTTCAATTTCAACCTCTTTTTGAATCTCTAAATTTGGTGTAGATGCCACTTGCAAACTTCTCTTGCTACTTGTCCTTCCACCTCTCTTGCCTCCTCGTTCTTAATTTTACCATCCTGCCAATGTGACAAAGATTCATTTAAAAAAAGAAGTCATCGCATGGCATAGAATAGACTTACAAGGTCAATTAAGTCCCAGCATTACTTCAATAGCATACAAAGAAACCCCAAGAGGCTTCAAAATAGAAAATACCTGAAGCTTGATCGTGATGCTGCTAATTGAAGTTGCACTTGACGAGATGATGGAGCTTGAGGAGACTAGCTGGACAACAAAAGCATACAAGAAAAAGTTATTAAGCATACAAGAACAAGTTATTAACCTTAAAAGCGTACAATATCTCGAATATACTGTGTTGTGTCTCCTAAGGCCTCCTCGTCTCCTTGCCTTATTTTCATAATAGTGCATGTGTCTAAAAGGGAAGCGAAAAATCTCCAAGTACTATGCGTACATATGTCAATATCATGTGGTGTATAGGAAAACAACGTGATGTGCCCTTAAACCACACAGTGTATTTTGTTTATACAGCTTGGTATATATGTTCACTGTGCAATAATAATCTAGTCAACCAATTTGCAATGACTGACTAGGAAAGACATGTTTTTTTGCATTTTAAACATTTTTAATACCTCCCTAATATCATAAGGGAGATATTGGGGGAAAGCACAAAGAATCTTGATCATAAAACTCCTACTGAGTCTCTTCTACTACTCAAAATAGGCAACCAACAATCATAGAATCCTTGAGAGGTATCGAACTTCAAAATATCCAAGTTGATGCTGCAAACATAGTATGCTGCTCTAGGTTATCATTTAATATTCTTCATTATCCTTCATGGCATAGATCCTTGCAATCATGGTGAAAACTCTATAATTCCATCCTATTATGCCATGTGCACCACAAATTGAAAGAATCCATAATTAATGACACCCACCCCGATATACGTAGCCAATTAGACATGTGGCGGTGGTCATGGCAATGGGAATGTCAGAGAACAAAGTGGTCCGATGTGATTTTCCTGAATACATACGTTTGATTAGGCAAATGTTTCAAATATTTCACATTTCTATTTATATCACTATCATTATACCATTTTTTGGCCCCATTTTTTGAATAATTAGAATGCAATGTTGAATGGTGGGTGTATCAAATCACTACAATGCAAGAAGGGCATGATGATTTTTCTTGATGGCCTCATATCTCGTTGTTATCATCTTTTTTTATTTTTCGGTAGTTTCAATTTCATTTGTCACCAATTAATGAATTATTGTGCTATTGGGGTCCTTATCTATTCAAATCACTACAACACCATATGATACCTCTCAAGGAACTTGAAGACCTTGTCTCACGTTGTATTGATTTGTCTATTTTCTTGTCCTTTAAAGTTTCTCCGAATCGGAAAAACTTCCCTTGCCCGGAAAGCACGGGCGATTGCACCACGATAACTTTTCTTTAACGTAATCAAAAGCCTTAACTAACTGAACTGATCTGGCCGAACTCGTAACTGAAGAACTCAGACAAAAATAAAAAGTACATGAATGCGGGGCCCATGCTCACAAGGATAGCCTACCATGCCCTCGAGATGGTAGATGAACTTCCGCCGGCACTTGCTCAAGTGGAGCTCATTCAGCAGGTAAATCATCAGGTGAAAACGGTCAAAGATCAGGTAAATCATCAGGTTATGCGTCTGTGATGAATACAAACCTGGAGTCAGCTTTCCACTTCGCGCAGCTCGCTCATCCTCTGCTCAAAGCTTGTGGCAAGGGTAGAATCGTCTTCATTAGCTCCATTGCCAGTTTGACAAGCGTCTCTTTTCCATGTAGCACATACGGAATGTCTAAAGGTACAACATACATACATACATGCCGCCGGCCAATGACAATCAATCCTTTAATTGTGGTTGAAAATAACAACACAGTCCTGCACGATGCTTGGCACTGACGTTGCAAACAACAACATACATACGGTAGGCAATTAACTATGGGCATGATGGACATGACAATGTATTAGTCTTCTGTTTCTTTAATTAATTAAGAGCCTTACTGATGCACAGAATGTACTATATTGTTTTTCTCCACCCCCAATTATAAAAAGATCTACAAGAGGGCCTGACCCAAAAGAGCAATCTCCAAAAACTGACCCAAAAGAGCAAGGGCCTTGATCCATTCAATTTTTCCATAACCAATCTAAAGAAAGAATCAGAGGAAGCACAGAGAGCGGAATTGCGAACAAAAAGACTTATATAGCCAAGTTCCGACATGTGCATACCTTTCACTGCTTGTGGTGGTGCGGACTTCAGACTTGCGTGGCCATGACACCAAGCATTACGTGTTTCAGGTTGAGACGCCGTCCACAGATGCAACGACCCCTTCTATCAGCACCTCTCGACGTCGCGCCAAGCACATGGGGAGGAGTTCTCACTCATCGCGGCTTACTAACCATTGGTGGATATGGAGGTTCTCACTGATATGATGATAAGGAAGATGAGCCAAATGTTCAAGTCACAAAACCACCTGTACAAAGGCCAGCTCCTTTGAGACCATACAAGTGTGGTATGTGTGCCTCATGATTTGTATACCGCGATGCACCGAACGGCCAGGGGAACGCCTGATCGGGAGGGAGGGAAGGAGAAAGGCAGAGCGAGGGCGAGGGAGGCAGAGCGTTGATGATTGAAAATGAAAGGCGTTGAAGATTGAAAACGAAAGGCGTTGAAGATTGAAAACGAAAGGCGTTGAAGATTGAAAACGAAAGGCCAAAATACCTCTTTCGTCGACGAAAGGGGTATTTTGGCCTTTTATTTTCATGAGGAAAAAGGGGCCTTTAAATTTTCTTAAGAAAATGAAAGGCCAAAATACCCCTTTCGTCGAGACGAAAGGGGTATTTTGGCCTTTCATTTTCATGAGGAAAAAGGGGGGCCACCCCCCAAACGATGCCAAAATTTGTCGGTCATTTAAGGATACCATTTAAGGATACCGTCTTCTTGTTATTTGTGTAAGATTCTCATGATTTTATTGTTATAAAAAATTTCATGAAAATATCGTGTCTGCTAACACAATTGCAAAAAAACAAAATGGTTGTTTGAAGTTTTAAGTCGCTTTTGATAGGGATATCAGTTCAAGTTATGGCATTTATGGTTGGTGTATTAAGAGACTAATGAGGAGAATTAAGACAAACGTTTTTTTTTTCAAATTTGGGGCCCCTTTTTCCTCATGAAAATGAAAGGCCAAAATACCCCTTTCGTCGACGAAAGGGGTATTTTGGCTTTTCATTTTCATGAGCCCTTAAGAAAATTTAAAGGCCAATAGACCCCTTTCATCGACGAAAGGGGTCTATTGGCCATTTATTTTCATGAGAGCCTAGAGTACAGAGCTCGAGAGGCGGCGATGGCCGATCCAATCCATAATTCATCCAAGGGCTCTCATGAAAATGAATGGCCAATAGACCCCTTTCATCGACGAAAGGGGTCTATTGGCTTTAATTACAATCTATGCTACCAAACTATGATGTTAATAGGAACCATGACTTATAATGATTATCATACGAACTCGATTGCTAATGAGAATGCAGCAATGATGAGTGATCATTTAATTAAACATCATTACTATGTGAGGTTGATAATTTTTCATAATTGTGAGGTTGATAATTTTACTGTGTGAGGTCGACATACAATTAAATATCTTTTTGATTAATATTCAATTAATGATAGAGGCCAATAGACCCCTTTTGGAGAGAATAATTAAATATAGAGGCCAATAGGCCCCTTTCGTCAACGAAAGGGGTCTATTAACCTCTATATTTAATTAATGGTTCATGAAAGGTAGAGGCCCATAGACCCCTTTCGTCAACGAAAGGTGTCTATTGGCCTCTACCTTTCATTAATAATTGATGAAAGATAGAGTCCAATAGACCCCTTTAATCGATGAAACAGTCTTTCGGCATATTTTTAACATCATAATTTATATTCAAAAGGTTAGAGATGTGCTAACCAACCATTTCTTGTTCGCCACAGTTATAAATTATATCTATCTATCAACTTTATGTAGCAATAATGAAATGTCATTGCTAGCGAGAATGGCTTGCAATAACTCCCATACGTGTCAAAGAAAGGTTGGGGATTAAAAGGTCTAAGAGTCCATGGTATTATAGTATTGTTGTTAACAAATGATGGCTAAAATTTACATCATGGTTCAGTACCATTGTCACACTTGTGCCGACTTTCACAAGACCTATCTTACAAAGTTGTGAGTATAAACAATGGGCAGTGTGTGCAAAGCATTTGTGAGCATTTTTTCTTGCGACAGACTCTTGTTTCAAATGAGTTCTTGAAACGAACACTCTGCTCTTGATCTCACCCTTTGGACTTCATCTCATTGAGTTGCACAGCTCAACCATTCCGTTCTTATGGAATCTGTCACAATTCAGAATGAGGATAGATCTTTGCATATGTTTGTTCGCACTTCCATAGGTAGAGGAGTGTTGTCAGAGATGGTGCTTGCTAGCCATTTTCAATTCACACTTGGGTCCATATCTGTCCATCAGCACTTTGGTGATAATGGGTCTGATTTGACAATGGAGCTACAATACGAAGTCCATGACGATGGATACAAAATGTTTCACCTTGATGCGCAGTTTGGTGATATTTTCACCGTGAAGGGAGAAAGATTCAAGCTTGATGACAATGAACTTCAGAAGACTCTAGTGCACGAAAACAAAAAAGATTTCTACTCTGTTTGCAACAAAAATGATGAGGCAAGGAAACATGATTCAGCTAGCAACATTGAGAATGACAAACAACATAGTGTCATTGAGATTATTATGCAACTACCTATAAAGAACAGATTGTGTGAGGCCTATGAGAAGGTTGGAATGCACATCACTGTGATGAGTTGCCTTCTACTTATGATGGTGATGTTTTCTTTGAGCTACCAGCTACTTCAATAAAACATCGCACAAAAGGTACGGAGTCAAAATTTGATGGTCATGTTTGGAGTGATCCTATTACAACAAATATAGTATTTCCTGGTGTGGTTCGTAGAAAGGAATGTGGAGGTCACCTCCGTTGTATAAATGCAACTTGTGGTTATAAAAAAAGAATTGGGATAGAGAATGAGACACAATGGGATGGGAGATTGATTAGAGTGGCCCCAACAAATGTGTCAATTGAATCATATGGCTCCTTATCATGTATACATTGTGGTCGTCCACCAATTTGCTTGGAGAGATGTTACTGTGAAATGTTACTCTGCATGCCAGAATGTAGAGATGGTGTGAATCTTACTCGTGCAGTCATACACCATGGCCATCATAATCATCCCATTGGAGATGGTTTGACTAGAAGAACAAAGGATGCCATTAAAACCAAAGTTTCTGAAATGGTGAGGGCTGGGGGTGCTGTATGCCCTAAAGGGATACAAAATATAATTGTCCAAGACATTATTCTGGAAACTTTATTGTCTAAAAATGTGCAAGATGGGATTAAGATGTCAGAGCTACAAGATTTGCTAAAACAATGTGAACCTTTGCTCGACAAAAGAAGGTAATTACCATAACATTTGTTATTGCATTGGTTTATTAAATTATGTTATCACAATGAATATTGATCAACTTTATGTCTGTGTATAGATTATCAAGATGGATTGAGGAGGGTCGACGTGACTCTCGACCTGTGTCAGATGGGCTAGATGGAATTTTATACTTGAAAAGACATTGTAGATATAATTATTTCCAAAGTGTAGTGTTTCCTGGACAATTGCAACATAGTTCATTCAGCAGGTGTCATGTATTTAAAATGTCTACCCAAGGTTCTGGTTCAGGGGTTGATTTGGTAAATAAAATGAGACCTAGAGGAGAACTGGGTCATTGTTGGGTGTTGTTTGACTTTGTGAAGCGAATGAAAGATTGGACTACCATGGCTTGCCATGTGTATAATCCTTTTATCCAAGAGTTGCAAACAATTGCAACTTGTGACTTCAAGGTGGAAGATACTGACGCACAAATTCTATTTTGGGATACTCTCAACAAAGTAATGGTTTCAAAAGGGTTTGACAATGCTGAATTCAAAGGGTTCATGGTGGCAGATGAGGCCCAAGTCAATTGGAGAGCTGTACGTGCCACTTTCAATGGTGGCCCTGACAATATAATGGAAGGGAAAGAGCGTTCTTGCCTTTTCCATTGGGAGTAAAGTCTTCATTCCCATGCAAAGGCATGTATAAAAGGTGGCAGCCAAGAGGAATTTAAAATCCGATGTAGACGCTGGAAGGATGCCTCTACAGAGCAAGCTACAGAAGTCGAAATGAGAAGCCTAAGGGCATGGTGGAATGCAAGCCATGCAAGTGACTCAGACTTGCCACGGCTTGAAACTTGGTTTGCATGGTGGCATGCTAGGATTTCCCATTGGGGCCACTACATTATAGAGGTTGGTTTTGTATTTCTCTTGAATTTTTTTTGTCATGTTAATAATGTAATTTTGCCATTTCAATATCTCTGCAGAGTATGTTAGATAATGAGAAGTACTTGATACCTCGAACAAATCTAGCAGAGTCTATTCATGGTAGTTGGAGGGCTGGATTGAACCATGTCAAATATGTTGGTCTCTACAATGCCTCTATTAGTGACCTCTCAAATGCAATTTTACAAAGCGCTAGATACACATCTTTTTTGAAGGGCCAGTTTATCGGAAGTGGGCCGAGTCTGGAGAAAAAAAGATCTTCAAAATCTCGGATTGACATTAGTGCCAAAACAGTTGTTGATCTAACAAGTGATGTTGCAAAGGAAATGGGTCTTGCATCTGAAGTATGTTTTAATGATGGAGTTGACAAGACTGTGCGAAGGAAAAGGCCAAAGTCAATGCCTTCAAATATATGTGAGGATGATAGTCACCACCTTGAGTACAGTTATGCAAATAAGAAAAGATACTCCATGTCTTCAAAATCTAGTACCAAATTTGCAACAGAGAGTTTTGAGGATGATGATTCCAAGAGTGTACAAGAATATGAAGTGCATGATGCAAATTGGGCATTACGAAGAGTTCCTGTAACAAGCCAAGTCCGTTGCCAGGCTTGGCTTGGACAAGGAGGAAAATGTAACAAGCTTGTCAATATAAAGGATCGTGAAAATCGACGTGGAGTTGTTGCACCATCATTCTTTGGGAGGATTCAAACACCAATTGGAGTGCGCTCCCAAATGATTTGGTTTTGTGGAAATGATGTAACCCACACGTGGAAGCCATCAACTAGCATTACAGGTATTCCAGGACCATCACCAGGAAGGTGGAAGGTTCAATCAGGAACATCCTTGACAAGTGCAGAGATTGCCAGTTTGACAAGCTCGGGGTTTGTCATATTAGGAGTGTCAACTCCGATGGTGGGTGCAAGTTGTGCTTCACCAATTCAAGCCCATGATGAAACAATAGTGTTGCATGAAGATCGACCTCGGCGTCGAGATGGCAAAGCAGTCAGATGGCGAAACAAAATCTCCAAAGAAATGGAAGATAGAATTCAGAGGTCATTGGTCATGAAATGCATTGTTAAGGACGCAACAGTCGTGAAGGCCATGGAGCATGCTGAGTTCATTGTTTCTACAGAAGGATCAATGCAAAAAGGTATTAAATACAAGATTGACATTTCTCCATTTCCTTCTTGCAATTGTGAAGACTTCATTGGACGATTCCGCAAATTGGATGCCTATATTCCATGCAAACATATTTATTACATCTTCCTTTCATACCTTGGATTGGATAGCAGAAATAATATGTTTGTTCACCAAGCCACCTTGAGTAAAAAAGAGATATTCCAGGCATTGTCCAGCATGCCTTGAGGTTTAGTTTTTGGAGACTGTACTTTCATGATGGTCAACAAAAAATGGAAGGGCTATTATAATAATCCTTTTTCCATAAGGATTTTGAACGACAAAAATGGTATTTTTTTGAAGACTGAATCTTCATGATGTTGAATACAAAATGAAAAGATATCTATAATAATCCTTTTTTCCATGAAGATTTTGAACCACAAGAACAATGTTTTTGGGGCCTTTTGCATTTCTCCTTGTGTAAATTTTTGGTTTGTTTCTCTACTTGTTGATAATTGTGGCAAGACGCTTTTTAGGAAACTTATTTGAAATAACATGAACTCAACACATCTAGTAGTAGCAAAATACCAAACTATGAGTGTAAAATATTGACTTAAAATTTGGCTATATTTGTTACATTTCCTTTTGTACCTTGGATTGGATATAAGAAATCCTTTTTTCCATGAGTAATTTGAACCACAAGGATAGTGTGCTAATTATTCTCCAATTGATAATTGTGGTAGGACATTTTGAAGGATGATTTTACATCACAAAAGTTTGAACATGTCTGAACTATGTGATAAATCATGTCTTCATTTTCATTTGCATAGGTAGAAAACTTATTTGAAATAATGTGAGCATGTATTGGAATATACAACAAATAGCAAAATAGAAAATATTGTGAGTGTATTTGACTTAAAATTGGGCTATATTATTTACATATTAACTTATATGGATAGAAAAGATAATATTTTTGGTCACCAAGCTAACTTGAGTACAAAAGAGATCTTCACAGCATTATCTTGCATGCCTCAAGGCCTGGTTTTTGCAGATTGCACACCTTCATGATGTTGAACAAAATTTGAAAGGACTATTATAATAATACTTTTTGCAGATTGCACACCTTCATGATGGGAAGCCTTGTAGGATGATTTTACAATCACAAAACTGGTTGTTGTGGTTTATTAGTTTACAAGGATAACCACTTCTTTTATTGAGCAATATGGACCCTTCATTTACAAAACGGTTTCATAATCATGGCCTCATTTCATGAACTTCAAGAGTTAGAAAACTTGTTTAGTCAGAAATGAGGATATCCATTTCTTTTCTTAAGCAATATGACCCCTTTATTCACAAAAGGGGTCCATACACTTGGATTGTTTTCATAAACTTTGACACAAAAAAACTACATTCTGATCCAATTTGCTCAAATGCTCAAATGGTTTTGCTCAAAAATTAGAAATCCCCCTTATACGATAAATGTTTATACATAAAGATTGCTGCATGTGCAAGAGCAACCTATACATGCCCAAAAGGGGTGCAAAAAATATTTGTATAATTCCAAAACCAAAAAGATCTATACAATTCTAAAACTATGCCAGCTAAAGTAGGTGTCCAATCTGCGAGCTAGTGTCAACGGGGAGGCTCAGGTATTGCTCTATGCAAAAACAATGCAATACCCACGAATTAGTATATACAAACTTACCAAAAGCCTCAAATTGGTATATGGTACGACGTACTTACAGAAACCACAACTGTCTAATCTATATTTTTGTTGTCGTGCTCAATGTGCTAAAGCAAGGCATAAGTGCCATGCTTGAATGCATAATGCTCCTCCAACTCGGTAGCCAACCACCCTCTCTTGTATACAGAAAACAAAACATAAATAAAACATACAACTATACACTAGTTCACATACAAACGAGAGGCTACAGAAAGCATGGATACTTACAAAATACTCATAAAATGAGTCCCATCCACCACCGCTCTCGAGGTGCAAGCTCACCATGCTCTCTAGTCGCTTTGCTGCTGCTGCTCCCTCTTGTTGCGAGTATCGTTGAGGATTTTGAGCGTGCTTCCTCACCTCCTCATTCCATCTGTTTTGGTCAATGAACCAAGGCTTTTCTCCCACCGTTTTCACCGCTTGGGTGACATCAGACCTCCTCATCCCATCTCTCTTGGTTAATGAACCAAGGCTTTTCTCCCCCCCGTTTTCATCGCTTGGGTGACATCAAAACTCCTCTGTTTCATACAATCTCTCATGAGATCGTAGATCCACTTGTTAGGTACTTTGCTACCTCTGGGGCCAGCTTGAACTTGCTCTTCAGTTGATTGCAAATTCTTGTTTTCTTCTCCGATGGAAGGTGGAGGAATTTGGTTAAAGTGTCATGGACAAATACTATTTTACATAGTTCCCTCTCGCACGACTGTGCATCTCCTGACCAACATCATCAAGAACGACCTTGTTGAGATGTCAAGCTCAACATGAGCTGAGACTCATGAGGCACCTGCATGACCATTCGACATTTACATCACTGGCCGGTTTGGTAGTTGGCACCGACATATCTTTGCTAGAGATTCTACAGGTAGAATACACCAACTAGTCCACACCTACCCACTCCACTTAGCGTGTTCACATTATGGACCACTTGTATATACTCTATTATGTGTTTAAGTCACTTTATCTTCTTTGTAGACCTCTTTTTTTGTGTGAAGAAGAAGAATAATTTTTAGTCTCTCACCTTGTGTGTTCTCTTCTAGGGTTTGTGTGAGTGTGTGTGTGCTTGCAAGAGCTCAAGCTCTCTTCCCCTTGTATATTTTCATGGTATCAAAGCTTGGTTCATGCTAAATAAGGGCTAAGCTGCAAGCAAGAGAAGGACAAGAAACGGTATGAGGGTAAGAGCTTTGTCTACTCTTCCCCCTTTGTGTTGGCTACTACACCCTTGTCGAGAGCTCTTCGGGAGGCACCGGCAAACGAACTCCGATTGAGGAGCTTTCTTTGTGGTAGCGGAGCTACATGGAAATTATAATGTCCATTGGAAAACAAGTTTTTGGGCCGAAGAATGCATTTTCGGCACGTCTGGACCTCCGTTTTTCAGTTCGCAGGCATTCACGGGCACTATGGGTAAGTTTTGATTCTCTCCAAAACTCCATTTTTTGGGACTGCAAGAGGGGGGATTGGTTGTGTACTGAAAAGAGGTCTTAAAGTTGCCATTGGGTATATGTGTGTAAAGTAAGATCACTGGTTGTGATAGTTTGGGTGCAGTAGTATAGTACCGCTGCAGAGAATACAACAGTTTGTGCAGGTCAAACAAGAGTACTTTTTTTTTAATAAATTTGTGTTGTATAGTAGACAAGATGTCAAATGATGGAATAAACCAAATTGCTGCAGAGAAGCTTGACAAGAACAACTTCCATGCTTGGAGGTTTAGATTGACAAATTTCCTGATGGGAAAAGGTTACTGGGACTACATTGAAGGTGAATATGAGGAGGCACCAAAGATACCGGAGATTAATCCACTGCCTGCACAGCAGATGTCAAAGAATTCAAGGATTGGAATCAAGGAGTAAGGAAAGTAATGTATTGGCTTTATATTAGTATACATGACACCATGATTGGGCATACACAAGATGTCAAGTCACCTAACGAGGTATGGGACACCTTAGTGAAGCTGTATGAAACTAACACCAAGGCACAAAAGATTCACTTGAAGAAAAAGCTTCATATTGTGGAGAAGAAAAATATGTATGTGAATGATTATGCCTTGAAGATCAAAGGCATTGTGGAATCCATTGCATCAATTGGTGTTTCTATTGATAATGATGATAAGGTGGAAGTGTGTCTACGTGGTCTCAGGCTACAATACAAGGTATTCAAGACGTCTATTCAGACTCGGGAGAACATTCCTAACTTCACAGATTTGGTGTCAATGCTAATCATTGAAGAGAAGAACTTGGGCGAAGATCAACAGTCTTCACAAAAAAAAACAGTTCAAAACAGCAGGCCTTCTACACAAGTGCAAGTAGAGGATGAGGTAGAGGTCATGGACGTGGCCAAGGTGGTGGCCGAAGGTGGTGGCCGAAGAGGTAATCAGAATTATGGTCAGCACAGCAGCAACAGTCACATGATTCACAACAACAACACACAGGTGAAAGAGGCCAGTTTAGAGGCAGGGGAAGTCAACGAGGTCGTGGTAATTGGCAAAGGAAGCATAATGATACACGAGGTTATTTTTATTGTGGTAAGCCTGGACATGTGTAGGCAGATTGCTATAAGAATCAGAGTAACATGCAAAATGGAAAAGTGCAGCAAAACAATTATGCATCCTCTAGCAGAAATAATGAGGATAATGAGAGGTTGTTTGTTATGCAACATGTGGTTAATGCTCTGTCTGGAAATGATAAAGCAACATGTAAAGATGATGTATGGTATATTGATTCAGGTGCTTCGAACCACATGACAAGTCATGGTGAGCGGTTCAAGAAAATGAAGAGTCTTGAAAGACTAGATTTTGTTGAAATAGGGGATGACACTGCTCATCCAATTGCCCATGTTGGGGATGTGCCATTGTCCATGCATGATGGTGGTAAGGTGAAGTACCTTACAGATGTACTTCATGTTTTGAACATTATAAAGAATCTGGTTTTTGTTGGCCAGATGATTGAGCAGGGTTTGCAGGTCTGGTTTAACCCTGATGGTGTGGCTGCTAAGACTTTAAAGATAAGTGCAGGTTGGTTGCAAAAGGCAACAGAGTGAAAAGAATGTTTACATTGAATGTAAATATGCCTGAAGTGAGTGTTGCAATGTTTGCAAATGGTTTAGGAGTTGTTGTGCAAAGAATGAAGTCTATGATGCAGACTAAAGAAATTGTGACAGGGCTACCTAAGTTTGTGAAGCATGTCAATTTGGAAAGCAAACAAAACATATATTTTCACATAGAAATGTGAGCAGGAATGTACTAGATGTTGTGCATTCATATGTATGGGGTCTTGCAAAGACTATGTCCATGGGTGGCTACAGGTACTATGTAACATTCATTAATGACCACACGAGGAAAGTGTGGGTGTACATGAAGGAGAAGAGTGAAGTATTCACTCATTTTTAGAATTTTAGAGTGATGGGGTTGAAAAAACAGACAGGAAAGCATGTGAAGTGCCTAAGGTCAGATGGAGGGGGAGAATACTTCTCCAATGAGTTCTCTGAATTCTTGTGAAAGAATGGCATTTAGAGACAATTTACATGTAGATACACTGCGTAGGAAAATGGAGTTGCTGAGCGCAAAAACAAGCACATTATAGAGATAGCATAAGCATTGATGGTAGAAAAATATGTAGCATAGCTATTGGGCTCATGCTGTGTCTATAGCAGTTTATATCATGAACATGATTCCTATTGTAGCCATACATGATGATGTAACTCTAGAGGAGAAGTTTACTGGCAAGAAACCTCATTCGTCTCACTTGAAAATTTTTTGATGTATTGCATATGTGCATGTGCCGGATGAGTTGCATACCAAGCTAGATCCAAAGGCAGACAAATGTGTGTTTATTGGGTATTCCCTTGAGCAAAAGGGATACAGATGCTATAATCCTGCTACACGTGAATTGAGGGTAAGCAAGGATATTGTATTTGATGAGATGAGTTGCTAGTATGCTGCTGAAAAAGATGTTGTTGGGGCTGATGTAAGTGGAAACGTGGCTACACAGAATGCATGTCAGCAATCACAGTCATTGAGTGGACAAGGAGAGTCCTCATCCAGTGGTTCTGTTGATAGACCATGGAGTGGCAGACTGCGTCATAATACCAGTCCTGAAAATGTAGTTGGTACATCACATAAAGGGAAAGAGAAAGTGGTTGAGCCCCTTGGTATGCCTAATATTTCTGTAGGGCATTCTCTTGTTGATGGAGATTCTAGTGGCTCAAAGATGAGCCTTGATGAGGAACTTGGGATTCCAGCAATGAGGACAATTGGTAAGAATAAGGCTATGGAAGCCATGAATGCAAAGCTAAAAAGATCTGGAAGAGTCAAAAACCCTGTGTGAGAGGTTGACTTATGATGGTTATGTGGCACATCACTATGCTTATATGGAAAAAGTCAGGTTGTAGAATCCTCATGTTTTGATGAGGCTATTGGAAATGTGTGTTGGGGGAGAAAGCTATGGATGAGGAGATGGATGCATTGTATGGAAATGAGACTTGGGATTTGGTTTCTTGAAGGCAAGAAAGCTATTGTGCCTGAAGGCAAGAAAGCTATTGGTGGCTGTATAAGGTGAAACATAACATTGATGGTAGCATAAGCAGGTACAAGGCTAGATTGGTAGCCAAAGGATATGCACAGACACATGGGATTGATTATGAGGAGACATTTGCCTCGGTTGCAAAGATGGCAATTGTGAGAGCTGTGATTGCGGTGGTTGCAACTAAAGGTTGGTTTTTACATTAGATGGATGTAAAAAATGCATTCTTGCATGGTGACTTGCAAGAAGAGGTGTATATGGATCAACCACCAAGTTTTGAGGATACAGGTCACCCCCCCCAGAGTATGTGTGTAAGCCTCGTAAGGCCTTGTATGGGCTGCTGAAGAAAGCTCCATGAGCATGGCATGACAAGATTGCTGAATATCTTGTCACTATTGGTTTTCATATGGCAGATGCAGATTACTCTTTGTACGTGCGCAAGAGTGATAAGGGTATTGTGATCATCACCATCTATGTAGATGATCTTATTGTTGGGGGTGACAACTTGGATGAGATTGAGCATGTGAAAAGTCTTCTCAAAATGAAGTTTGAGATGAAGGATTTGGGAGATTTGGGCTACTTTTTGGGAATTGAGCATGTGAAAAGTCTTCTCAAAATGAAGTTTGAGATGAGGAATTTGGGAGATATGTGCCACTTTTTGGGAATTGAGGTCATTCGCACACTTGAGGGTATTTGGTTGTCACACAGATAGTTTGTATTGGACATGTAGTCCAAGTATGGGATGGATGATTGTAAGCCAATCTCGGTGCCATTAGATCAAAACGGCAAGCTTAGTGCAGATGCAGGTTATGTGTTGGAGGATCCCACTATGTACAGGAAGATTGTGGGGAGTTTGATCTATGTTACGATCAGGGCCAGATTTGAGTTACATTGTTAGCTTAGAGAGCCAGTTTATGTAGGTTCCGCGCAAACCACATCTTGATAGTATACCACGCATGCTTTGGTATTTGAGGGCCACTGTTGATTATGCATTATTTTATGCAACAGGTGTATTGGAGCTATATGGGTACACATATGCAGATTGGAGCTATATGGGTACACATTCAGATTGGAGCTATATGGGTACACATGCAGATTGGAGCTATATTGGAGCTATATGGGTACACATATGCAGATTGGGCAGGTAGCATCTCAAAAACAAGAGATCTACCAGTGGATTTATGTTTTCATTGGAGAGTGTTGCTGTGACATGGAGTAGCAAGAAGCAGCCCATAGTTGCCTTGTCGAGTACAGAGAAGGTGCGGTGGCAGCATGTGAGGTAGCTTGGTTACGCAAGCTACTTTGCTGATTTGGGGTTGCATGTGGAGAGAAAGGTTGTCATATATTGTGACATTCTTAGTAGTATACAGTTGGCTAGGAACCCAATTTTCCATATGCGGACAACACATTGAGGTACATTACCACTTCATCAGAGAGAGTCTTGGCAGGCGACATCAACTTGGCATACGTTAGCACACAGGATCAGGTCGTTGACATCTTCACGCAAAGGCCTTGGGAGCTGAGAAGCTCCGCAGATTTTGAGATATGCTTGGAGTTCATGAGCTAGAGTTGAGCTTGAGGGGCAGTGTTGAAATGTCAAGATCAACATGAGCTGACACTCATGAGGTGCATGCTTGACTGTTTCAACATTTACGTCACTGGCAAGTTTGGTAGCTGGCACTCTATTATGTGTGTTAGTCACTTTATCTTCTTTTGTAGACCTCTTTTGTTGTGTGAAGAAGAAGAAGAATTTTCAATCTCTCACCTTGTGTGTTCTCTTCTTAGACTAGGGTTTGTGTGAGTGTGTGTTCTTGAAAGATCTCAAGCTCTCTTCCCCCCTGCATCTTTTCAAACCTTCCCTTCTTCCCGCACCGTGTAAAGATGCTGATCTACATTAGGGAGAGGGCTACTACCAAAATGTCAACTAGATTGATGCGATGAGATGGGGGTGTCGACCACACTTTGTATAGGTGGATGCTCTCATGGAGGGGTAAATGCATCCGTGGCACTCTACCGCCGCCACAATAACCACCACCACCCCTACGACACATACCGTGACTTTGATTGGAGGAACGGCCCGAAGGTGGGGGGGTTTGAGTAGGAGATGGTATGGGTGTAGGTGTGATGATGGGCCTCTAGCTGGCTCACCATGGTGGGTAAAATAGGCTCTCACCATGGGTGACTACCATGTAGGTGATTTCATTCATTTTAAGCCTTGATATGTTCACATGTTTTCCAAATATTGTTTACAACCTCTCCATAATCTAATGATGTGTTATTTTCTTTTAGTATTGAAAATTTGCAACACTATCGTCACATGGATGCCATTTTTGAGTGGAGCGGATCGATAAGAAGAGAACAACATTTGATTGTGGTATTAAAGCAAATTTCATGCAGGAAAGTAGGACTAGTGTAAGTGATTCAAATACGGATGTGAATATGCTCGATTACTTTGGAACCATCCAAGATATCATCAAGGTTGGCTTTAGAAAGTTTCATATGTTTATCTTTGATGTTTAGTGGTTTGAGGTAGTCACAATAGGAGCATATACAATTGTACGAAGAGAAAAATCTGGATTAGTTTAAGTGGACTCCACAAAGATATGGACAGACTAAAAAGACACATTTGTACTACCAGAGCATTGTGAGAAAATAATCTTTAAGGAGGAACCAAGAGATCTAAGATGGTGGTTTGTAATCCAAGTGGCACCATCATGTAGTAAACGAATATATGAAGACATGAAAATAGATAGAGATGAAGCAGAGATTGGTGTGGGCCAACAAGATCAAGTTCCACTACATGTCGAAGTACAGCAAGAGCAAGGGCTAGATGAAGGTCTAGAGATCAAACAATCATACACAAGAGATGTTTTAGACACAGTAGATGGTGATCTTCACGAAGAGCCAGAAACAAATGAGGAATTAGAGCCAGAGCTAGAAGATTTAGAGGAGGCGGACATAGATGCATCGTCTATTCCCACACGATTTGAAGATGGAGGGATTTTCCTTGAAATAGATCTTTTTGGGGCTAATGATCTTTTTGAAGATGAGAGAGTTAATAATAATTAACTTTGATTTTGTAAACATGCAAATATTCTCACATGTTATGATTTGATGGTAATGTATTTATTGGTTTCATTTACTTTTACAAGTATTTTAATATACCAAAAGTGAAAAAGAAACATATATATTGGTAAGGATATAAACAAGGTAAATAATAAATAATAAAATTTTCAACTTTCATTGCAATGTTTTTAGCAGCAACGGTAATTCCGCGACGACTATACGGATGTTTTTAGCGACGCTAATATAGACATGATTATAGACGCCTATTCCAACATCACAACAACCATCGAAAACCGTCGTCGAAGCATCGTGTAGTAGTGACTCAAAGGTGTAAAATATTTTAGTAAGATAGATTTAGGGTCTGGATATCATCAAGTAAGAATTAGAATAGAAGATGTACCAAAAATAACATTTAGGACATCTTTTGGGCACTATGAGCTTTTAGTTATGCCTTTTGGTCTAACTAATGCTCCCGTTACTTTTATGACCATGATGAAAGTATACTTCATCCTTATTTTAGGGAAGTTTGTGGTGGTTTTTATTGATGATATACTAGTCTTTAGTCAAAATGAACAAGAACATATTAAGCACCTTAGAAAAGTATTTCAATTATTGAGGAAAGTAAAATTATTTGATAAAAAATCTAAATTATTTGAAAGTAAAAAATTTGGACAAAGCTCAAAGTAACTATTCAACTTATGAGAAGGAATTGTTTGCAATTGTGCATGCTCTTAAAAAGTGGCATCATTATTTGTATGGTGCCAATTTTGAAGTATTGTCTGACCATGAAAGTCTTAAATGGTTAAGTTAAAAGGTAGAAAGGCTAGATGGACTGAAATCCTACAAGAGTTTGATTTTCAAATTAGATATAGAAAAGAAAAATTTAATGCCGTGGTGGCAGATGCTCTAAGTTGAGCACCCATCATAAATGAGTTGAGTTTTACTAAATTAGAAAATGAGTTGATGGCTCACTTAAAAGGAAAAAATTCTAATGATCCTAGCTATCAAGTAGTTTGGAATTGCTTGATTAAAAAAGATAACTCTCAAATAGAGAGTAAAGAAAATGCAACTGCTAGTGATAAAAGAGTGTCACTTAAAAAAGATAGTGGTTCAAAGGAATAACTCTCAAATAGAGAGTAAAGAAAATGCAGCTGCGAGTGATAAAAGAGTGTCACTTAAAAAAGATAGTGGTTCAAAGGAATTACTTAAAGAAGATAGTGGTTCAAAGGAATTACTTAAATAAGGAATCACTTAAAAAAGATAGTGGTTCAAAGAAATCACTTAAAGAAGGGTCAATAAGTGAAAAAGATCGTTGGAAAAAAATTTTCCATTGATAATGGGTACTTGTTTTATAAAGGTCACATTTGTGTACCCAAAGAAGAAAATATTCATGAAAATATTTTACTAGAATGTCATGACAATCCAAGTGCGGGGGATTTCTAAGACCTATGCACTTGTTAAAAGACAGTTTTATTGGGCAGGTTTAAAGAAGGATGACCAGAATGATGTTATAAAATGCCCTAAATGCCAAGTCAATAAAGCTAAGTACCTAAAATTAGGTGGAATATTATAACCTCTATAAATACCTGAGGGTAAGTGGGAAAGTATTTCTATGGATTTCATAGTAGGATTACCTTGAACAAGTAGAGGGCATGATTCAGTGTGGATTTTAGCGGATAGGTTAACCAAGTTGGTACAATTTTTACCAATTAAAAAAGAAGAAAAAACACTAGAATTGGCTAGAATGTTTATTCATCGTCTATATAGATTGTATGGATTGCCAACAGATATAGTAAGCGACTGGGATACAAAGTTTACAAGCCATTTTTGGAAAGACGCGTTCAAAAAGTAGGACACCAAACTTAGTACGAGTATGTCTGAACATCCACAAAGTGATGGACAGATAGAAAGGGTTAATCAATTCCTAGAAGATATTCTTCGAGCATATGTTTATCTAAACAAAACAATTGGAATGAGTATCTTCCATTTTTAGAATTTTCTTATAATAGTGCTAAACATTCTGCTCTACTGGTTTTAGTCTATGTATGGATTTCAACCTAGAGCACCCATAGTAGTTGGGTTACAAAAAGAACAATTGCAAAATGTAAAATACTTTCTCAAAGACATGCAAGACATGTAAAACGTTGCAACATTAAAAAGCATAGGATTGTTCTATTAGTAATGAGAAAGGTAAAAGAAGATCAATTAATTTTAAGGAAGGTGATTTAGTTTATGTAAAGGTTTCTAAAAAGCTAGAAAAATTAAAAGTGGAAAAGTTCCAAAGTTAAGTCCAAGGTATTGTGGTCCTTACACAATACTTAAAAAGATTGGAAGTGTAGCTTACAAGGTAGCTTTACCTAAAGGATCCCAGAGTGTATCCTGTGTTTCATGTTAGGAGACTGAAATGCAAGATGGGAAACAACGACAACATCATTGGAACATTAGGACCTCAATGGAAGGCTTCTTGGGCCCTTTTATTTGGCAGTTTAAGGGAGTCAAACCTTTTCTCTTAAGAAGAAACGTTTTCTAATTAGAAGCTTCAAAACGGCTACTTTATTCGAATTTGAATTTTGGGAGAAAAATGGAATTTAAAATCTAGCAAATAAAACCATATCATGTAACATATCTATGGAAAGCTCTTGATGCGTAGATCACGGATCTGTAATCTCCGCTCAAATCGGAGCTTGTATGTAGAAGTTATGGAGGTCCGAAAATTGTAAAATTGCCCCCCCCCCTCCCCTCCCCCTTTTGGGGAAAAAGTGCACCCTTTGACCACTCTTACACCTCTCTTAAAAACCCAACATTTCAGTCCACATGGCAACCCCCCATTTGGCTATTCCTTAATCACCTTGATTAGGCTTGGGCAAATTAAAGGGCCCAAGAAGACCCCATTCACTTCCTAATGAAGCAATAATTAATATCATAGAACCACCTATTCTTCTACATGAGCCTGAAAAGATTCTCAAGTATTGAGAAAAGAAAACTAGATATTATGTGTTTAAAGAATGTTTAGTAATGTGAAAAGATAAACTAGAAGAAGGATCAACTTGGGAAAGATTGGCTACACTGAAGAAAAGGTTTCCTGATTTTGTTTTCAAGGACGAAAACTTTTCTTTCAAAGGGGGAGGAAATGTTATGAGATTGATAGGAAACACTACAAGGTAAGACTAGAAAAGATTATTTATATGTAAAAGCTTTGCATATAAATAAGGTTCACGGGATTTCAAGTTGAAAATACCTAAAGCAATGGTTAATATGCATTAAGGTTAAAGTAAAATGGATGTGGATGGTGCATAAGGGAATCCCAAAGGCCACAGAAGTAGGCACCCCCTTCTAGGGGCAGTTGAGGAGGCATTGGATAGTGAAAGGACTATGCCTAGCTAATGAAAGGGCAAGGGGTTGAAGTTGGAAGGTCATGCATCACTTAGGCCTATATAACCATGTGTTTAGAGTCCATTTGGGATATGGTTGGGTGGAGAATCAAAGTTCTAGTCTTACAAGTCCTCAAGCTTATGATGCAAGGATCATTACAATGTGACCCTCAAGTAAGTATATTCTTCATCTCTGTCTCTTGTTTCGATTGTTATATACTATACTAAATATCATGCTTTTGTTTAATGTTAGTACAAACTATATAATGCAATATGATCAAAGAGAAGCCACTTTTTCACAGAGCATGTGTATTCTAAAATAAACACATTTGATTGTGGTGTGATGGAAACTTTTGAGCAAGAAAATCAAGCTAGTAGACATGATACCAATGTCATAGAGGACAATCTTGAGTATCGTGGAACTATTCAGGATATTCTTGAGGTTGGGTTTAGAGCATTTAGTATATTCATCTTTGATGTAAAATGGTTCAAGGCGATATGTAAAGGTGCTCACGAAGAAATATCAAAATGGGTTAAGAGAGATACAAGTTTTTTTGGAGGGAGAACCAAGCATACCTTGTCTACAATGAGAAATGCTATTGTAGATTGGTAGATATATGAGAGAAAAATTTATGTAAAGAAGAATGGCAATCACCTTTTGAGCCATGACCATATATATATATATATATTGGAGTGATTCATGAACAATTTCAACAATGCTCTTTAAACTATGGATAAATCAAAATTATATCTTTTCAATTATGTTTTAAAATTTTCCATTTTTATTACTTTAAGTACATCTTTACATTCTTAATTCTTATTGTGACCTTTTTTGTTAAATAAATGTTGTAAAAGTGTTTATGATATCTCTATTATTTGTGTCGATGTTATCGACTCTTTAAGTGTATATTCAGTTAGATTAAGTATATTCTATTAAAGTTTAATTTTCATGATCAATTTTTAAAATTTAATTTATATATTTTATTCTTATATCTATGTAAATCACTATATAGACAATGCTTATTTTTTCTTTATATATATAAACTCGCTAGATAGATTTGCTATGTAGTAAATGATCTAATGTTGATAAAATACTACATAGACAATGCCTGGCTATATAGACAAAATTACTATCTATTAATTTATTATGTAAAGTATATAAACTACTATATAGACAATTAGGACAATTTACTATATAGTACTTTATTTTGTAATCTAGAAACTACTATATAGCCAATTATGAAAATTTACTATAGGAAACTTTTGTCTATATATCAAACTAGCAAAACATTCGTATTTTACCAGTTCATACTTTTACTAGATAAGTCAATTTGTATCTAGTAAATTGAGCTTCTTTTACTATATAGTAAGGGCTAAAGCTAAGGCCACCGGGCTAAACAAAACTAGATTATCTCATCTTTCAACCATTTATCAAGAAAAGTTAAAACTATAATTACTCCCAATGGACACACTCTCTTGGCTAGACAAGTGGTTTCATTGGCTGAAAGCGACAAGTGACATGAGAGTAACAATATTTGTGATCAGTGGTGAAATCTTTTCGTAAAACATTCAAAGGCTACAAAAGAAGTATTTATAATATTTTTATTGTGATCCATCATGGTTTGTGATGATGTTGCTCCGAACATAAGTAGTAAGGAAATAAATATTGCTCCCAACATTAGTAAGGAAATTAATTTTTAAGATTTTTGACCCATCATGGTTTGTGATGATGTTTCTCCCAGCATAAGTGGTTAGAAAATTAATTTTAAGATTTTCGATGCATGAACTAGTTTTGAGCTATCTGTGTGGAGCATGTTCCTAGAAGTATAGAGATAATTAAAAGCAAAAGGATAAGAAAGGAAATCTTTTTTGATAACCCCAATTTGGTGGTTGCAAAATTGGTTCCACCACCAACATCTTCTTCAAAATCTAAAATTACTTCTGCTGAGTCTCTGATCATGCAAAATCCACATCCTTCTTTGTAAGATGGCTTAAAGAAGCACACACATGATAAAGATATCTTGAGAACCTACTATTCCCACTGAGGTCCTTATTGAAGGTTTCAAGCTAGCTTTTTTTATCTTGACAGGGTAACAACCATGGCACTCCCTAGCTCCCCATTGTCGCCATAAGTCCTAAACTAGATCATCATCATCCCTACATCTTCCCACATGGTGAGAGAGAGAGAGAGAGAGAGAGAGAGAGAGAGAGAGAGAGAGAGAGAGAGAGATTCTTCAAGAAGGTCCAAGGATTGATTGAGGTGGAAGATCAAGTATTACATGTCCTAAGGCAGGCATACAATGCATGATATTCTGTCTTGAAGAAGGTCCAAGTATTGAGGTGAGAGGTATCATATGTGCTAAGACATACATCCACACCTGTTTAGTGTGAAAAAGAAGAATCACGTGTGTATTGGGTAACATTGATCTCATGTGGAAAAACAATTTTTGTGAATTACAAAATTGTGAGTTTAATACCCATGTTTTTTTTTAAGGAACATCATTAATGAGCATATGATTGGTTGCTCTGCCTTTATAAAAGAAAAGGCTCAACAACTTTTGCAAAATCGACTAAAACAGAGTATTACATATTTAAAAAAATATGATCTCTCCCCCCCCCCTCTCTCTTTCTCTCTCTCTCGCGCGCACGCACATTACATGTAAATTAGCAATACACAAAAGATATTACTAGTATAAAACGATGTAAACGTTACAAAAATACAGTAATATAATGATCGATAACAAAGTACATCAAAATCTATATTATTATATTGCACTAAGTTATAATGAATTTACCTATTAAATCTTGTATCAAAAGGCAGGCAAGTCCTTCTAGAGAAGTTCATTTTTACAAGGTCTACCGACTGATGTGTCCGGACAGCGAGGCGTCATCATGTCTTCTACGAACCTTTCTAAGTCGAGCCACGATGAGCCGCCTTCCCTCACAGCAAGCCTAGCCACAGCCTTCCAGTATGCGGCACGCTCCCTCACTCTACCACCATCGTCGGTATGCGTCTTCATCACTGCTGTCTGCACCTCCTCTCTGCTCACAACACGACCACCATCGCCATCGACCTCTTTCTTGCTCTCAAAACCAAAACCCACCTGCCACACTTTGACAACCAGCTTCTCGTTCATGGGCTGGTCTGCAAATATCGGAAAACACAGCATGGGCACCCCCATGAAGAGGCTCTCTACCACAGAGTTCCACCCGCAGTGTGTCAAAAAGCAAGAGATTGCAGGATGGCCCAACACTTGCCACTGAGGCGCCCATGAAATAACCAAGCCTTGCTCTCTTGTTCTCTCAAGAAAGCCCTCGGGAAGCGCGCTTGTATTCTGAATATCCTCACGTGCCACCCACAAGAAGGGCTGCTTAGAGGCTTCTATCCCTAATGCCAACTCTTCAATCTGAGCTGCAGTTAATGAAACTATGCTGCCAAAAGCTATGTAAATTACTGAAGATTTAGCCTGCTTATCAAGCCACTCCAAACACCCTTCCTCTTCTCTCAACAAGCTTGTTTTTATCCTCACCACATTGGTGACGATGGGCTCTGCAGCATTGTTTTGGGCTTCAGATGAGTCAAGGAATAACACCGGGACTACGCACTTTATGGGTGGTTTCAAGTCGACTGCCTGTAAGAAAGAGCTTTCAAGCTCCTTTATGGAGTTTACAAGAATGCAGGAGGTGTCATCAATGCCGCTAAACCTTCTCACTGCAAAATCCCTTCTCTCATCTGTGATGTAACCAAGTGTAGACATGATTTCATGGTGTTCAAGTGGAAGACCTGTTCCAATACCATAGCCATGCATTAAAAGCTTGAATTTCGTTAAAAGCAATGCTATTAACCTAAGATGCAATGCTATTTAAGTTTTTTAATGCAGAAGATGGATAGGACTTCATTAATTAAGCTAATCAACCGAAGCAATTACGCCTTAGAGCTTCACTGATTAAGCGGAGATATAATCAACCGAAGCAACACCTAAGAGCTTCACTAATTAAACTAAGATACAATCAACCTAAGCAACACCTTAAGACGTCAATAACTAAGCTAAGGGACACTGATTAGCCTTATTAACAAAAACGTAGGAATTCATTAAATAAGCTAAGATACAATTAACCTTAGCAAAACGTTGGGAGCACGGAATGTTGTGCATACCTTCCGAACGCACCTTTCCTGTGGCCAAAAGTGTTGCTACATACAAGGAAGCCACATTAGAAGTCCAGAAGATCACCCTTGCTATGGCAAGCTTGTTAGCCAAGTCTTGGGTCCATGGGAAGAAAGAGTCTGCAATGATGCATGTAATGGGTGGTGAAGAGCTGGAGATGAGGTTTTCTATGAACCCTTGCTGTTTTTCCAGTGCATTCAAGACCATCATGAGGTTCTCCATGGAGGTCTCAAGAGAGAAGGGGATGTCGTGTGGGATTACATCAGGAATTGATACAAAATGAATGTTGGGCAAATCAAAGGGGGATGCTACACCAACCTGAGACGTCTCGAGCATCCTATGGTGAGATCGGTGAGTGTTCACAAAAGTGATTAAAGAACCACGAGAGGTCAGTAGTGATGAGAGGTGAAGCATGGGATTGATGTGGCCCTGTGCAGGAAAAGGGAGCACCATGAAGTGCAAGGGAAGAGGCTCCATAGCCACAATAATTTAAGCTCACACGGCAAACAAACAGGAACTTCACAAGCGCAAATCATCACTGCAATTAGCGCAAATCATCACGTTAATTATTAATTGCACTCCTGAAGCTTCGGCGGCAGCTTTCCACACGTCCCCGTTTCGACAAATCCGGCTTGCTTGCCACGTCTATTCCCTAAGTTTATTTGAAATGTCTCTATACAGTTGTGAAATTCAGGTAATTCCCTTCTCTCTCCTTTACATTATATCAGAACCCCCTTTCCCCGTAACCGGCGGGCTAGGTCGGCTGCACGAGCCATACTCAGGTCGGCTGTGCGGGCGTCTTCATTCCGTACTCAGGTTGGCTGCGCGGGCGTCTTCATTCCATCCTCAGGTCGGCTCGGCTGCATCAACGTGCCTGCAGCTTCTGAGGTAGGTCCCTCTGACCTACCAGCAATGAAAGGTAATTTCATTTTCACACTACGAGCTGCTGTTTGTGTACTGTAACCATCTCTTGCAAGAAGGATGTATGTGTTTTCTCTGAGTTTTCTAATTATTGTATATGGTTTTTGAACCTTAATTGGCTATAATAATCCCACTGGTTTTGTCTTTGGCCGCTTACACATTTGACATTTACTGCAACTCTTCAAAAAAGTACTAACTTGGTCCTTTCTCATCCTTGGCCAAAAATATTTTCTCCTCAAAAAACTCTTATGAAACCCCAAATGACCAAACAATGAATGTTCATGAAAATACTGCATGTAATGAGTCCACACAGAGTTAGGCACATAAACTCTAGGCTCATCCCCACTCACCAAGTATAAAATGTTATTCTGGCTGTAAAACCTGGACGGGGCAATGGACCTTGGAGACACCCTGATTTTCTGCATGATTTCTTAGATTGTTGAATCTTGACCTTTTTTTTTTTTTTCCTCCACAAAAGATGATCATTTTCTATTAAAGAAACACCTCAAGGGCACAGACCTCAAGGTAAGATACACCATTGCTTTACATTTAAGGGCTAAAAGAACACCTCAAGGATACCTCAAGGTAAGAAAAATCAAAGTGTTACATCAAGGGCTAACAAAACACACATAACCCCGGGCTCGAAGCTCTTAAGAGGTTATTTACAAAAATATCAAACTTTACCTTTATGCCTAGCAGATCTTCTAGGCTCCTTTAAAGGTGGATTTTTACAAGATTCAGCAAGTGTAGGAAAGAGAGACTCATAAGTAGAGTTCTCTTCCCCCAAAGAGCTACTAGAAGCTTGTTGTGGTGTTGGCTCCGGAGTAGCACGAGAAAGCGGGTTAGTTGAAGTAGAAGCCTCCACAAGTGGAGGAATCCTGCGCTTGTAGACCATCTGCACTCGCAAGCCCTCTGAGATGCGAGCAAATTTCCTCCTCTTCTTTTTAGCTGCTCTCCTCCTAACTCTCTCGGCTTGTGATCTATGTTTTCCTTTACCGGTTGAAACATCCTCTGCGTGCAAAACCACATCCGGTTGTCCCTCAGCCACTTCAGTCTGTTTCTGTTCCGTAATTGCTACTTCTTGACGCTGTTGAGGGAGAACCCTTTCGTCTAGTACATTCGGCAGCAAAATGACCTTTTCTCCCACAAATGAAGCAATGGCCTGGAAGACCAATGAAAAAGACCCTCTGAAGATTTTCTCCCCCATGAATCGAAGGAAGGGAAATAAATTGAGGAGGGTCTTTGGCCAATGATGGAGGAAGAACCATCTTTAGGCAAGGCATGCGGTCCTCTCCATCCGGAATCAAAGCCTCACTGACCACATACCCAATACATTTACCAATCTCTCTCAAGTGAGGCACAAATTCTGGTAAAAGAGCCGGAAATCTAGCTGTAACTGTTAAACCTCCATCCAACCCTGAAAGATCCATACCTTGTGTCCATCTTGCAAAAAAACCAATGCCTAAACCTAGGTCCACAGGGCTCCGTGCTAAGACCTCGTTGGCTTGAGATGGAGATTTAAACTGCACTCGGAAACGGCCTTTCCCCAATGGGGAAACATTCATGATCTCAACTAAAGATAAAAGAGCACCTTGTATCCCATCTTGCACCTGTCTGCTTGAAGAAATATTCCCGACAATCTTGCAAACCAATGCACAAGGTTCGATACTTCTTACCGATTCATGAATGGCGCGAATGATGTCAGAAGAGAGTCGAATGCCAATCGTCGAAGCAGCGAGGGGGGGGACGGGGCATCTCATGAGGATCCCCTGAAAGAATCCCTACAGGAGGGATGCATACTTCGGCAACATTCAAGTCCTCCATTCTTTCTTGAAGCTTAGCCTGCAATCTTCCACACAACGCCTAAAAAAGAAGCAGCAAAAAAGAAGAAGAAAGAGGGGTGACTGAAGCGGAAAGAAAAGAAGAAAGGAAGGGGTGAAAGCGAAGACGGGAGCAGAACAGCAGGAAAAAAAAGAGAAGAAAGGGCGGGGATAAAGAGAGAGAGAGAGAGAGAGAAGGCGTGGGGGGAGGGGGGCAGAGAAGGCGAGCAGAGAGAGAGAGAAGGCGTGAGATGGCATGGGGGAGGGGGGCAGGGCAGAGAAGGTGAGCAGAGAGAGAGATGGCGTGGGGGGAGGGGGGAGAGAGAGGGGCGTGGAGGCCTTCACGCGCGGCTGTAGAAAACTGTTGCGTTTGAATCTTGACCTTGCATCTGAGCCAACCTAGCTTCATCTGTAGGCAGATCATACTGTGTCAACTGTGTATTCTGGACTGCTTCATGACTCTCCTCAAATTGTCTTGACATAAATCTGCAATATAATTATCTTTGCGCGAACAATAGGCTAACGTGAATGTATAATCTTGTAAAGTTAGAAGCCATCTCAAAAGGCGACCAGGTGGGTGCTTCTTTTGTAGCAAGCCAATCAAGGGCTGATGATCTGTTTCAACTGTGACCTGTGCGCCATGCACATAAGGGTGTAATTTCTATATAGCCCAAACAACTGCAAGAAGCTCCTTTTCTGTTGTAGAATAGTTTAGCTCCGATTGTCAAGCTGCGGCAGCTGATAAAGCATATGGGCCACCACTCGTTCTGATGGGGTTGTAATAAAACAGCACCAACACCTGTATTAGATGCATCTGTTCTGAGGAGAAACAGCTTGTTGAAATCCGGGTACTTCAAGACCAGTGTCTGTTTGACTAAATCCTTTAATTGCTGAAACACATGCTGACACTGTTGATCCCACACAAATTTGATGCCCTTTTTCATCAGTCTTCTAAATGGCTGTGTGACCTCAGCCACCCTGGGCAAAAATTTGCAGGAGAAATTCAACATCCCAATGAACCTTTACTATTTCAAATTTTTGGGCTGAGGAAACTCTTGAATAACTAAGATCTTTTCTGGATCAATTTGTACCCCCTGATGAGACCCAAAAAATTTAGCTTTGTTCTTGGCCATCTGCACTTCTTGAACTACAGCTTCAAATTGAACTTTTGCATTCTTTTCAACACTTCCATGACCACCTCAACGTGGTCCACCCATGTCTTGGTATGAATCAGGATACCATCCAAATACACTACTAACACTTTTCTATTGGTGAGGTTTGAAAATATTGTATTAACTAACCTTTGGAATGTACTGGGAGCATCAGACAACCCAAATGGCATGACCACAAATTCAAACAATCCTTCGGATGTCCAAAAAGCTATTTTCTGTGCATCCCGGGGATCAAGTGGTATTTGCCAATAGCCTGAAGCTAAATCTAAAGATGTGAAGTACACAGATTGGCCCAACTCATCCAGTAAAGCATCCAGTCTGAACGGCAGATAAACATCATGTATAGTGAATTTATTTAAGGGATAGAAATCGATGCAAAACCGATAATCTCCATTTGGCTTTTTTACTAAATGGGGCTCTGTGCCCAAGGGCTCTGAGATGGTTTGATGACACCATTGTGGAGCATATCTTGCACAGCCTCCTCTATCAATTGATTCTCTTTCGGGGACCGCCGCCTCTGTGTCATCTTAATAGGTTTCTGATCCCCTGTTTTGATCACATGCTGGACTTCTGCAATTGTTATAGAAGCTTGCAAAGAATGGGGTATAAGGACTTGAAACTGGGACAGAATCTTCTGAATTTGCTGCATATTGTGAAGAGTGTCTGAAATGACGTGCTTTTCCACTTGACTGCATGTATAATGTGCTTTTCCACTTGACTGCATGTATAATGTGCTACAGTTTGCTTCTATAAAAATGGAATTGGTAATACCCCTAGTAATACCAAATTTCGCTGGACGAAAATCCAACCTGGCTCCAGTCTGAATGAACCAGTCACACCCCAGGGAAACCTTCAATAACTACCTTGGCAAAACATAACACTTCTGGTAGAACGTAGTATACCCCATCTACAAAGGAACATCAACCACGGCACTGGATCTGTATACCTATGTGTGATCACCAAAAAGAACAGAAATCTCCAGATCTGAAGTAATTGGCAACTATAACTGTTCCACCAATTGACTCCTACTGATAGAGGAAATGAACTACCTGTATCCAGTAAAATCTCAACATCTGTATTGTAAATAAGAGTTAAAACTGTACGAACTAATTTTTTGGAGACTTGAGTGGCTTGGACATGCGGGCGGGTCTCCTGCATAGCCCACTCGCTCATTCATTTTCGGGAATTGCCCCTAAGACAGCCGCATCCGAACCCCCGACCTGAACATTTTGTAAATTGGGAGACGGGGACGTTTGGGAGACCTGCAATACTTGGAAACATGCCCATACTTGTTACAATTGAAACACCTTGGTCTGCCCTATGCATCCTTGGCAGGCAATCTGTAACGTTGCTGAGCATTCTATAAATCCACATCCATCGGGACGACCCCGTCTGACTGAAACTTAAACTTGTTAAGATCTTTTAGCTAAGGACCCAACCTCCATCCCTTTGCCTGAGGATCTTGTGAAACATTTGCTTCAATGCGCTGGGCTATCTCCATAGCTTGCTTAAATGAAGTGGGACCCTCATAGTCACAGGGGACGGACCCTTGGAATGGGGGGATGCCGTCCCGGGAACACTGTGGGACGGGGACGGATCGACGTCCCCAGCTAGGCGTCCCTCACAAGGGATGGCGTTCCAGGGACAGATCTAGGAGGGGATGGTTGTCGGGGACGGCTGCATTGGAATGCCACATGTTACTGTTTTGGCAATGGTCACATTTTTTACCTTTTTTTTTGGCTGTTTGGGAGGGGCTTTTCATGAGCCTTTAGCCTTGGCCCATAGGCCTTGAGCCTTTGAGGCTTTGGGCCTTAGACTCTCTCTTGCCTCCCTCCCTATAAGAAGACACACACACACACACCCTCTCACACTTCAAGCTTTGGCTTCACACACACACTCTCTCTCTCTCCCTCAAGCGGCAAGCCTCAAGGACCAAGGTCTCAAGTTTCAAGCTCTCACACAAGCAAGCTGTAGCCTCTCAAGACACACACTCTCTCCCTCACACACACACACTCTCTCTCAAGCTTAACACACACACACACCCACCCACCCTCACACTCAACTTCTCAACTTCTCCCTCAAATTTCAAGGCTCAAGCCTCACTCCCTCTCTCTCTCTCTCAAGCTATCAAGTGACAAGGAGGCATTCATCATCCATGGCATCCTCCTTGTGGTAGTGGCTCTTCAAGTTCCAACTACCTGTAGAAGGACGATGGGATGGACATGGTGGGATGATGTTAATCACACCCCATCCCCTCATGGAGGTGGTGCACAGCCCCATGAGCATGCAAATTTTGCCCGTATAGGCGAGTGGGTGGTACTCACAAAGTAATTTTTAAGTGCCGTTCCTACCCCCGTCCCCGTTCCCTATATATGGCCGTCCCCCGTCCCATTCTCGTCCTTGTCCCCCATTACCGTCCTTGTGACTATGGGGACCCTGGTCCCTAACCCTCCTGGTGATATCATGTCTCATTCTTAGCCACAAGAAAAATAACTCCATATCCTTAGTCATTTTAGGATCTACTCTTACTGCTGGCACTGATTCAACTTGACACCAAATTGCGAAATCGGTTCTCCTTGTAACTGAATGCACTCATGTATTTGTTGTAATGCAAATTGTGCCACATTAGTTTGAGCAAATGAATGAATTAAATTATGTTTAAGCAAGGGTCATTGTGATTTAATGACATCATCTTGTTGTACTACATACCATGTGGCTGCAATTCCATCCAAAATTGTTTTGACCTCGTATGCCTTCCTGTCATCTGTCCACCCATGATATGTTGCCACATTGTCAAACTGATCCAAACACGTCAAAATATGTTTAAGCAAAGGTCATTATGAATTAAATTATGTTTAAGCAAGGGTCATTGTGATTTAATGACATCATCTTGTTGTTCTACATACCATGTGGCTGCAATTCCATCCAAAACTGTTTTGACCTCATATGCCTTCCTATCATTTGTCCACCCATGATATGTTGCCGCATTGTCAAACTGATCCAACCACGTCAAAATATCTTCATTGGGTAGGCTTATAAAACTCCGAGGTTGTACCCGCCTATCTATTATGTGCCGAGAAGACTATTGTTGAAACTGTTGGACTACTGAGATCTACTGTTGAAACTGTTGAGACTACTGTTGAAACTGTTGAGACTACTATTGAAACTATCTATTATGTGCCGAGACTACTGAGATTCACCAGGGTTTGATTGGTACTATTCATATGTTGACTTGTCTGATGCATTTGCAGAATCAAATTTTGCATGAGACCGACTACCTGATCAAGGCGAGTGGAGGAAGATGACTGTCCTTGTGAATCACGTACATCTGCTTGCATCGCCTCTACTCCCCAAACTCATCTGCCATCCTGTGCTAAGCCCGCCGCCTCCACCAAACATTAGGAAAAATATGGACTCTTTATTTTGCCCCTTAAGAAGTGAATAAAAAAAGATTGACCTGACCAATGAGAGAGATGGGATTCTAGATCCATGTAACATGGATCTTTTTGTCATATCTTTGCCCAAATCTCTTAGGACAATAAAATAATAGAGCCCATATTTTAAAAAAATAGAGAAATGTCAGATTCCATATCTTGCATGTCAGATGTACCTTGTAGTCAGCACATGGAAGTTTGAAAACCGAATTTTTTTTCCTTACCCTCCTTTTGTATTTCACTACCTTTTCATTTTTTTCCTTTTTTTAGTCGAATTCAATTTTGTCATATCTTCTGCAACTCTACTTCTTTCATGTACGTTTTCTCACATGAACTTTCTCTTCTTTGCGCCACAAATAGCTATCTTGATCTGAAGTGGCATCAAATTCTTATGAGTTAATGATCATATGTTTAGGGTTTGTCTATGTTTTGTCTTGATGTAAGATAGGTTTGTTTGTGTTGTCTTGATGTGTTGTTGTTTTTCACAGGAGCAAGGTTGTGAGCAACAAGATTGTGCAAATCAAAGCAGTAAGTTGCTGTTTATTTCGTGTTGTTTTAGTCTTTATTTGTTGCTTATAATCTTCTCTACACCACAAATAACTATCTTGATTTTAAGTGGCATAAAACACTTGTGGGTAATGATCATAGGTTTAAGGTTTGTTTCTATTTTGTCTTAATGTGTTTATGTTCATTTTCATAGGTTGTAAGCAACAAGGCTGTGTGAATCAAAGCAATACATTGCTGTTTATTTCTTGTTATTATAATGTTTATTTGTTACTTACAATATTAACATAGATATTTATTAATCATGTAGTCTAACTTTATTAATTTGGTGCTTTGTTTTTTATTGTAGATGTCTTCAAGGAGAGGAGGCATATCTGTAATATTCACACAGTGGAGGTGCTTAATAGGAGAGATGAAGGTAATTGGATCCCTGATCAATATAGTAAGTTAAATTGGATTTTAATGAGACCAAGTACTCATGGGAGTTTCAAGATCTAGCTCAAAGATGTAACAAACCCTAACAAACAATGGAAAGATAAAATCAGAGAGTTCAAGAGACGCACCAATGGTACAATAACAGAGGCTTTCATTTAGCATGTTTATATGCACAAAGAGATTCGAGTGCATCATGACAACTTCAGTGTGAGACATAAGCCTAACAGTAAGTTTATATCTCTGTGCTTTGTGTTCTTGTGCTTGGAGTCCATGGTTATTAGATAGAGTTTTAATACAAGTATATTTGTTGCTTGCAGCTTTATATTCATCAACTTTGCATGAATGGCAAAATGTAAAGTGCTTAAGTGAAAAGGTAAATGTTTTACATGCAGAGATAGGTGTCTTGATCTATAATAACAAGAGTGTAAGCGAATTGGCATCTCAGAATGTTTACTTTTATGATTCTATATATGTTGTGGAGAGACATAGTTTGGAGTACATTCTACTACCACCGTTGTCTAGCCACCTGAATGGTATAATCCTAGCTTAGACATGTCAGAAGCATATAGGGTATAAATAAAATTGATATTCATGCTGTCATGAAACCTTCCACACAGGCTCTAGAGATGTGCATCTAAGTTGGTTTGTACCATTTGGTTTGTTGCACATTTGTTTGGATCATGTGAAATAGTAAAGAAAACTAAGATTACGTATCAATGCAAGGTACCTATCTGAGGATTGGATGACTCAGTTACTAGGTAAGTCATGGCATCTTAAGAGAACTCACCATGATGATATCATTGAGTGTAGAATCACTGTGTAAGATGTTACCTTTCGGTAAGATTACACTGCTGTGGATTGTTTTTAGTTTTTATTTATAAGTACTTCATTACAAGACACTGATTGTTGTTGTTTTTATATTTTTATATTTGTTGTTGATTGTTGATTGTTGTTTTTATGTTTTTATGTTTGGTTGTTTGTTTTTTGTGATAGGTACTTCATTGCAAGACAAACTTTGTGCATTCGCTTCAAGTATAGGAGGTGGCAACTTCTACGAAGGGAGTGGCTCAACTTGAACCAAGACATGCGAGATGACACGCATTCAACACTCATGGATATGAATATTCTTTGGGAGGGTCATGAACCTTTTAGCGTTAATGTAGAAAGTCATTGGTCCCTTAGTTTTCTGAGGAAATCTAACTCATATCCAATGATCCCCGTTGTTATTTTTATTTCAAGTTGGATGGTAGGAAGGTTGGGAGTCGAAGTGAACATTACAAAATATGCAAGCAGTGTGTTGTTCCACACATCCTTGAAATTGTAGAGTCCATGTAATTCTTATTCTTCCAAGTGAATATTAAAAACTATTTTTCTAAAAGTGTTATAAATTTAATATAATTTGAATAATATAACAAGAAATAAAAGTATGATTTATTATTTATTATATTTTATTAAAGTGTCCTTTATTTACTAAAGTATAAACATAAGGTATTAAAACAAATATAAGTTTATAGATAAGTACAATAATAAACATAAGTATAAATTGCATCTATCCAGTCTCACGAAACCCAAAGTCATGACCCACCGCTTGCTTCATTGAGTGCCATCACCATTGAAGGGGTGGAGTACCTCCTTATGCAAGATGTGTTGGAGCTCTTGGAGTTTTAATGAAATAAATATTATTTTATTAAAATTTTAATAAAATATATATTACTTTATGAAAGTTTTAATGAAATAAAATATATATTTATATTTATAAGTATAAGTAGGGGTTATTTTCATTCACTTCTATTGTATTCTCTATCTCTCACTTTCTATCCACCTTGCTTGTTGCTCCCTTTACGTCTTCACCATGGCTTCTCATGTGCACAGTGGATGAGTGAAACCCGTTTACAGTCAGATGTGGGATCAGATTTACCCTAGGTTTTGTTATAGTGTTGAGCTAGAGAATATATTTAGGAATCTAGAGCCCGATAGCTCAGTGCTTGCATGTTTTTGCGCGTGATGTGATGATATTACATTTTTAATCCCTGACTCCATTGCTTGGTGGATACCCCTAGAGTTCCTCTTCTTCATGAAGAGCGGTGATGACAACCATAGAAAGGTTGTGCAAAGAGAACTTGCATATGTTCCCCCCCCCTTCCGATCTACCTGTGCCCCTCACTTTTGAGTCAATAGACCCGATCTCATCGACAGGATATTGCCTTTGCTATTTGTATATTATGCTCTAATTTTGAAGAGGAGAATGATGAGGAGCCAATGGTGCCTCTTCTCACCTATGAAGAGAGGAGAGTCCTGCACAAGTAAGAGGAGGAGGCACGTAGCTTGTCAATTTCTGTGCAGGGCCTTAGGGGCCTAGGGACCCCACACATGTAATCTGGCATGCATCGGGGCCCTCCAGGCATGCTAGCCAAATGCTGTGGCGAGGATGGCCCTGACTGTGCAGGTAAAACAAGATCTTTTTCCATTTCTAAGAGGGGGATGATTACAAGTGACTGAAGGGACAGTTCTTACAAGCAAATGAAGAGAGAGTTAAAGAGTTTATGCCTTGCTAGAACTCACTCGTCTCAAGAAGAGGACAATGGGCTGAAAATACATGATGAAGGGATGGATGCTTTGTTGTGCAAGAGTACAAAGATGTGTTTGAAGCACCTAAATGTTTGTCATGCAGAATCAGGGCCATCCTTGCCAGTCTTCGACTGGCATGCATGGAGGGCCGCCCCGATGCATGCCAGATTGCATGTGTGGGGTCCCTAGGCCCCTGAGGTCCCGCACAGACAATTTCAACTCATTTGAAAATATTTTTTCATGCAATTGTATTTTGGAATAATTTTTTATATTTTATTTTTGCATGCAAATATTTTCTTCAGGAAATTATCTATGTTGATGAGTTTGCATCAAGAGCTGGTAGAACAAGGGGTGGCAGAGGAAGACTCCAGGATGCAGCTTTGAAGGAGTGTATTGGCAAGATCTTCCAAGACATCATTGTCTTTCACAAAGTATGCTCCCCTAATGGACAAGTCTCTCTCATGAAGATCAAGGCTTTAACAAAACGGTGTTGCATTCAAGTCCATGCCTATGAAATCAAGCTTAGAGAAGGTGGTGCTTGTGAAGCGCTCCAAGCTCCTATACTTGTTTGAAGCTCAGTGTGGAGGGAAGATTCATTCACTTGTGTTGGCTTAGGCCTTGCTACCAGGAAGATTGATCTTCATGCTATCCGACTCGAGCTTGAAGGAAATTTTGTTGTAATTCCTTCGCTTAAAGCTCCTACTAACCCTACTGAGCCTAGTACTAAGAGGCGCAGAGTTTAGGGTTTTTGTACTTGCTTCTATGTCATGATGTAACAGTTTCTATATTAATAAAAATATATTTTTGAAGTTTTGTTGTATTCGTGCGATCAACAAATAATATTTAATCAATAATTTAAAATTAAAATCACAATACAATTATGATTGCCAGATATAATCAAGTAGACACTTGGCAAGGATTTTTTTAAAAAAAAAATCATTAAGTAAAGCATTTACATTATGATCACATGAGATTACATTGTAACATATACATGAGATTACAAGATCTCCCTAAATTTGCGGCTTATCACCATAATCTTCCCTCCACTTCCGCATGCGTAGAACTAGCCGCATATCTTTCTCAGTGATGGTGGTGACTCTCTTAGCATGGATTGCAGCATACACTATGTCACCAAACATGTCCACCAAAAAAGCTTCAGCAGTCTCTTGAAGAGCTTCCAAAGCTATTGTTGTCCATCGTGTGGGAGCCTCACTATTGCCAACCCGACAATGCCATCGAGATAACCGGCTCGCGTTCAAATCATCCATGATCTCCCTAACGAGGAGATGAAAAGGTCTCCTCGAGATCAGAAGGTCTATCATCTTCTGATACTTTCTTATTTCTTGAAGAGAGACGGTGCCAGGTCTCCCCACTGACGTTTGCGATGTGTGAATGGTGCTGGGGGCCTAACCTTACGGGATCAATCCTCATGGCAGTCTGCTTGGTGTGCGAGCCATGTTCTTGAGTGAAGAAGATAACACACGAACAGAATGAAAATGAAAGACTCTAAACTTATGTTTATAACTTTAAAAATTGACAATATAACTTATTTTTATATTTTTATAGAACGAAAAATAAATAACTCTTAAATTTTTTTAGTAATTTTTATTATATTTAGTAATTTCCTTATTTATAAGAGCCCCTCTAATGCAACATCTCACTAATTCCCTAGGTTTCTAGAACTTCGTTGTTCCATGTTTAAAGTTGTAAGATTCTTTCCTCTAGCTTTTGAGGTGTACAGGTGTAAGAACCTCCCCTTTTGATCTAATAATTATTTCCCTCTCTGAAATAAAAGAAAGATCATGTTTTACCCTGTTTTGGCCTGGAGAGAGAAAATGTCTAGAGGGAGGTAATCCAAACTTGAAAGATATGTTTTGAACAAGGGAAAACTTGTATAACATACCACCACTTTGGATCAATTCAATCAGTGTGAAACACAATCTAAAATCACAAAGCTAAGGGGTTACACTTCCATTAAACCACATCAAGATTTACCACAGTGATTGGTTGGGTTCCTAACCTGTTATTAATAGTATTGAGGTAGTATGAAAGTATCTTTTTCATCATTCCAAAACTTAGTGGAATCAATTTGACAAAACTCATTTTGATGTTTCTTCGTGAGCACCTTTACATATCACCTTGAACCATTTTACATCAAACATGAATAGACTAAATTCTCTAAACCCAATCTCAAGATTATCATGAATAGTTCCACGATACTCAAGATTGTCCTCTATGACATTGGTATCATGTCTACTAGCTCGATTTTCTTGCTCAAAAGTTTCCATCACACCACAATCAAATGTGTTTATTTTAGAATACATACGCTCTATGAAAAAGTGGCTTCCCTTTGACCATATTGCATTATATAGTTTGTACTAACATTAAACAAAAGCATGATATTTAGTATAGTATATAACAATTGAAACAAGAGACAGAGATGAAGAATATACTTACTGAGGGTCACATTGTAATGATCCTTGCATCATAAGCTTGAGGACTTGTAAGACTAGAACTTTGATTCTCCACCCAACCATATCCCAAATGGACCCTAAACACATGGTTATATAGGCCTAAGTGATGCATGACCTTCCAACTTCAACCCCTTGCCCTTTCATTAGCTAGGCATAGTCCTTTCACTATCCAATGCCTCCTCAACTGACCCTAGAAGGGGGTGCCTACTTTTGTGGCCTTTGGGATTCCCTTATGCACCATCCACATCCCTTTTACTTTAGCCTTAATTCCTATTAACCATTGCTTTAGGTATTTTTAATTTGAAATCCCCTGAACCTTATTTATATGCAAAGCTTTTATATATAAATAATCTTTTATAGTCTTACCTTATAGTGTTTCCTATCAATCTCATAACATTTCCTCCCCCTTTGAAAGAAAAGTTTTCGTCCTTGAAAACAAAATCAAAAAACCTTTTCTTCAGTGTAGCCAATCTTTCCCAAGTTGATCCTTCTTCTAGTTTATCTTTTCACTTTACTAAACATTCTTTAAACACATAATATCTAGCCAATCTTTCCCAAGTTGATCCTTCTTCTAGTTTATCTTTTCACTTTACTAAACATTCTTTAAACACATAATATCTAGTTTTCTTTTCTTAATACTCGAGAATCTTTTCAGGCTCATGTAGAAGAATAGGTGGTTCTATGATATCAATTATTGCTTTTCCAATGATGCTGTCATTGTTCCCATCTTGCATTTCAGTCTCCTAACATGAAACACAGGATACACTCTGGATCCGTTACGTAAAGCTACCTTGTAAGCTACACTTCCAATCTTTTTAACACTAGTTTGGTACCAAAAAAGGACACTTAAGTGTCCTTTTTTGGACAATGCAAATAAAATGCTACTTGCGCTAGGAAAGACATATTCAAAATCCCTCTTGAGGAGTTTGAATATGTGACCTAGTGTGTCTTTAAAAAATGTAACCTTGCAATTTGGATGCTGGCCCTGAAAACCTCGATCCAAAAGTTGGGCAATCCATACTGCAATGTCCAGATCCTTGACAGTTATAGCATTTCACTCTGTTGTTCAGGGTGGAACTTCTGAAGTTGAAATCCAGGGGATTGAGTTTCGGGAAAAGGACATTTCTTCCATTCTGGAACTTCCCATATCCTGGGTTTGACCCTGATATCTCTTAGGTGGAGGAAGGTTGGAATCATCTTCTGGGAATAAAAACCTTTTGAAAGGTGATGGTGCTATGGCGGGACTTTGACATCAAAGGCTTTGGCGAAATCCTTCGCCATCCGAACTGCCTCGGCCATGGAAATAGGTTTGGCATTCTTGACTAAAGTATCCAATGACTCGTTCCTTCCCTGAATGAACCTGGCCACCATCAACTGCTCTTCATCCAATTGAGGGGAATATTTAAGGAGAAGGGCAAAAGCCTGATGGCACTCTTCAATTGTCCGGCTTTCGTGCTTTAGTTCCAAGAACTCATTCATCTTAGTTTCAAGAAAGCCTGGGGGACAAAACCTCTTTCTGAGGTAAGCCTTGAGATCGATCCAGGTTTGGGTATTTCGGTCGAGACGATTGTCCGGCTTTCGTGCTTTAGTTCCAAGAACTCATTCATCTTAGTTTCAAGAAAGCCTGGGGGACAAAACCTCTTTCTGAGGTAAGCCTTGAGATCGATCCAGGTTTGGGTATTTCGGTCGAGACGGTTTGTCTCGCAGTGGTTTCTCCATGCCACTCTAGCTTTCTCCACTATCTTCAGCCTTGCAAGAGCCATTCCCGATGACATCGAAGTATTCTTCCATTGATTCGATCCACTTCTCCACAGCCTCGCCCACATTTTTCCCTTCACCCTTGAAAGGTTCAGGCTCTGTGAAGTATGAAGAGTTTTATGAACATCCAGGTCGAGCTCTTCCTCATCGAGTTGGGGGTTAACATTTCTACCACGAGCGACAACCTCGGTCCATGTTCGTATCAATACGAAAATTCTTGTTAAGTCTCTTTATTTAGGATTCAATCCGAATTTTGATTCAACTGATTCCGGGGTTCTCTAAATAGGTCGGCTCCCCCACAGAATCAAGGGATAAAGATACTCATATAGAACGCATTATCAATTAATAATTCATTTAGAATATCTCATTCATATCTTTAACACAGTAATGGTCTATCATCAGACTAATTTTTTCCATCTGAGTAGTCCATGGGAATTTCAAATTTTCAGATTTTTAATTTATCATCCCTTAACTTGATCCACTGGACAAAAGTTAACAGTAGCAATCTACCAGCACAATCCACTAATCTCATAGTGATTGGCTGAAGTCATTAACATCATTCCAATTAAGAACATCATCACAGGGACTCGTCCCATTCATCCTCATTGTGGTTTCGCTCAGGTTATTATATTTCAACCAAATTTCAGGAATCATCATTTTTTTTCAATCAGAATCCAAATCAACTCATCAGTTCTCAACCAGAATTTAAAAATCATATCAACCACATTCGAATTCATCATCTGGACAGCATTAATGCTTATAATTCCAAGTCTTAGATTTACATGTATATACTGCCAGTAAAGAGCTACAGTTATACCCTCGGTATATACAAGTAGTCATGGTTCTTGGCTATAAGGTAAATACCATCATGTCTAGGCCTCAAGCAAGTCAGGGATTCCATACAATTGCGGTACTTCCATCTGAAGACCCAATTACTAATTTATGAATTTCAGTTTGAATATCAAATTATATGAATTTTATCACACAATTACAACCTTTTTGTGCTTCTTGATAAGTTTTTGACATATTTAGCTTCTCGGTTGATCTCATTAGCCAATTAGCTCTGGTACCAATTGTAAGATCCCCATCCCCACCACACAACGGATTCGGGATGCTAGCAGTGGAAGAAGCACATCTTGCGCGGAGCAGGGTCCCACACTCGGGGCCTCGCCCACGGATATCCGGAAAGGTGACTAATTCCTCGGTTCTTCCAAAATCGTACTCGGAAAAACTTCTCTTGCTCGGAAAGCACAGGCAATTCCTCTAGGATAAAATTTTACTCTAACGTAGTCAAGGTCATTACTGACCAAACTGATCCGACCGCACCTATAAAGGTACTTGGCCAGATCAAGGAAGAAACTTGCACTTGGATCATAGAAATCAACGCTTTTTTCTCCATCAAGAGGCACAGTTGTTGATTCCTATCCATAGAACAATTACTATCCGGCATTTACTTCATCTATCGTAATAACAGTAAGGAGTCTCATTTTACGAATCCATCAGTCCAGCCTAACCCCATCCAGTGCCATGGGTTAGCCAACCACCCAACCACTGTAGTGATAGGATCCAATTAGGAATTTGGTTAGGTTTTGTCCCGGGTACCAGGGAAAAGAGTTTCCAGGCCCCCTAGCCGGATGTTCATGCAAACATAAAACTAGTCACACCACTTACACACCCAATATGAAATTGCCTTTTTTCCACATTCAAATGTATTTAAATCAGTCATTTAATGAAATCATAGTGTTACTGATCATAAACTTCCAAGTATCAAGTTGAATCTTAATTTCCAATCATTTCTTTATCGGAGTATCTATGGCATCATTGGCAACCAGAACGCTCACCACCTGCTCAGGGACCTTTTTGATAGTTCCTAGCTCATAGTACCCAGCAAATATTCACTTATAAAAGTCAAGATGGAATTCTCATTGAAGATCAGCAAGATCAATTAACAGATCCATATAAGAGATCTATGGTCTTATCAGTTGAGGACCAGCAAGGTCAATCAACTAGATCCATACTCGGTTTCAGAAAACAACTCTTACTCCTTGTTCCAATATCTTCCACGACGCACGTGTGGGTATCTTCGGCGACCCAGAGCTTGAGCACCATATGGTCAACACCCTCTAGGATCCTTCGCAAGTCACCTAGCGCTTCACTCATAGGCCGCTTCCTTGGTCCCTCATCCACCGTACACCGGAAGCTCACCATTTAAATCCAACCGAGGCTGGTCAAGACTCGGCCGACCTTGCTACGCGAGACGTCCTCCATTGACTCTTCGTCACTCACAGCAGTTGCAACTTTATCAGTGAGGTCTCCACCACGACCTTAATACAAGTCAGTCAAAATGCTTCCCCAGCATTCTTGACATAAAACAGTCATTTACAAACAGTTTACAAATACAGTTTCTATAATGAACTCTCATCTTTCCACATTATCCCTCATCAATCCACATTACTTATTCCACATTCCATTCATATGTGTACTCATTCTTATCCAATCACATCATTTTCCATCTCATCACATCAGATTCATTTGCATCACATATCATTTATTCACATCCCAATTCACATGCCATCACATCTCATCCATTCACTCATCGATGTCACATCATTTCACATACACATTCGCATTCATTATTCCACATACACATCCACATTCTTACTTCCACATCCATACATCCACGTCCACATCCGCATTCATACATACATATCCATATCCACATCCATACATCCACTTCCACATTCATACATCCACATCCACATCCACATCCACATCCATACATCCACATTCATACATCCACATCCATACTTATCACATACACATACATCTTTCCTTTCCCATACATCCTTCACATACATACATCTACATCCATTCTTTCACATACATATATCTATATCCATTCTTTCACATACAGACATCTCCATCCATTCTTCGTTCATTGTCATCTATCTAATTCATTTCACATCCTCATATCTATTTATAGAATACAAGAGAATTCTTATTTTTGATATAAGACTTCTTTACACATCTATTTATGCATGAATTCCATTTTAAGAAGAATAACACTTTCAAAATAAAAATCAATCTTTTATGCATCTTCCTATGCATAAATTCATTTTAAATGAGAATGACACTTTTGAATTAAAATTCAATATTTTATGCATCTTCTCATGCATAAAATCAAAATTGATGAAAATAACTCTTTTGAACTAAAAACAGATTTCTTTATGCATCTTTCTATGCATAAAATCAAAATTGATAAGAATAACACTTTTGGGTTAAAATAAATTCTGTGTGCATCTTTCCATGCATGAATCCAATTTAGTAGGAATTACACTTTTCGAATAAAAGGATTTCTCTTATGCATCTAATTTATGCATAAAATCCATTTATGATGAAAATTCACTTTTAATATAGAAAAATCTTTTATGCATACAAATCATTTATGATTAAAATCACTCTTTTAATATAAAAGAATTTCTTTTATTCATCTAATTTATGCATAAAATCATTTATGAAAAAATATCTCTTATGCATTAATACAAATCATTTATGATGAAAATCACTCTTTTAATATAAAAGAATTTCTTTTATGCATCTAATTTATGCATAAAATCATTTATGATGAAAATCACACTTTTAATATATAAAAAATATCTTTTATGCATATGTTTATGCATACAAATCATTTATGTGATGAAAATCACTCTTTTAATATAAAAGAATTTCTTTTATGCATCTAATTTATGCATAAAATCATTTATGATAAAAATCACACTTTTTATATAAAAAATATCTTTTATGCATATGTTTATGCATACAAATCATTTATGATAAAAGTAACACTTTTATAATAAAAAAATATTCTTTTATGCATAGAAATTAATAATGATAAAAGTAACACTTTTATAATAAAAAAATATTCTTTTATGCATACAAATCAATATGATGAAAGTAACTCTTTTGTAATTAAAAAAATATACTTTTATGCATTATTTTATGCATAAAAATCCATAATGAAGAAAGTAACACTTTCATAATAAAAATTATCAATAAGTATCTTTCATAGAATTTAATTCTATTGAAAATCATTCTTTTATAAAAATTAATCAATATTCATCTTTCTATGCATGAATGAAAATGACACTTTTAGAATACTCTAACGATGGGGATTACTCTTTTTGATTAATAAAAGATAAAATTTATTTTATAAATTTTTAAAAAAATTTGCCATAACCTCCTTTGTATGGCTGACCATTTTTTAATGTTTAGCTCACTAAAATTAATTAGAAGTTCACCAAGAGTATTTAAATCATTCTAATGTAAACATTTTCTACTTATTTTAAGAGAAACATTATGAAAAACTTGATTTTATCCAATAATCAATCATCTAGGATAAAGAATGGTTGGATTTACTAAAGAAGAGTGGGGATGCCTTTTTTCAATGAGGCATAACATCATTTCATTTTTGAGAAGACAAAAATCATAAAAAACCATAAAAGAAATAGAAAAGAGAAGAATTTCCAACTTACATAGATAATTTGAGAGCTTTCCTTTGGCTTGATGGTTTGAGGGTTCTACTCTTGTTTGAAACAAGAGTGGCCCCCAATCTTTTAGAAGAGGGAAGGTCAAAAACTAATGAATTATGTGAAAATCATAGTTTTTGGCACTTGGGAGAGGCAGGGAATAGTACAAAACACTATTAAGTTTCAACAAAGGGGAAGGCTTCTATTTATAGAAAAAAGTGAGCTTCTAACCAAGCCAACTGATTCTAGAATTTTCCAGATCAGTTTGGTCAATTTTTGACCATTTGGGTCACTTTTCCTCACTTTTTGGATCTAGTTGAAACAGGAGAGAGGAGAGATAAAAATATCTCATTATTTGGGAGTTTAAAACTCATTCAAGCATGTGAAATAGGCACATCCTTCATGAGGGGAATTTCCCCATATACTGAGGTGTCAAAAATGCATCATTTCATCTAAATATCTCTTTTTTTTAACTATTAACCTTGTCCTTAGTCAACTCTTCATCTTATGTGAGTATTTACTCATTTTTGGGGGATTTTTCTTTTATTCTTCTATTTATCTCCTCGCTACATTTGGATGAATCTTATTGGTCCATAGGAACCTTAATTTAAAATTTCAAAAAAATCTTGACCCCTAGGATAATGCCTCTTGAACATATTATACTTAATTTCTAATGCACCTTCTGAAAATCTTTTTGGACTTCTATTTCGGGGGAACTTATTTTAATAAGAAGAGATATTTTTCCATCTAAAAATATTTAAAAACTGAATTACCACTCTCTAGAAGATTTTCTCTCTCTAGGCCAAAACTGGTAGAAACAAGATCTTTTATATTTCTGAAGAGGGATTTGACTACAGGGAAAGATACTGGACATCCTGAGAGGTTGGGGAGGAATCTTACAAGGGCTAAGCAGCGGCAAGTAAGAGAAGGACAAGAAGCGATATGAGGGTAAGAGCTTTGTCTACTCTTCCCCCTTTGTGTTAGCTACTACACCCTTGTCGAGAGCTCTTGTGGAGGTACCGGCAAACGAACTCCGATTGAGGAGCTTTCTGCTACCACAACATGGAAATTATAATGTCCATTGGAAAACAAGTTTTTGGATCGAAAAATGCATTTTGGGCACGTTTGGACCTCCGTTTTTCAGTTCGCAGGCATTCACGGGCACTATGGGTAAGTTTCGATTCTCTCCAAAACTCCATTTTTTGGGACTGCAAGAAGGGGGATTGGTTGTGCAGACTGTGTGTACTGAAAAGAGGTCTTAAAGTTTCCATTGGGTACATGTGTGTAAAGTAAGGTCACTGGTTGTGATAGTTTGGGTGTAGTATAGTACCGCTGCAGAGAGAATACAACAGTTTGTGCAGGTCAAACAAGAGTGCTTTTTTTTTGTAAATTTGTGTTGTATAGCAGACAAGATATCAAATGATGGAATAAACCAAATTGTTGCAGAGAAGCTTGACAAGAACAACTTCCATGCTTGGAGGTTTAGATTGATAAATTTCCTGATGGAAAAAGGTTACTAGGACTACATTGAAGGTGAATATGAGTAGGCACCAAAGATACCGAAGATTAATCCAACTGCCTGCTACGCAGATGTCAAAGAATTCAAGGATTGGAATCAAGGAGTAAGGAAAGTAATGTATTGGCTTTATATTAGTATACATGACACCATGATTGGGCATACACAAGATGTCAAGTCACCTAAGGAGGCATGGGACACCTTAGTGAAGCTCTATGAAACTAACACCAAGGCACAAAAAAAGATTCACTTGAAGAACGAGCTTCATATTGTGGAGAAGAAAAATATGTATGTGAATGATTATGCCTTGAAGATCAAAGGCATTGTGGAATCCCTTGCATCAATTGGTGTTTCTCTTGATAATGAGATGATAAGGTGGAAGTGTGTCTACGTGGTCTCAGGCCACAATACAAGGCATTCAAGATGTCTATTCAGACTTGGGAAAACATTCCTAACTTCACAGATTTGGTGTCAATGCTAATCATCATTGAAGAGAAGAACTTGGGTGAAGATCAACAGTCTTCACAAAAAAAAAAGTTCAAAGCAGCAGGCCTTCTACACAAGTGCAAGTAGAGGATGAGGTAGAGGTCGTGGACATGTGGCCAAGGTGGTGGCCGAAGAGGTAATTAGAATTATGGTCAGCACAGCAGCAACAGTCACATGATTCACAACAACAACACACTGGTGGAAGAGGCCAGTTTAGAGGCAGGGAAAGTCAACGAGGTCGTGGTAATTGGCAAAGGAAGCATAATGATACACAAGGTTATTTTTATTGTGGTAAGCCTGGACATGTGTAGGTAGATTGCTATAAGAATCAGAGTAACATGCAAAATGGAAAAGTGTAGCAAAACAATTATGCATCCTCTAGCAGAAATAATGAGGATAATGAGAGGTTGTTTGTTATGCAACATGTGGTTAATGCACAAGGGCCTAAAAAAATTATCTTTGTCAGGCATAAAAAATCTTCTTAGGTGGCCACTGACCTGCTATTATGTGAAGATGGTAACATGAGAACATGTGAATAGCTTATTCCCATGTGTAGCCAATCTTTTAAGGGATTCCAAAATGGCAAGTGACCTGTTATTTTGTGAACGGTAACATGAGAACATGTGAATAACTTGTTCACATGTGTTCTTATCACAAAAAATCTTGTGATCACGTGAATATTAAATCCCTGGTATTGAGGGCCACTGTTGATTATGCATTGTTTTATGCAACAGGTGTATTGGAGCTATATGGGTACACATATGCAAATTGGAGCTATATTGGAGCTATATGGAGGCACATATGCAGATTGGGCAGGTAGCATCTTAAAAACAAGAGATCTACCAGTGGATTTATGTTTTCATTGGGGAGTGTTGCTGTGACGTGGAGTAGAAAAAAGTAGCCCATAGTTGCCTTGTCGACGAGTACAGAGAAGGTGCGGTGGCAGCATGTGAGGTAGCTTGGTTACACAAGCTACTTGTGCTGATTTGGGGTTGCATGTGGAGAGAAAGGTTGTCATATATTGTGACAATCTTAGTAGTATACAGTTGGCTAGGAACCCAATTTTCCATACGCGGACAACACATTGAGGTACATTACCACTTCATCAGAGAGAGTCTTGGCAGGCGACATCAACTTGGCCTATGTCAGCACACAGGATCAGGTTGTTGACATCTTCACGCGAAGGCCTTGGGAGCTGAGAAGCTCCGCAGATTTCGAGATATGCTTGGATTTCATGAGCTAGAGTTGAGCTTGAGGGGCAGTGTTGAAATGTCAAGATCAACATGAGATGACACTCATGAGGTGCATGCTTAACTGTTTCAACATTTACAGGCAAGTTTGGTAGCTGGCACTGACATATCTTTGCCAGAGATTCTACAGGTGGAATACACTGACTAGTCTACACCTACCCACTCCACTTAGCGTGTTCACATTATGGATCGCTTTTATATACTCTATTATGTGTGTCAGAGTCACTTTATCTTCTTTTGTAGACCTCTTTTGTTGTGTGAAGAAGAAGAAGAATTTTCAGTCTCTCACCTTATGTGTTCTCTTCTTAGACTAAGGTTTGTGTGAGTGTGTGTGTTCTTGAAAGAGCTCAAGCTCTCTTCCCCCCTGCATTTTTTCAAACCTTCCCTTCTTCCCGCACCGTGTAAATATGCTGATCTACATTAGGGAGAGGGCTACTACCAAAATGTCAACTAGATAGACGCGATGAGATGGGGTGTCGGCCACACTTTGTATAGGTGGATGCTCTTATGGAGGGGTAAATGCATCCATGGCACTCTACCGCTGCCATAATAACCACCACCACCCCTACGACACATACCGCAACTTCGATCGGAGGAACGGCCCGAAGGTGGGGGGTTTGAGTAGGAGATGGTATGGGTGTAGGTGTGACCGTGGTTGTGGTTGATGATGGGCCTCCAGCTGGCTCACCATGGTGGGCAAAATAGGCTCTCACCATGGGTGACTACCATGGGTGACTACCATGGGTGACTACCATGTAGGTGATTTCATTCATTTTAAGCCTTGATATGTTCACATGTTTTCCAAATATTGTTTACAACTTCTCCATAATCTAACGATGTGTTATTTTCTTTTAGTATTAAGCAAATTTTATGCAAGAAAGCAGGACTAGTGTAAGTGAAAATTTGCAACACTGTCGTCACATGGATGCCATTTTTGAGTGGAGCGGATCGATAAGAAGAGAACAACATTTGATTATGGTATTAAGCAAATTTTATGCAAGAAAGCAGGACTAGTGTAAGTGATTCAAATACGGATGTGAATATGCTTGATTACTTTGGAACCATCCAAGATATCATTAAGGTTGGCTTTAGAAAGTTTCATATGTTTATCTTTGATGTTAAGTGGTTTGAGGTAGTCACAATAGGAGCACATACAATTGTACGAAGAGAAAAATCCAGATTAGTTTAAGTGGCCTCCACAAAGATATGGACAGACCAAAAAGACACATTTGTACTACCAGAGCATTGTGAGAAAACAATCTTTAAGGAGAAACCAAGAGATCTAAGATGGTGGTTTGTAATCAAGGTGGCACCATCATGTAGTAAACGAGAATATATGAAGACATGAAAAATAGATAGAGATGAAGCAAAGATTGGTGTGGGCCAACAAGATCAAGTTCCACTACATGTCGAAGTACAGCAAGAGAAAGGGCTAGATGAAGGTCTAGAGATCAAACAATCATACACAAGAGATGTTTTAGACACAGTAGACAATGATCTTCATGAAGAGCCAGAAACAAATGAGAAATTAGAGCAAGAGCTAGAAGATTTAGAGGAGCCCGACATAGATGCATCGTCTATTCCCACACGATTTGAAGATGGAGGGATTTTCCTTGAAATAGATCTTTTTCGGGCTAATGATCTTTTTGAAGATGAGAGAGTTAATAATAATTAACTTTGATTTTGTAAACATGCAAATATTCTCACATGTTATGATTTGATGGTAATGTATTTATTGGTTTCATTTACTTTTACAAGTATTTTAATATACCAAAAGTGAAAAAGAAACATATATATTGGTAAGGATATAAACAAGGTAAATAATAAATAATAAAAATTTCAACTTTCATTGCAATGTTTTTAGCAACGGTAATTTCGCGACAACTATACGGACGTTTTTACTGACGCTAATATAGACATGATTATAGACGCCTATTCCAACATCACAACAACCATCAAAAACCGTCGTCGGAACATAGGCATCGTGTAGTAGTGACTCAAAGGTGTAAAATATTTTAGTAAGATAGATTCAAGGTCTAGATATCATCAAGTAAGAATTAGAATTGAAGATGTACCAAAAATAACATTTGGGGACATCTTTTGGGCACTATGAGCTTTTAGTTATGCCTTTTGGTCTAACTAATGCTCCCGTTACTTTTATGACCATGATGAAAGTATACTTCATCCTTATTTTAGGAAAGTTTGTGGTGGTTTTTATTGATGATATACTAGTCTTTAGCCAAAATGATGATATACTAGTCTTTAGTCAAAATGAACAAGAACATATTAAGCCCGTTAGAAAAGTATTTCAATTATTGAGGAAAGTAAAATTATTTAATAAAAAATCTAAATTATTTGAAAGTAAAAAATTTGGACAAAGCTCAAAGTAACTATTCAACTTATGAGAAGGAATTGTTTGCAATTGTGCATGCTCTTAAAAAGTGGCATCATTATTTGTATGGTGCCAATTTTTGAAGTATTGTCTGACCATGAAAGTCTTATAAAAGGTAGAAAGGCTAGATGGACTGAAATCCTACAAGAGTTTGATTTTCAAATTAGATATAGAAAAGAAAAATTTAATGTCATGGCAGATGCTCTAAGTTGAGCACCCATCATAAATGAGTTGAGTTTTACTAAATTAGAAAATGAGTTGATGGCTCACTTAAAAGGAAAAAATTCTAATGATCCTAGCTATCAAGTAGTTTGGAATTACTTGATTAAAAATGATAACTCTCAAATAGAGAGTAAAGAAAATGCAGCTGCTAGTGATAAAAGAGTGTCACTTAAAAAAGATAGTGGTTCAAAGGAATTACTTAAAGAAGGAATCACTTAAAAAAGATAGTGGTTCAAAGAAATCACTTAAAGAAGGGTCAATAAGTGAAAAAGATCGTTGAAAAAAAATTTCCATTGATAATGGGTACTAGTTTTATAAAGGTCACATTTGTGTACCCAAAGAAGAAAATATTCATGAAAATATTTTACTAGAATGTCATGACAATCCAAGTGCGGGGGATTTCTAAGACCTATGCACTTGTTAAAAGACAGTTTTATTGGGCAGGTTTAAAGAAGGATGACCAGAATGATGTTATAAAATGCTCTAAATGCCAAGTCAATAAAGCTAAGCACCTAAAATTAGGTGGAATATTATAACCACTATAAATACCTGAGGGTAAGTGGGAAAGTATTTCTATGGATTTCATAGTAGGATTACTTGAACAAGTAGAGGGCATGATTCAGCGTGGATTTTAGCGGACAGGTTAACCAAGTTGGTACAATTTTTACCAATTAAAAAAGAAGAAAAAACACTAGAATTGGCTAGAATGTTTATTCATCGTCTATATAGATTGTATGGATTGCCAACAGATATAGTAAGCGACTTGGATACAAAGTTTACAAGCCATTTTTGGAAAGATACGTTCAAAAAGTAGGACACCAAACTTAGTACAAGTACGTCTGAACATCCACAAAGTGATGGACAGACAGAAAGGGTTAATCAATTCCTCGAAGATATTCTTCGAGCATATGTTTATCTAAACAAACCAATTGGGATGAGTATCTTCCATTTTTAGAATTTTCTTTTGCTCTACTGGTTTTAGTATATGTATGGATTTCAACCTAGAGCACCCATAGTAGTTGGGTTACAAAAAGAAGAATTGAAAAATGTAAAATACTTTCTCAAAGACATGCAAGACATGTAAAACGTTGCAACATTAAAAAGCATAGGATTGTTCTATTAGTAATGAGAAAGGTAAAAGAAGATCAATTCATTTTAAGGAAGGTGATTTAGTTTATGTAAAGGTTTCTAAAAAGCTAGAAAAATTAAAAGTGGAAAAGTTTCAAAGTTAAGTCCAAGGTATTGTGGTCCTTACACAATACTTAACACTAGTACTGTAATTGGACACTAAAGTGTAGTGTCCTGTTTCTCACCAAAACTTTGGAATTTTTTGGGGAAGCTAGAAACAACATTTCTACACCTTGTTTCAACCATAGGTTGGTTAAAAGTCAAAAAATAAAGGGGGTTTTTCATGATGTCAAAACACAAGCTATATTAGAAATTTGATAAAAAAAACTCTAACTTGAAATTTTCATTGAAATTTGAAGCTGTTTTGTCAAAAATCCCATAAAATGCCTATAACTTCTTGAATAAATCATCTTTTCCATGTTTGTAAAAGTCAATTGGTAGAACTTGGGGTTTCAAAACAACACAATCTCCTTTAGATCCTAGTTCCTAAGCTACTTGTGAACTATAACAAAAATCTCATAATTACCAAGATGCTGAAAAAGAGGAAAATTTTGGCCTTCCAAAGGTACTTCCATAAAACTAGGGTTATGTTAGTGCAAATTGGCAATCGGAAATGATTATATAGTTCAAAACCAAGTTAATACATATTTTTTGGGGTCTAAGCTGAAGTAAATCTTGCTACTTGAGCGCTATCTTAGTTTTTCAATCGTGCTACATTTTTCAAAATTTCTAAATTCTCTCTCAACAACCATGAAACAAAGGTTGTAGGTGCCCAAATTATGTTTGTACAATGTACCTTAGCGGAATTATTCTATACAGACAAAATGTTGCAAGTTTAATAAGGAATGTAATGCGTATGACTCAAGAATCTAAATCTAGAATTTTTGTTGTGTGCAGTTTTGACATTTTGAAACAATTAATATTTGTAGCTTACTAAGGGGCTTTTACATATAACTTTAAGATCTCAATGGATAGAGTAAGCATTGTATCACCTTAAAAAACTTGCAAACACATTATAACCATGTATTGGTTTGGATACAAATGGATGCTAAAAAGTGGTGTATCAAACACACACAACTTCCTACTATTTTAGACTCTCAATTGAATTTTATTTCATGTGAAACTTGGCAAAATCTTTGACACAAATATGAAATAATTACTTGGAATTTTGTGAAACTTGGCAAAATCTTTGACACAAAATCTTTGACACAAATATGAAATAATTACTTGAAATTTTTCACGGGGCTTAGTGATTTTTTTCTCTAAGCTTATAAGGCGGTTTTCTCAAACCTGAGTTGCAGTCTCATGCAAGTCCTATTTCCAGACTCCTGCCCCTTGCGTCCAGAGTAATCAGGGTTCTATCTGCCAAAATCAGGGAAATCCCAGAGGTAGACCCTCTATCCAACCTGCAGTTTCAATCCAAAGTAATGCAAGACCTCCACCTCCACCTCCACCTCAGAATAGGGAAAGTCAAAGAGAGTTGTTCCCAAATTGGCCGTCCACTTCCAAGGCAGTAACGCTGGAAGTGATTGAAGAAGAAGAAGAAGATGAAAGAGATCATACTCCACCTGCGAGATGAGGACATCTCGCATTTTTTAAGTGGGGTAGAATGTAAGATTCCTCCCTAGCCTCTCAGGATGTCCAGTATCTTCCCCTGTAGTCAAATCCCTCTTCAAAAATATAAAAGATCTTGTTTCTACCTGTTTTGGCCTAGAGAGAGAAAATCTTCTAGAGAGTGGTAATTCAGTTTTTAAATATTTTTGGATGGAAAAGTATCTCTTCTTATTAAAATAAGTTCCCCCGAAATAGAAGTCCAAAAAGATTTTCAGAAGGTGCATTAGAAATTAAGTATAATCTGTTCAAGAGGCATTATCCTGGGGGTCAATATTTTTTTGAAATTTTGAATTAAGGTTGCTATGGACCAATAAGATTCATCCAAATGTAGGGATGAGATAAATAGAAGAATAAAAGAAAAATCCCCCAAAAATGAGTAAATACTCACATAAGATGAAGAGTTGACTAAGGACAAGGTTAATAGTTAAAAAAGAGAGATATTTAGATGAAATGATGCATTTTTGACACCTCAGTATGGGGGAATTTTTCTCATGAAGGAGGTGCCTATTTTACATGCTTGAATGAGTTTTAAACTCCCAAATAATGAGATATTTTCATCTCTCCTCTCTCCTGTTTCAACTAGATCCAAAAAGTGAGCAAAGCTGACTAAAAAATGGTCAAAATTTGACCAAACTAATCTGAAAAATTCTAGAATCAGTTGGCTTGGTTAGAACCTCACTTTTTCCTATAAATAAAAGCCTTCTCCTTTGTTGAAACTTAATAGTGTTTTGCACTGTTACCCTACCTCTCCCAAGTCCCAAAAATTGTGAATTTTACTCATAATTCATTAGTTTTTGACCTTTCCTCTTCTAAAAGATTGGTGGCCACTCTTGTTTCAAACAAGAGTAGAACCCTCAAACCATCAAGACAAAGGAAATCTCTCAAATTATCTATGTAAGTTGGAGATTCTTCTCTTTTCTATTTCTTTTATGGTTTTTTATGATTTTTATCTTCTCAAAAATGAAATGATGTTATGCCTCATTGAAAAAAGACATTCCCAACTCTTCTTTAGTAAATCCAACCATTCTTTATCCTATATGATTGATTATTGGATAAAATCAAGTTTTTCATAATGTTTCTCTTAAATAAGTAGAAAATGTTTACATTAGAATGATTTAAATACTCTTGGTGAACTTCTAATTAATTTTAGTGAGCTGAAAATTAAAAAATGGTCAGCCATACAAAGGAGGTTATGGTAAAATTTTCTAAATATTTGTGAAATAAATTTTAATCTTTTATTAATCAAAAAGAGTAATCCCCATCGTTAGAGTATTCTAAAAGTGTCATTTTCATTCATGCATAGAAAGATGAATATTGATTATTTTTATAAAAGAATGATTTTCATTAGAATTAAATTCTATGAAAGATACTTATTGATAATTTTTATTATGAAAGTGTTACTTTCTTCCATTATGGATTTTTATGCATAAAATAATGCATAAAAGTATATATTTTTTATTACAAAAGAGTTACTTTCATCATATTGATTTGTATGCATAAAAGAATATTTTTTATTATAAAAGTGTTACTTTTATCATTATTAATTTCTATGCATAAAAGTAAGCATAAAAGAATATTTTTTTATTATAAAAGTGTTACTTTTATCATAAATGATTTGTATGCATAAACATATGCATAAAAGATATTTTTTTATATTAAAAGTGTGATTTTTATCATAAATAATTTTATGCATAAATTAGATGCATAAAAGAAATTCTTTTATATTAAAAGAGTCAAGAATGATGGGGAAGCATTTTGACCGTCTTATGATTAAGGTCGTGGAGACCTAACTGATAAAGTTGCAACTGCTCTGAGACGGAGAGTCAATGGAGGACGTCTCGCGTAGCAAGGTCATCGGCGGGGCCGAGGTCTTGACAAACCTCGGTTCGATTTAAATGGTGAGCTTCCAGTACGGTGGATGAGGGACCAAGGAAGCAGCCTATGAGTGAAGCGCTAGGTGACCTGCGAAGGATCCTAGAGGGTGCTGACCATACGGTGCTCGAGCTCTGGGTCACCAAAGATACCCACACGTGTGTCGTGGAAGATATTGGAACAAGGAGTAAGAGTTGTTTTTTGAAACCAAGTATAGATCTGGTTGATTGACCTTGCTGGTCCTCAACTGATAAGACCATAGCCCTCTTATATGGATCTCTTGATTGATCTTGCTGATCTTCAACGAGAATTCCATCTTGACTTTTAGAAGTGAATATTTGCCGGGTACTATGAGCTAGGAACTACCGAAAAGGCCCCTGAGTGAGCAGGTGGTGAGCGTTTTGGTTGCCAATGATGCCATAGATACTCCGATAAAGAAATGATTAGAAATTAAGATTCAACTAGATACTTGGAAGTTTATGATCAGTAACACTATAATTTCATTAAATGATTGATTTAAATACATTTGAATCTGGGAAAAAGGTAATTCATACTAGGTGTGTAAGTGGTGTGACTAGTTTTATGTTTGCATGAACATCTGGCTAGCGGGCCTGGGAACTCTTTTCCCTGGTACCCGAGACAAAAACTAACCAAATTCCTAATTGGATCCTATCACTATAGTGGTTGGCTAACCCATGGGACTAGATGGGGTTAGGCTGGACTCATGGATCCGTAAAATGAGACTCCTTGCTGTTATTACGATAGATGAAGTAAATCCCGGATAGTAATTGTTCTATGGATAGGAATCAATGGTTGTGCCTCTTGATGGGAAAAAAAGCGTTGATCTCTATGATCCAAGTGCAAGTTTCTTCCTTGATCTGGCCGAGTATCTTTATTAGGTGCGGTCGGATCAGTTTGGTTAGTAATGACCTTGAGTACGTTAGAGTAAAATTTTATCCTAGAGGAATCGCCTGTGCTTTTCGGCAAGAGAAGTTTTTTCGAGTACGGTTTTGGAAGAACCGAGGAATTAGTCACCTGTCCGGATATCCATGGGCAAGGCCCCGAGTGTTGGACCCTGCCCCACGCAAGATGTGCTTCTTCCACTGCTAGCATCTCGAATCCGTTGCATGGTGGGAACAGGGATCTTACAGCCCTTATTTAGCATGAACCAAGATTTGATACCATGAAAATATGCAAGGGGAAGAGAGCTTGAGCTCTTGCAAGCACACACACACTCACAGAAACCCTAGAAGAGAACACACAAGGTGAGAGACTGAAAATTGTTCTTCTTCTTCACACAAAAAAAGAGGTCTACAAAGAAGATAAAGTGACTTAAACACATAATAGAGTATATACAAGTGGTCCATAATGTGTGTAAGATTCCTCCCCAGCCTCTAAAAATGTCCAGCATCTTCCCCCTGTAATCAATTTCCTCTTCAGAAATATAAGAGATCTCATCTCTGCCTGTTTTGACATAGAGAGAGAAAATATTCTAGAGAGAGAATATTCAGATTATGAATATTTTTGGATAGAAAAATAACTCATCTTATTAAAATAAGTTTCCTTGAAACAGAAATTCAAAAAGAACTTTCCAATGTGCAATTGGAATTAATTGGAAATGGGTATGCAGGACCTTAGCCTAAGGGTCTAGATTTTCAGAAATTTTTGGATTATGGTCCAATTAAGGTTCCTATGGGCCAATAGCATCAATCCATGTGTAGGGAGGAGATAAATCCAATTTATAAAAGAAGATACCCAAAAATGAGTAAATGCTCACATAAGATGAAGAGTTGACTATGTACAAGGTTTATTAGTAAGAAACTATGAGCAATATCAAAAATATGGGTATTCAAAAATGAGTAAATGCTCACATAAGATGAAGAGTTAAAAATGTACAAGGTTTATTAGTAAAAAACTATGAGCAATATTAAAAATATGAGATATTTTGGGTATCCAAAAATGAGTAAATGCTCACACAAGATGAAGAGTTGAAAATGTACAAGGTTTATTAGTAAAAAACCTATGAGCAATATTAAAAATATGAGATATTTTGGGTATCCAAAAATGAGTAAATGCTCACACAAGATGAAGAGTTGAAAATGTACAAGGTTTAGTAGTAAAAAACTATGAGCAATATTAAAAATATGAGATATTTTGGGTATAATGATTCTATTTTGACACATATGTAAGGAAGGGGAGTCCATTAAAGGAGGTGCATATTTCACATGCTTGAATGAGTTTTAAACTAAAAAATAATGTGACATTTTTATCTCTCCTCTCTCTTGAACCAAACCAAATCAAAATGGAACCAAACCGAATCAAAAAGTAACCAAACTAGGTCTAAATCTAGTCCAAATTCAACCAAACTAAATTTGGAAAATTCTAGAATTCAGTTAGCTTTGGTTAGAGCTTCTCTCTCCTATAAATAGAACATGAGTCCTTTGAAAAAAATAGAAGAATTTTACTATACTAGAGTTATGCTGAAATAATGCTAATTTCTACTATTCTCTAAAATTCTCTCCAAATTGAAGAAATTGGAGCTTCCCTCTTTCTTCAATCCCCATTGGTGGCTCCATCAACATACTTAACCAATTGATTGGTTGGGGGCCTCTACCGTGAACAAAGAATCAAGCAATTTGTAAGGTAAATGGTGAATTTTGATCTTTTCTATAATTTCTCAATGCTTCTCTCTTCTCAACCCCTCTCAAGCTTGAGAAGCTTAATTGGAATGGTTTTTCAATTCTATTGAAGTTCATTGATGAATGGTAGTGAAGAGTTACATAATTTGATGAATGCTATTGAAGTTAATTGATGAATGGTAGTGAAGAGTTACATAATTTGATGAATGCTATTGAAGTTAATTGATTAATGATAGTTAAGAATTACATAAATTTTCATTTATGCTTAATTCAAATGGTTTTTATGTAATTTCTCTCTCTCACTCAAGAAATGGTCATACTCATGACCCATTCTCAATCCAAATGAAGCTTTTCATAAAGATTTTCCTTAATCCAAGATTAATCTATGCTTGAGGACAAATTAATGGCTTTTTTCTATGCTTTTAGTTTATGTATTTCATGAATATTGATGATTCAATCGATTATGGATTAATGATCCAATTAGGGATCATTCTAATTATTTCCTTAATAATAAGCTTTATCCCTTAGAAAAATTGAGATTTATCAGTCATAGCAGCGGAGCTATGACAAAATTTTTATAAAAATTACGCATAAAATAATTTCATTCAAAGCATGAAAAGAGGACTTCCTACCATATTCTAGGAATTATCATCCTAGATTAATTGAAAGATATTCATTGTAATCCTAGAGAAATTGATTTTTATATTATGCATAATTGATTTTCATGCATAGAGGTATGCATAAAAGATTATTATTTTAACATAAAAGTGTTACTTTTATCATAATTAGATTTCATGCATAGAGTCATGCATAAAAGATTATTATTTTAATATAAAAGTGTTACTTTTATCATATTTGAATTTCATGCATAGAGGTATGCATAAAAGATGATTATTTTATCATAAAAGTGTTACTTTTATCATATTTGAATTTCATGCATAGAGGTATGCATAAAAGATGATTATTTTATTATAAAAGTGTGACTTTTATCATAATTGAATTTCATGCATAGAGGTATGCATAAAAGTTGATTATTTTATTATAAAAGTGTGACTTTTATCATATTTGAATTTCATGCATAGAGGTATGCATAAAAGTTGATTATTTTATTGTAAAAGTATTACTTTTATCATATTGGATTTCATGCATAGAGATATGCATCCAAGATATTCTTTTTATACTAAAAGTTTGATTTTTCATCATAAATGGATTTTATGCATAACTTAGATGCATAAGAGAAATTCTTTTATTCTAAAAGTGTAATTCCTACCAAATTGAATTTATGCATAAGAAGATGCATAAAAGATTGATTTTTAATTCAAAAGTGTCATTCTCATCTAAATTGAATTTATGCATAGGAAAATGCATAAAAGATTGAAATTTAATTCAAAAGTATCATTTTCATTTAAAATGAATTTATGCATAGGAAGATGCATAAAAGATTGATTTTTACTTCGAAAGTATTAATCTCCTTAAATAGAATTGATGCATAAATAAATGTGTAAAGAAATCTTATATCAAATATAAGAATTCTCTTGTATTCTATAAATAGATATGAGATGTGATAGGATGTGATAAGAGGTGTATAAGATGTGATAAGAGGTGATAAGATGCTTATGAAATAAGTTAGGAGGTGATAAGATGAATTAAGATGTGATAAGATGTGTATGGGATGAGGTAAGAAGTGTATGTGATAGGATAAGATGTATATGGGTTGTGATAGGGCGAGAATGGATGTGATGTAAAAGATTAGATGTGAAGGCATATGGGATTATATGAATGGGAATGTGGAAATGGATGTATGTATGTGGATGTGTGGATGTGGAGATGGGAGTGTGGATGTATGAATGTGAAAATGGATGTATGCATGAAGATGTATCATGCATAGATGTGAATGTGGATGTATAGACGTGAATGGGAATGTGGATATGGATGTATGTGAATGTGGATGTAGATGTGGATGTATAGATGTGAATGGGAATGTGGATGTGGATGTATGTGAATGTGGATGTAGATGTAGATGTATAGATGTGGATGTGAATGTGGAGGTGGATGTATGCATGTAGATGTAGATGTATAGATGTGGATGTGAATGTGGAGGTGGATGGATGCATGTAGATGTAGATGTATGGATGTGGATGTGAATGTGGAGGTGGATGTATGCATGTAGATGTAGATGTATAGATGTGAATGTGAATGTGGATGTGGATGTATGCATGGAGATGTGGATGTATGCATGTAGATGTAGATGTATGAATGTGGATATAGATGTATGCATGTAGATGTGAATGTACGCATATAGATGTGGATGTATGGATGTGAATGTGCATGTAGATGTGGATGTATGCATGAGAATGCATGAATGTGCATGTAGATGTGGATGTGAAAATAGATGCATGGATGTAGATGTGGATGTATGGATGTGAATGTGGATGTGGATGTGGATATATGTATGGATATGAATATATGATATGTGATGTGAAGGAATCTAAAGTGATGAGATGGAAAATGATGTTATGGGATGAGTACACATATAAATGAAATGTGGAATAAGTAATGTGGATTGATGAGGGATAATGTGGAAAAATGAGAGTTAATATAGAAACTGTATTTGTAAACTGTTTGTAAATGATGTTTGTAAATGGCTGTTTTATGTCAAGAATGCTGGGGAAGCATTTTGACCGTCTTGACCGTCTTGTGATTAAGGTCATGGAGACCTAACTGATAAAGTTGCAACTGCTGATGACGGAGTCAATGGAGGACGTCTCGCGTAGCAAAGTCGGCCGAGGTCTTGACCAGCCTCGGTTCGATTAAAATGGTGAGCTTCCGGTATGGTGGATGAGGGACCAAGGAAGCGGCCTATGAGTGAAGCGCTAGGTCACCTGCAAAGGATCCTAGAGGATGCTGACTATACAGTGCTCGGCCTCTGGGTCGCCTAGGATACCCACACGTCCGTCGAGGAAGATATTGGAACAAGAAGTAAGAGTTGTTTTGTGAAACCGGGCATGGATCTGGTTGATTGACCTTGCTGGTCTTCAATGGATGAGTCCATGGCTCTTTATATGGATCTGTTGGTTGATCTTGCTGATCTTCAACGAGAGTCCATCTTGATTTTTATAAGTGATTATATTGCCGAGTATTATGGGCTAGGAACTATTGAAAAGGCCCCTGAGTGGACAGGTGGTGAGCATTCTGGTTGCCAATGATGCCATAGATACTCTGATGAAGGAATGATGGGAAATTAAGAATCAACTGGATAATTTGGAAGATTGTGATCAGTGATACTATGGTTTCATTAAAGGATTGTTTTAAAGTTAGCTGATGCTAACTTTAAAAGGATTGTTTTCTTAGCTGATGCTAAGAAAAAGGCAATTTCATATTGGGTGTGTAAGTGGTATGACTTGTTTTATGTTTGCATGAACTTCCGACTAGGGGGCCTTGGAACTCTTTTCCTTGGTACCCGGGACAAAACCTAACCAAATTCCTAATTGGATCCCATGGCTAACCCATGGGACTGGATGGGGTTAGGCTGGACTGATGGATCCATAAATCGAGACTCAATTTCTGTTATTACGATAGATGAAGTAAGTCCCGAATAGTATTTGTTCCATAGATAGGAATCAATGGCTATGCCTCTTGATGGGGAAAAGGCGTTGATCCCAATGATCCAAGTGTAAGTTTCTTCCTTGATCTGATCGAGTATCTTTATAGGTGCAGTCGGATCAGTTTGATCTAATGGTCTTGACTATGTTAGAGTAAAAAGTTATCCTGGAGGAATCGCCCGTGCTTTCCGGATAAGGGAAGTTTTTTCGGGTTCGGTTTTGGAAAAACCGACGGATTAGTCTTTTGTCCGGATATCCGTAGTAGACGAGGCCCCGAGTGTTGGACCCTGCCTCGCGCTAGAAGTGCTACTTCCACTGCTAGTACCCCGAATCCGTTGCGTGGTGGGAACAGGGAGAGCGAATTGGCTAATAAAGATCAACTGAGAAGCCAAATATGTCAAAAATTTATCAAGAAGCACAAAAAGGTTGTAATTGTGTGATACAATTCATACAATTTGATATTCAAACTCAAAATTCATAAATTAGTAATTGGGTCTTCAGATGGAAGTACCGTAATTCTATGGAACCCTGACTTGCTTGAGGCCTAGACATGATGGTATTTACCTTATAGTTCCAAGCACCATGACTACCCGTATATACCGAGGGTATAACTGCAGCTCTTTACCGACAGTATATACAAGTAAATCTAAGACTTGAAATTATAAGCATTAATGCTATCTAGATGATGATTTCGAATGTGGTTGATATGATTTTTAATTCTGTTTGAGAACTGATGAGTTGATTTGGATTCTGATTGAAAAATGTTAATCCTTGAAATTTGGTTGAAGGTAATAAGCTGAACGAATCCTTAATGAGGATGAATGGGACGAGTCCCTGTGATGATATTCATAACTAGAATGATGATAATGATTTCAGCAAATCACTATGAGATTAGGAGATTGTGCTGTCAAATTGCTACTGTTAACTCTTATACAGTAGATCAAGTTAAGGGATGACAATTTGAGAAATTGATTAACTTAAATTTTCGTGGAGAAATGTTCAGAAAGAAATTTTTCGGTCTAATGGACCATTATCGTGTTAAAAATATGGATGATATGATCTGAATGAATTGTTATTGATGAGTTCTATATAAGGGATACTTATCTCCGTATTCTGTTGGGTCGACCAGAATATAAGGAACCCCAAAATAAATTGGATCTTAAGAAAAAAGAGTGTCCTCTACTTTGCGAGATGAGGACATATCGCGCCTTTTTTTAAGTGGGATAGAATGTAAGATTCCTCTCCCAGCCTTCGAGGTATACAGGAGTAAGAACCTCCCTTTCTGATCTTATAATTATTCCCTCTCTAAAATAAAAGAAAGATTCTTTTTTTTTTTTAAGGGAAGACCCTTTTCCTAGAATACTTCTCAGGATTCCCACCTGTTTTAAGGATTCAGAACGATGAGTTCAGAAGTGAGAACCGGTGTTTTGGATACCAAGGTTTTGGTCTTCATTCGAGTACGGCCCAAAAGAAGTTCTTTATCTCTTGGGGAGTATAAGTAGTTATCTCCCAGATATTGTGGGCCATATCTAAATTCAATGAAAGTAGGTGACTTAGCCTACGAGCTTCTTTTACCTCCTCATCTCAAAGTTCTTAATGTATTTCATGTAAGCCTTCTATAGAAATTGTGCCAAACCCAAATCATGGAAAGACGGAAAACTTCAGTGGCAAGATACCGTTGGCTTCTAGGTTACGCTAGTTCTTTCTTTTATATAAGTCATAACTCTTACTTGTCGCTCGTCGCAATAATCTTACTTCCATCAATCTCCTTCTTTCTTAATCTCTCTTATGGCTTGGCCAGCAAGACTTGGTTTTATCCATGATGATTTCTCACCTTCAAGACGCAAGCGAGTCTGTGAAGAAGGATTTTATAAAACTATATGAGCGCTCACTTTTCCCTCACTTGGGAACTTCTGTAGCTCAGACCAAATGGCGGACGTATCAAGACATAACTAGGGTAACACCGTGGGGCCAGCAGCACTTTCGTAACCATGTCCGCTTGGCGATGGTTATTGAAGCTTTGGGTTTGGGTCCCTGATACTACTGTGTGATGAGATCAAGGCATGGTGGATTTTCTGAGTGGGTCTTCTTACTAGCGTGCTTTCTTCCTCACCAAAAGATATGCCTTTATCCCGTTTTCGGCTTGCCTCTTAGAGGTCCTTTTGTTAGATCACCTCATACCACTAAGGTAGGTACTGCAATAACTAGCCGAATTATTCCCATAGATGAGTTACCTTATACGTGTGCAGCTTGTGAGTGCTACTTTTGTGACCATATGATGGATGGGCTTATGGAATTGTAAAAAGTTCTTCTATCTTGCTGTATATGTTCCAAGAATGAATAAAGTTGAAATCTTTGTTCTTGTCTTGAGTCTTGCTCTCTTTGAGACTTTTCTTGGTAGTTAATCTTAATTAAATTTTCTCTTAGTCTCATATTCGTGCATCTTGCGAAATTACCCCCAGTTTGCGAGATGAGGACATCTCGCGTTTTTCAAGTGGGAGAGAATGTAAGATTCCTTCCCAGCCTCTAAAAATGTCCAGCATCTTCCCCCTGTAATCAATTTCCTCTTTAGAAATATAAGAGATCTCGTCTCTGCCTGTTTTGACATAGAGAGAGAAAATATTCTAGAGAGAGAATATTCAGATTATGAATATTTTTGGATAGAAAAATAACTCATCTTATTAAAATAAGTTCCCCTAAAATAGAAATTCAAAAAGAACTTTCCAATGTGCAATTGGAATTAATTGGAAATGGGTATGCAGGACCTTAGCCTAAGGGTCTAGATTTTCAGAAATTTTTGGATTATGGTCCAATTAAGGTTCCTATGGGCCAATAGCATCAATCCATGTGTAGGGAGGAGATAAATCCAATTTGTAAAAGAAGATACCCAAAAATGAGTAAATGCTCACATAAGATGAAGAGTTGACTATGTACAAGGTTTATTAGTAAGAAACTATGAGCAATATCAAAAATATGGGTATTCAAAAATGAGTAAATGCTCACATAAGATGAAGAGTTGAAAATGTACAAGGTTTATTAGTTAAAAACTATAAGCAATATTAAAAATATGAGATATTTTGGGTATCCAAAAATGAGTAAATGCTCACACAAGATGAAGAGTTGAAAATGTACAAGGTTTATTAGTAAAAAACTATGAGCAATATTAAAAATATGAGATATTTTGGGTATCCAAAAATGAGTAAATGCTCACACAAGATGAAGAGTTGAAAATGTACAAGGTTTATTAGTAAAAAACTATGAGCAATATTAAAAATATGAGATATTTTGAGTATAATGATTCTATTTTGACACATATGTAAGGAAGGGGAGTCCATTAAAGGAGGTGCATATTTCACATGCTTGAATGAGTTTTAAACTAAAAAATAATGTGATATTTTTATCTCTCCTCTCTCTTGAACCAAACCAAATCAAAATGGAACCAAACCGAATCAAAAAGTAACCAAACTAGGTCTAAATCTAGTCCAAATTCAACCAAACTAAATTTGGAAAATTCTAGAATTCAGTTAGCTTTGGTTAGAGCTTCCCTCTCCTATAAATAGAACATGAGTCCTTTGAAAAAAATAGAAGAATTTTACTATACTAGAGTTATGCTGAAATAATGCTAATTTCTACTATTCTCTAAAATTCTCTCCAAATTGAAGAAATTGGAGCTTCCCTCTTTCTTCAATCCCCATTGGTGGCTCCATCAACATACTTAACTAATTGATTGGTTGGGGGCCTCTACCGTGAATAAAGAATCAAGCAATTTGTAAGGTAAATGGTGAATTTTGATCTTTTCTATAATTTCTCAATGCTTCTCTCTTCTCAACCCCTCTCAAGCTTGAGAAGCTTAATTGGAATGGTTTTTGAATTCTATTGAAGTTAATTGATGAATGGTAGTAAAGAGTTACATAATTTGATGAATGCTATTGAAGTTAATTGATGAATGGTAGTGAAGAGTTACATAATTTGATGAATGCTATTGAAGTTAATTGATTAATGATAGTTAAGAATTACATAAATTTCCATTTATGCTTAATTCAAATGGTTTTTATGTAATTTCTCTCTCTCACTCAAGAAATGGTCATACTCATGACCCATTCTCAATCCAAATGAAGCTTTTCATAAAGCTTTTCCTTAATCCAAGATTAATCTATGCTTGAGGCCAAATTAATGGCTTTTTTCTATGCTTTTAGTTTATGTATTTCATGAATATTGATGATTCAATCCATTATGGATTAATGATCCAATTAGGGATCATTCTAATTATTTCCTTAATGATAAGCTTTATCCCTTAGAAAAATTGAGATTTATCAGTCATAGCAGCGGAGCTATGATAAAATTTTTATAAAAATTATGCATAAAATAATTTCATTCAAAGCATGAAAAGAGGACTTCCTACCATATTCTAGGAATTATCATCCTAGATTAATTGAAAGATATTCATTGTAATCCTAGAGAAATTGATATTAAGCATAATTGATTTTCATGCATAGAGATATGCATAAAAGATTATTATTTTAACATAAAAGTGTTACTTTTATCATAATTAGATTTCATGCATAGAGTCATGCATAAAAGATTATTATTTTAATATAAAAGTGTTACTTTTATCATATTTGAATCTCATGCATAGAGGTATGCATAAAATATTATTATTTTATCATAAAAGTGTTACTTTTATCATATTTGAATTTCATGCATAGAGGTATGCATAAAAGATGATTATTTTATCATAAAAGTGTGACTTTTATCATAATTGAATTTCATGCATAGAGGTATGCATAAAAGTTGATTATTTTATTATAAAAGTGTGACTTTTATCATATTTGAATTTCATGCATAGAGGTATGCATAAAAGTTGATTATTTTATTGTAAAAGTGTTACTTTTATCATATTGGATTTCATGCATAGAGGTATGCATAAAAGATATCCTTTTTATACTAAAAGTGTGATTTTTCATCATAAATGGATTTTATGCATAACTTAGATGCATAAGAGAAATTCTTTTATTCTAAAAGTGTAATTCCCACCAAATTGAATTTATGCATAAGAAGATGCATAAAAGATTGATATAAGATGTGATAAGAGGTGATAAGATGCTTATGAAATAAGTTAGGAGGTGATAAGATGAATTAAGATATGATAAGATGTGTATGGGATGAGGTAAGAAGTGTATGTGATAGGATAAGATGTATATGGGTTGTGATAGGGCGAGAATGGATGTGATGTAAAAGATTAGATGTGAAGGCATATGGGATTATATGAATGGGAATGTGGAAATGGATGTATGTATGTGGATGTGTGGATGTGGAGATGGGAGTGTGGATGTATGAATGTGAAAATGGATGTATGCATAAAGATGTATATGCATAGATGTAGATGTGGATGTATAGATGTGAATGGGAATGTGGATGTGGATGTATGTGAACGTGGATGTAGATGTGGATGTGGATGTATGTGAATGTGGATGTAGATGTGGATGTATGTGAATGTGGATGTAGATGTATAGATATGAATTTGGAATGTGGATGTGGATGTATGTATGTATGTGGATGTAGATGTGGATGTATAGATGTGAATGGGAATGTGGATGTGGATGTATGTGAATGTGGATGTAGATGTAGATGTATAGATGTGGATGTGAATGTGGATGTGAATGTGGATGTGAATGGGAATGTGGATGTGGATGTATGTGAATGTGGATGTAGATGTAGATGTATAGATGTGGATGTGAATGTGGAGGTGGATGTATGCATGTAGATGTAGATGTATAGATGTGGATGTGAATGTGGAGGTGGATGTATGCATGTAGATGTAGATGTATGGATGTGAATGTGAATATGGATGTGGATGTATGCATGGAGATGTGGATGTATGCATGTAGATGTAGATGTATGCATGTAGATGTGAATGTACGCATATAGATGTGGATGTATGGATGTGAATGTGCATGTAGATGTGGATCTATGGATGAGGATGCATGAATGTGCATGTAGATGTGGATGTGAAAATAGATGCATGGATGTAGATGTGGATGTATGGATGTAAATGTGGATGTGGATGTGGATATATGTATGGATATGAATATATGATATGTGATGTGAAGGAATCTGAAGTGATGAGATGGAAAATGATGTGATGGGATGAGTACACATATAAATGGAATGTGGAATAAGTAATGTGGATTGATGAGAGATAATGCGGAAAAATGAGAGTTAATATAGAAACTGTATTTGTAAACTATTTGTAAATGGCTATTTTATGTCAAGAATGCTGGGGAAGCATTTTGACTGTCTTGTGATTAAGGTCGTGGAGACCTAACTGAGATGGAAAATGATGTTATGGGATGAGTACACATATAAATGGAATGTGGAATAAGTAATGTGGATTGATGAGGGATAATGCGGAAAAATGAGAGTTAATATAGAAACTGTATTTGTAAACTGTTTGTAAATGGCTATTTTATGTCAAGAATGCTGGGGAAGCATTTTGACTGTCTTGTGATTAAGGTCGTGGAGACCTAATTGATACAGTTGCAACTGCTGACGGAGAGTCAATGGAGGACGTCTCGCGTAGCAAAGTTGACCAGCCTCGGTTCGATTAAAATGGTGAGCTTCCGGTACGGTGGATGAGGGACCAAGGAAGCAGCCTATGAGTGAAGCACTAGGTCACCTGCAAAGGATCCTAGAGGGTGCTGACCATACGGTGCTCGGGCTCTGGGTCGCCTAGGATACCCACACGTGTGTCGAGGAAGATATTGGAACAAGGAGTAAGAGTTGTTTTGTGAAACCGGGCATGGATCTGGTTGATTGACCTTGCTGGTCTTCAATGGATGAGTCCATGGCTCTTTATATGGATCTGTTGGTTGATCTTACTGATCTTCAACGAGAGTCCATCTTGATTTTTATAAGTGATTATATTGCCGAGTATTATGGACTAGGAACTATTGAAAAGGCCCCTGAGTGGACAGGTGGTGAGCGTTTTGGTTGCCAATGATGCCATAGATACTCTGATGAAGGAATGATGGAAAATTAAGAATCAACCGGATAATTTGGAAGATTGTGATCAGTGATACTATGGTTTCATTAAAGGATTGTTTTAAAGTTAGCTGATGCCAAGAAAAAGGCAATTTCATATTGGGTGTGTAAGTGGTGTGACTTGTTTTATGTTTGCATGAACTTCCGGCTAGGGGGCCTTGGAATTCTTTTCCTTGGTACCCGGAACAAAACCTAACCAAATTCCTAATTGGATCCCATCACTATAGTGGTTGGGCGGTTGGCTAACCCATGGGACTGGATGGGGCTGGACTGATGGATCCGTAAATCGAGACTCAATTTCTGTTCTTACGAGATAGATGAAGTAAGTCCCGAATAGTAATTGTTCTATGGATAGGAATCAACGGCTGTGCCTCTTGATGGGGAAAAAAGCGTTGATCCCAATGATCCAAGTGCAAGTTTCTTCCTTGATCTGACCGAGTATCTTTATAGGTGCAGTCGGATTAGTTTGATCTAATGGTCTTGACTACGTTAGAGTAAAAAGTTATCCTGGAGGAATCGCTCGTGCTTTCCGGATAAGGGAAGTTTTTTCGGGTTCGGTTTTGGAAAAACCGACGGATTAGTCTTTTGTCCGGATATCCATGGACGAGGCCCCGAGTGTGGGACCCTGCCTCGTGCTAGAAGTGCTACTTCCGCTGCTAGTACCCCGAATCCGTTGCGCGGTGGGAACAGGGATCTCACAATGTGAACACGCTAAGTGGAGTGGGTAGGTGTGGACTAGTTGGTGTATTCTACCTGTAGAATCTCTAGCAAAGATATGTCGGTGCCAACTACCAAACCGGTCAGTGATGTAAATGTCGAACGGTCATGCAGGTGCCTCATGAGTCTCAGCTCATGTTGAGCTTGACATATCAACAAGGTCGTTCTTAATGATGTTGGTCAGGAGATGCGTAGTTGTGAGAGAGGGAACTATATAAAATAGTATTTGTCCATGACACTTTAACCAAATTCCTCCACCTTCCATCGGAGAAGAAAACAAGAATTTGCAATCAACTCAAGTGGATCTAAGATCTCATGAGAGATTGTATGAAACATAGGAGGTCCGATGTCACCCAAGCGATGAAAAAGGGGGAGGGGGGGGAGAAAAGCCTTGGTTCATTAACCAAGAGAGATGGGATGAGGAGGGCTGATCTCACCCAAGCGGTGAAAACAGTGGGAGAAAAGCCTTGGTTCATTGACCAAAACAAAAGGAATGAGGAGGTGAGGAAGCATGCTGAAAATCCTCAACGATACTTGCAGCAAGAGGGAGCAACAGCAAAGCAACTAGAGAGCATGGTGAGCTCACACCTCGGGAGTGGTGGATGGGACTCATTTTATGAGTATTTTGTAAGTCTCCATGCTTTCTGTAGCCTCTCGTTTGTATGTCAACTAGTGTATAGTTGTATGTTTTATTTATGTTTTGTTTTCTGTATACAAGAGAGGGTAGTTGGACGCTAGGCTACTGAGTTGGAGGAGCATTATGCATTCAAGCATGGCACTTATGCCTTGCTTTAGCACATTGAGCACGACAACAAAAATATAGATTAGACAGTTGTGGTTTCTATAAGTACGTCATACCATATGCCAATTTGAGGCTTTTGGTAAGTTTGTATATACTAATTCGTGGGCATTGCATTGTTTTTGCATAGAGCAATACCTGAGCCTCCCTGTTGACACTAGCTCGCAGATTGGGCGTAGTTTTAGAATTGTATAGATCTTTTCGGTTTTGGAATTATACAAATATTTTTTGCACCCCTTTTGGGCATGTATAGGTTTCTCTTGCACATGCAACAATCTTTCTGTATAAACATTTATCGTATAAGTATGCATATCATACAATTTGGATCAATGTCTCATTGTGATTTGACAACAAGCAATAAAACTTGATTTTGTACATCAATGTATCATTGTTTGTGGTGATAACTTAAGCGTGTAAAATTTCACTTGAATGTAACAAAATCTTCAAATGTTTAGCATAATGGTGTATTCAGGTGTATCCAGGAATAGAATTATACCTGTATGCACCATAATACTAAAAACAATTATACCTGCGTTTGTCGGTACTCTAGTTGGAATAAATGTCGGTATGCATCTACATCCGTCATCTTGGTATAAGGGTTGAAAAACACCTGCGTCCATCGATATTTCTATGGATATAGACGTGGTTATAAGCGTCGAAATAAACATAGAAACTGTTTGTTTTAAATGTAGCCACACTATTTTTGACAAGGACACCGGCGTGTATATAGACTAAGGTTTAGACGATTTTACTGACACCTATAAGCACATTTTTTGAAGCACATTTTTTTAGACACTATTACCGATATTTTTGTAGCGATGTTTTTTTCAACGCAAGTATAAACGCTTGTTAGTTTTACAATGTAATTGTTTTACATAAAAAAAACGTCAGTATTTTATTGTCCTGTAGTAGTGAGTTGATCAAACAACTCATCTATCCTGGGAATAGGAATTTGTTTTTTTGTGATTGCATTCAATCCACGATAATCTCTACACAAGCGTATAGATCTTGGGCGGTTCACCTAAAAATATGCAAGTATACCACATGAGTTCAAATGAAGGGAGTTTTTTAATTTAAAATTTTAAGGTAAATTTATAAAAATACATGTACAAAAGGGTTTTTTTAATCAATTTAAAAAAAACCATAATTCTATTAAAAAAAAGGGGTCATTTTATTTATGAAAAATTTACAAGTAACGGGTTGTTTAAATACCCCTTGAACTCACGTGATACGTATGGTTTCTTTAGTAGTGCACCCCCTGCGGCATAGATCCATATTTTTTTCTTCACCAATAATATTGGTGAAACCCAGGGGAGACTTACTTGGCCTAATAAAGCCTTCTTTTTTTAAATATTCAGCCAATTGCTTTTCAACTTCTTGTCTTTCAGTTAAACTTACTCTATAAGGTGGCTTACTGATTGGCTTGAATCCTTTAAAACTTATATGGGATGATTTATCCCTATATCAAGAGGTAAACCTTTTAGCAATGTACTTTTGGTGCAAAGGCAAAGCATTCCAAGATCAGTTTGAAGATGCAACTCTTTGATCTAACCATGGAGAGTAATGAAAATTTAGCAGCTTTGATTAACAGGTTGAAGAGCTTAATGACACAATTGGTTTATGTTAAATCTCCTGTTCCTGAAGAAGATGCTATTGCTATCCTGCTTAAAAGCTTACCTTCAAGCTTTAGACAAATTGTGACGGTACTTAAAGAGAAGGAGCCAGTCCCTTCTTTGGAAAGTATCATAAATTCTTTGCAGGAAGAAGACAAGAAGATTACAAAGGATGTGATAGATCCTTATGCATATACTGTTACTACGACATCGGCAAAGAAGAAGTGCACTATTTGTGGTCGTACAAATCATCTTACTAAGGATTGTTTCTCCAAACATCCTTGTGAGTATTGTGGAAAGACGAATCATCCATCCTCAAAGTTCTACCAAAAATATCAAAAGCAAGCAAAGGCACATGTGGTTGAAGAAGTCAACCAACAAGAAGAAACAAATCTTTGTTCTAGTCTTAGTATAAAAGATGTAGATGAGGAGTATGCTTTTTAGATTATGTCATGTATGTGGTTGAGTCAAGACTTATGTTGTTCCAACTTGACGAGTTGTAGAGGAGAGTACACTACTCTATGTTGTTGTTAAGGATGGACTCTTACTCATTGTGTCAAGGAGGTTTGTTAGACTTGATTTATGTTTTGTAAGAAGTTGGTCTTAAGGGGGGATTGTTGGATAAATGTAATCCCAACTCCTTAGTCCAATTTAATATGTGGTTGATAGGCTAGTGGTCAGTGGTTGGTGTGTCAATCCTACAAATGGTTGGTGCATGTTGTTCATGCAACTCATGCAACTAAAAATAGGGTAGAGGAGTCTCTAAATAAGGTACAAGTCGTGATCAAGTGATTATGTAAGTTTGGTTCATGTCTAATCACAATTAGTGTCTTCTTGTGTTAATCTCATATCAATTTTCTGCATATACCAATTTTTGTCCCTCATATTCATGATGTCTTGTACAATCTTAGATCCACCTTGAGTATGTTTTTGATCAATCTTCATAGCTTAGTTATCATATCCAACATAAAAGTGGGTGTCTTTATTTCTCTCCTTCTCTTGTCGACTAAAAGTTGTTGCCTTTAGATCTTTGAAAACCATACCTTGGTCTCTAGTTTTTGGGACCCTCTTCAACTATGGTTTCATTCAATCCTTTATCTAGAGTTTTTCCCTTCCCTCATCAGTGTTATTTGTAGATATTTTTTTTACTTCCAATCCTTCTCCTCCCATCAAGGAGCTAAGAATACCCACCATTTTCTCAAGTTTATTCTATATATTATAGATTTTTTCTTTCACTTCCTTCATTTCTATATCCTCATACTCATTAAGATCTAAATCTTGCATATCTATTTCATTTACAACGGCCTTACTTGGTTGGGTAATTATAAATTTTCTCTAATGATGTGTAGAACACTTCATTTGATTCCTCCTTGTTGATATTTTCTTCAATGATTCTTCAAGGTTGTCACATACTCCACTTTGCTTCATTTAGATCTCCAAAGTATACCCAATTTATTAGGCAAGAGGTATGCTCAATCTATTTTCTTCAATGATTCTTCAAGGTTGTCATGTACTCCACTTGCTTCATGTAGATCTCCAAAGTATACCCAATTTATTAGGCAAGAGGTATGCTCAATCTATTAGGCAAGAGGTATGCCCAATCTATTAATAAGAAATAGGTATTTGTATGGAGAATATTTGAGAAGTATAAGGTTTAGCTTATGGAAATGAATAGAGAAGAGATTAAGGAGTGTAATGAAGTAGGTTTGGGTGCACATGCACATGGGGAAAGGGGCCTAGGCACTTGGGCTTAGGGACATTTACATGTGTACTTTTAGGGGATCCTATATGAGTCATAGGGCTCATGGACATTGTACCCTTTTTTTGGATCATATTCACTCTATAGACATTCATGTCTTCTTGGTGCTCATGCCCAACCTTCCATGGCCTTCTTGGCTATTGCCCTAGGATGGTGACCCACACCCATGTTGTCACTCCATGCTTTGAGTGGCCTCTAGGATTCCTTAAAAGTACACATGTAAATGTCCCTAAGCCCAAGTTCCTAGGCCCCAGTCCCCATGTGCATATGCACCCAAACCTACTTCATTACAAGGAGTAGAGATTAGAGTTAGCAATGAGTAGCTCAATGGAAACATGAAAGAGATAGAACTTAGATTTGATACTAATGTAATCCTCCTTACATCATAATATTGAGGACTTGTAAGACTAGAACTTTGATTCTCCACCCAACCATATCCCAAATGGACCCTAAACACATAGTTATATAGGCCTAACTGATGAATGACCTTCCAACTTCAGCCCCTTGACCTTTCATTGGCTAGGCATGGCCCTTTCACTATCCAATGCCTCCTTAACTCCCCCTAGAAGGGGGCACCTACTTCTGTGGCCTTTGGGCTTCCCTTATGCATCATCTACATCCATTTTACTTTAACCTTAATGCTTATTAACCATTGCTTTAGGTATTTTCAATTTGAAATCCCCTAAACCTTATTTATATGCAAACCTTTTATATATAAATAATCCTTTCTAGTCTTAACTTATAGTGTTTCCTCTCAGTCTCATAACACACATCCTCGTGCATACTCATGCTTTTATCTTGTGATCATCTATCTGTTTTTTGATCCCATCCATATTGTCTTATGAAGCCATTCTATATTGATCACATTTGGGAGAGATTCTAAGCCAGGTGGGAATGGCAAGTGTCTATCTACTCTTCTGAAAGATCTTCTCTCATCATTTTGTCTTTTGATGGCATCCTTGTATCTCCCAATCCACTTGTCCATAATAGGACAATTTAGAATGTAGAATCTATTCACCTTTTGGCATAATGCTTCATCCAGTCTTCGTTGCCTTCCTTTTACTACACATTAAGTGATTAGTCGACGGTCATCCTCCTCATTGCTCCACAATCATGGCATGGAAGGATCTATGCGAGAGAGATGTTTTAAGATATACACAGGAGACTCTTGCATCAACCATCCCTATGCCATGCTTGCCTCTAGCCTTTGCCTCTAGCCTTGCTCTTTGTCTCACAAATTCCTTTAAGGTTTTCATGAACCTTTCAAGAAAAAACATCCATCGAACATGAACAACACTATAAACACTACTACAAGATGATCCATTTTTTATGCCTAGTTTCGTGACGGTGGCCACACCGTCAAAATGAGTGTCGGGTCGAAATAAGCGTCAAAAAGCATGTCAAATTTTTTTAAATATTTTTTTGTGTGACTTCTAAAAAAAATTCAAGTGTGCCCCTATTCATAGTCCTTATTAACTTTTGTGTGACTTCTAAAAAAAATTCAAGTGTGCCCCTATTCATAGTCCTTATTAACCCAGTTTTTAATTACTTTTCAAATTAATACAAAGATATGTAGTAATATTTATAAAATTTAAAAAAGCCAGTATTTGTTTGTCAAATCTTGTACTAATGATCCCAAATACAAGGATAATATGTAGCAATATTTATAAAAAATTATGATAATTGTCTACTGAATCCCCCATTAATAGGCCCAAACATAAAAACAGTGACAAAAACCAAGTATTTCATGGTAAATAAAAATGAAATAAGATGTTATAGCTCATCGTCGACTCTCTCGTCCTCATCTAAATACATGGCTCCAAATACATCTATTTCTAGAAATACCTCTCCATCTGCATCTTCGTCAATGGGTGTAGCCTCCTTTGTTGGAGTAGAAGGTAGTTCATCCATATCATCCTCTTCTATTTCATGCATTAGAGGTGGTTGTGTTGAAAGTTGTTCTTCTATTTCTTTTTCGAAATCTGGATTAGTTGTTGTGTTTGCTTCTGGTTCAAGTTCTAGTTGTTGAATTACTATACCTTCATTTGATCCTTCTTCTAGTTGTTCAAGTGGATCAATCTATCTTTCTTGTGCTTCTTAAGTGGGTTTCTCAACCTCTACTTCACGTCAAAAATGACATAGAAAACTTTTTAAACCCAACCTTGATAATGTCTTGTATCGTTCTATAGTAATCAAGTATGCCAAATTCACTACTTAGGTCACTTCCACTTAAACAACTTTCTTGCATGAAATTTACCTTGACACTGCAATCAAATGTTGTTCACTTCTTATCTATTCACTCCACTCAAAAGTGATAATGACCGTGTGACCAAAGTGCACCAAATTTGCGATACAATATAAGAACATGAAATTGTATCAAGAACAAAAACTTATACAAAGACTATGTCTTACGGTTTCTTGTGTACATATAAAAACTCACAACCATATGCAAGCTCCTCCTCCTCCTCATCGCTTATAACCTTGCCACTATGTTTCTTTTTGTATGGATTGTTGAATCCATCTACTACTAGAAGGAAATTTTAGAAGTTGAGCGAGTGAATCTAGGTATGGCAATGCTCTAGTTGTGTGACTCTTTATAAAATTCAAACGATCTTAGTCTCTTTCCCTCTTTGATAGGTTAGACCTCTCAATCCATTTCTCCATAGCACATGAGTTGAGGATGCAGAATTTATTAATCTTCTCTCACAGTTCCATTTCCATTATTCTTTAAAGGCCTTGTTCTTGAGGCTCTTCCCCAACGAGCCAATCATCCTCTTCTTGTGTCCACAATCTTGGCATATCTGGGTCTGACGTAAAATAAGAAGTTATGTTATGTATATGAGAGATTCTTGAACAAGCCATCCCATTGCCATACTGACCTCAATGTGAGCTTTTTGACAGACAAAACCTTCAATCTCTCATATATCATCCCTTTATGACTTGCTCTCTTTAGCATCTATGATAGTTTTCCAAAGCATATCGGCTATGTTCTTGAAAATGTGCATAGGTGCAAGAAGATCATTGACTAGAAGATTACTCCAATATGGGATGGAAGATGGATAGCCACTTCATTCTAGGGGTGAACAAATTGGATCCACTTCCCATGCCCTCCAATCACTTGGCTTTAGCACACAAGGAAGCCTCCCTAGAAATATATCTCTCATGGTTGTCAAGGAGATACTTTTTATGGCCCTCATAGAAAACCTTCCTCAAAGCTATTGAAAATCGGGCCTCTAATCCAGGCCCACATATAGGGCATGCATTATAACCAAATATTGAACGCCCTACCAAACATGCTAATCATTGTGATGAGATGAGAATAATACAAAAATATCAAAATTGTGAAATTAAATCAAATCAAAAAATATTAGAATAATTAACTAAATAGATCACTCTCCATAGCCTAGCCAATCATGCATGGTCCACATAAGTATTCCTCGCACTATTGCAGCCCTTTCTCTAGACCTCTTAGACGCATCATGAACTTGGATTACCATCCCATAACATGCATAGCTCATCAACTGGAGACAAGTAGACGTCCATGTTCTTAACCTTGTAATTCCCTAGAACTATCAAGGAAAGTAAAAGGTACCCCTTCTTTATTGCTAACCATGGTGGTAGGTTATAGTTCACTAGGCAAACGAGCCATGTACTCCAGGATGAACTTCGTAAACCAAATGGATTGACTCCATCCATTGCTAGTCCAAGACAAATATGACGAGGCTCTTCCCAAAACTCCACCCACTTCTCTTTGATATGCCTCCATGTTGGAGAATCAGTGGAGCACATGCATGACATCATCTATGGATCTGGTGTTGTGATGCCAATTCATTAAAGATGCAATGGATTTGCATCTAAACATTGTTTGAATACGTGGAGGAATGATGGGGAAGTGTCGTAAGACTTTAGCAGGGACCCTTTGTCCTTGGACATCTTGCATATATCTCAATGAACCAGACTGTGGACACTCGTGAAGAGTAGTGTACTCATGCCGAAAGAGAATACAATTATTTGGACAAGCATGGTGGTATGTCATTAGGGGAAAACGAAGTTCATTTTGGAGTCTTTTACCTAAAATGAAAAATCCCTCTCACCAATCAGAGTATGTAACGTTGGAAAATTTACAAAAAAACAAAGTAAAATTCATTAAAATAAAAGAAATAAGAATCATATTTTATTGAATATAAAACCATTTGCATTCAATGAAGAGGTCCTTTTTTATTTTGATAGGATTATTCTAGTGTGAGTGAAATTATATCATCAAAGACACCAAAAAAGGTTCCCTCCTAAATCGGTTTTCCTCCTTAAACAACGTCTTCCTCTAGCTTCTTCAAATTTCTACACTCTACCATCTCTTACTGTCTCATGCTCTCAAGAACGACAGCAGAAAACCATCATCGAGCTTGTGCAAAATGCTATGTAGAGACAAATATAGAGGATCAAAGAAGGGAGATGAGTTCTTTGCCCCATCGAGCCACTTCTTATATCAACTCTATTGAGATTGCTAATAGAATTTTAGAAAAAACTTATTGTATTGAAAGGGAGCTCGGTTTTAATGCAACCAAACATGAGAAAGAAGCAAAGATCAAAGAATCAATTTTTGGCAGCATGGAAAGGTAGGGTGAAGGATTTTAGAACTATAAAAGGGAAGAAAAATGAGAAGGATATTTTAATCTAGCATGTGTACATGCACAAAGAACTTGTGTTGCATGATTATCCCCACTATCTTCAACAACATAGACCAAACTATAAGTTTTTTTAAAAACCTTAATGTTTCTTGTGAATTTTTATTGATTTCTTTTTAAGCACAAAATTTAATTGTTGTATATATTTATCCATCATCCTATTAAGAAATAGCAACCAGTAGAGTGAATTTTGGGACCATTGGATGTTCTACATGGTAGCATTGGAGAGTTACAATACCAAAATTATCACGGGAGTGAGATTTTGCAGAATATTTTATCATGGGAGTGAATCCAATTAATTATGTGTGATGCATGGTTCATGTGTGAAGCATGGTAGTGAACGATTTCCATTTTTTAGAATTATTTTTTGTGAGTGATTCCAAAGTAATTGTGATCTAACATTGTGGACTACGTTGAGTATAGATCATGAGTTCGAGACAACCAAGGTGGACAATGGACAAGATTATCTAGCTAAGCACATATGTGCTAAATATTTGATTTTATATGGTTTGGCCCATTGTACATATGTTGTTGGGCAAGGTTTATTTTTTGATGAGATACTTTAAAAGCATTGGACTATGGTTCGATTTTGTGAAAGCCTAATTTTGGAAAAGCTATACTATTTATGGCTCCAAGGGCTCCAAGGGCTCCAAGGGCTAAATTTATGAATATGATTTAAATACCGTGTGTGGGAGTGGAGCCACACATGTCGAGGGGAGATGCACCCAATCTTGTGTTCTTTGATTTTCATGCTCTTGTTTTATGCTAGGATGTTATGGTTTATTTCTTTTATTATTTAATTTATGGAATAATCTAATCTCCATGTACCATGTCCCTGTAAACAGTGGTATCAGAGCATGACAAATTCAAGAATTGAATTTGGGTCATGGAGAGTTGAAGAAAAATCAAGAAATTGATTTTTACTCAAAGGTTATTGGCTTGGAGAAAATTTGACAAATTCAAAATACTTGCATGGGAAGAGCAAAATCTGCAAGGGTACAAGGGGTTTGAACAAGGACACAATTCATTCAAAATCCAAGAGATAAAGAAGAGAAGGTGTGGAAGACCTTTGGGCAAGAGAAGGTATATGGGTATGTGATTTTTGTGGACCATTAGATTAAGATTTGGATCAAGGGCTAGGAAGAAAGCCACCCTTTTGAAGAAATCCATCCATGGATTCCCAAAACCACCCTTCTTCTCCCAAAACCACCTTCCTCAATTCAAATCCTCTCCATAATATATCCTTATGGATGAAATCAACTCTTTGAGGAGGTTATGGGTCTCATCTTAGAATTGTTAAGCTTGTCTTGTGGTCCATTGCATAATGGAGGGCTCTCAAAAATTTTCTTCTCCTCTTCTCCAAAAATAATACTGTGTTAGTGGTTTAGTTTTTGAAGAGCCAAGAATTATATATATATATATATGTATATGTATTTTCCAATCAATTTTTTTCCCACCCTTCTCTCCCACAAATCAAGTAGGGCAAGGTGACTGATTTTTTTTAAATGTCCCTTTCTCTCCACGGCAGCAGGCAAGAAACAGATCAAGTTCTCCCTTTTGCTGCTGCGCAGTCGGTCAAGCCCCCTTTGTGCATAGTATACATGCCATCAGCTGGTTTGGTGAAGATTTGCAAAGCTTAATAAGCTTAGTATTAAAAGCTTTATAACTTAAATCTTTATATATATATATATATATATATATAAGCTTAATTGATAAGCTTATATACAAGCTTAATTTCAAAAGCTTTTGAGGGTTTCAAAGAAGAAAAGGGGCCACAATTCAAAAAAAAAATCTTCATATTCATTTAAAAGTCTCTTGCAACAACAACAAAGGTTTTGGGCATTATCTCTCAGCAATATTTCTGAAGATTTTTCGAAGTGGCTTTGAACGGACTTCTTTCTCTGAATTATTGACATCAAGGTGATAATTGGATTATTATTTTTATTCTTCGTAGAACGCCATCGACATCGAGCATTTCGACAACCCTTCTTTCAAAATACACGGGAGTTAAATAAGTTTGCTACCTTTTCTATTTTATTTCTGAATTTCCATAATATTTTACTTGTTTGTGTAGGAGGAAAGAGTGGTACTAAGACAATGGGAGGGATGATACATTATCACATTCATATAGATTTCTCTATCATAAAATAATCATGTCTTTTGCAACACACAAATAAAAAGAATACAAAAAATTCACTTACAGTTTGGTCTATGGAGTGGCATGCCATTAGGCAAACTTTGCAAACCTAGTTCTGAGTGCATATAGGCATGCTGTATAAGGACTTCTTTAATGCTCCTACCTGTGTGTGTCAGATAGCTTGAAATCTTTAACTTTGCCTTTGCAAGTATCTATGAACTCATTCATTGAATTTTTCCTCTTCCTTGTCTGTAACATAAGCCAACCACCAATAGAGATACTGATAGGAATCCATCTTTAATCATCCATATCAAAGCTATTGAGCACCTAGGACATGAGGTTGCCATTGAAGCAAATGCAAGCTAAACGCAAATGAAAAAGAGATAACCTTCAAAATGCAAGAAGATGGAAGAAGAGAGAAATTCAAAAACGTGTGAAATTCTTAGAGGGAAATCCATTTATTAAATGAGCTGGGAAATTCGAAGAATTTTTAGAGGGAAAAACCACCTTTATTAAATGAGCTAACAACACTCTAGTTTTCATGTGCATAATGAACTATCAATATAAACCGTGGTCTAAGTATTTTGTAAATGCCATTTGTTTTTTTCAATTAATAATATATTCATAAAAAGAATATATGAAAAACACCTAATTATCAAAAGTTTCGTTACGGAGGCTCTCTTCCTATTGGTCCATACCCTTTCTCTCTGTAGAGGAAAAAGGCTTGAAATTAATTGCAATTCTCCCCTAATGGCCGCCACCTTCCATTTTCCCCAATCCACCCAAGAATAAGAAGCTCCTTTGCCAATGATATGTTTAGGCCTCAGGGCTTCTCTACCCCAAGGGAGGCATGTGGAGCCCAATCTACTGTCACTCTGTGACCTCCCATTCCCACTTCATCCGAGCCTCCAACCACAATAGCTTCGGTCAACCTTCTTCTTCTCGTAAAGCATCCCATACCCACCTCTCTCACACCCTCAAGGATACTATTGATTGGTCTCTCACAAACCATTTCTTTCCCCTGAGACCGATGATTTTTCAGCTCCCCCAAGATTTCCAATGCTGACACTCACTAGTGGGTTGAGCTTACTGGCCATGTCGTTGCTGCCAAGACCTCACCACATCCTTTGGCAATGTTTCAGAGCATTGAAGGAGCCGTTCACCTCAGCACCTATGTTGTCAATTGTGGATCCTAGTAAACTTTTTGTGGTTTAAATGGATGCTAGTGATTATGCAATAGATGCTGCCATTTTCCTCGACCAGAGACCCATAGCCTTTGAAAGCAAGAAGCCTTTAGAGACATAGATCATAAGGTATCCTACCCAGGAAAAGGAGCTTCTAGATGTTATCCATGCGATTAAAATTTGGAGACACTGTTTGTATGGGTGCCGATTGTAGTCTAGACTGGATCACCACTCATTAAAGTATATTTGTGATCAACCCGACCTGAGGTGGAAGGCCAGATAGGTTGACCTCATGTAAGAGTTTGACTTTGAGATCCATTACCACTGTAAGGAAGCAACCAATCGAGTAAGATCCCAAAGATCAATTCTGTCTCTTTTGTTGAGATAGCAACTATCTTTTATCTATCTCTCAAAGGGTATTACCAATGTGATTCCCATTTTGGTTGGGCAATTGGTCCATGCCAGTTATAACCCACAAGATCTGAGTGTTCCAGACACTCCGATGAGTGATATTGAGAGAAAGATATTGGAAGAGTATTCCATTAGAGGTTTATTATTATTCAAGGATGGCAAGGTTTGTGTGCCCCCACCAGTGATCTAGATGCATCTAAGCTTTCATATTGCATGAGTGCCATGATGCACCTAGTGCGAGGCATTTGGGCATACATAAAACCTTAGCCTCGGCTGGTTCACATTTCTATCCATCGCACATGAATTCCTTTGTTGAGGATTATGTGTGGATCTATACCTAGTGCTAGGTTAATAAAGCTGAAATGCTTAGAGCTAGAAGGTTATTGCATCCATTGCAAATTCCTGAGAACAAGTGGCAAAGTGTCTCAATGGATTTCTGTAGTTGGTTTACCCCGGACTATTAGGGGTCATGACTTAATCTCGACCGCCGTAGTTGACCAATTGACAAGAATGGATAGATTTATCTTTACCAAGTCATTAAAGAGTCACGAGTTTTCTTAACTCTTTGTGGAGTCATTAAAGTGTCACGAGTTGGCTCAACTCTTTGTGGAGTAATAGTATAAAATCTATGGATTGCATGAGGAGATTATTAGTGTGACTGAGATCCATAATTCACTACATAATTCTAGCAATCAATGTACACTTGGGCATGTCATCTTCACATCATCTGAAGAAGACACAAAGAGGGTGAATCAGACTATGGGGATATGCTGAGGATACATGTCTCCACGAGAAAACCTAAGTGGGAAAGGTATCTTCTAGAGGTTGAGTTTTCTTATAATAGTAGTTAGCATATGGCTATTGTCTTTTAGCCTATTTATGCTTATGTATGGTTATCATCCGAAGTGACCCATTGTCATAGGACTATGGGGAGTCAATGTTGAGATATCTAGCTTAATTAGTGCTACGGCAAACATTGATGACCCGCCCGGGTGTGACAACTTTCGCACTTATGCCACTAGCATGGTTGGTGAGATTATGGTCGATATGTTGCTAGTGGGTGTGACAAGCTATGGGATAGTCATTTTGGAGTACTAGAGTTATGGCATAGTTATAGTGCCAACTCATATAGTCAAGTTCATATAGATCAACCATTTTGTATGTTGTTGTAGGAGAGTAAAATCTGTTTACGTATGTATTCTTATCTTTTAGTTATATGGTTGTAGAGAAGAGAAGAAGATAGAAGAAAATTCAACCATCCATCTCTCTCTTGTGTCTTGCACTCTCTTGTATGTGTGTGTGTGTGCGTGTGTGTGTTTTGCATGCAAGGAACTCAAGCTCTCTCTCTCTCCCCCACATTCTCTTTATGGTATCAGAGCTCCATTCTGTGTGAGAGCTAAGGAAGTAAGAAAGAGGCAAGAACAAGCAAGAAAGGAAGCGGTACATGGGTAAGAGCATCATCATCTCTTTCCCTTCTTGGTTTTAGATACAACACTCTCTAGAGGTACACATCTTCAATTGAGGAGCTGTCTTCGTAGGCTTGGAGGTGCCTGTGTGTGGTACGCAGTTTTGGGCACGTCCCAGTCTCAGTTTTGTCACTATAAGGTATTTTTGAGAGTTTCGAGAAGTTCTGGTTGAGAACTATTGCTAGTCCAAATCTGGTTATGTGCAGCAGTGCATTTTGGGAGTGTAGACAGTGTTTGTACATGTATTATTGACATTGGGTGTATGTACATGTACTTTGGTCAAATCTGATAAGCTACATGTTATGTTGAAGTACCGTTGTAATAGTCACAGAAGATATTGTTGTGTTACAGTTTGCACACAGAATTTGTCTGTTGTAAATTTTTTATTGAAAACATGTTTGACAGAATCAATCAAACAGTGAGAAGTTAGACAGGAACAACTTCCATGCCTGGAAGTTCAGAATGACCAATTTTCTTAGGGTAAAGGATTTTGAGACTATGTCATAGGAGACAATGTGGAGCCTCCTAAGTTATCTGAAGAGAATGCCACTCCAGCAGACATAAAGGCATTCAAGAATTAGAATGAGGGTGCAAGGAAATTCATGTATTGGCTTTCAAATAGTGTCACAGACACGATGATAGGACACATACAGGATGCCAACACTCCAACAGTTGTGTGGTAGAATCTGGTGTTAAATAGTGTCACAGACACGATGATAGGACACATACAGGATGCCAACACTCCAGTAGACATAAAGGCATTCAAGAATTAGAACGAGGGTGCAAGGAAATTCATGTATTGGCTTTCAAATAGTGTCATAGACACGATGATAGGACACATATAGGATGCTAACACTCCAGCAGTTGTGTGGTAGAATCTGGTGCAGATGTTCCAGACCAACACAAAGTCAAGGAAATTGTAGCTAAAGCAAGAGCTGCATATTGTGGAAAAGAAAAGCATGTCTATGAATGAGTATGCTTTAAAGATCAAGGGAATTGTTGAATACATTAGGTCTATCAATGTATCGGTGCAAGATGATGACTTGGTAAGTGTCTATTTAAATGGGCTTGGGAAAGAGTACAAGCCAGTTAAGACCTCCATTGCAGTCAGGAGAGAATATTCCCAACTTTCGGGACTTGGTGTCTATGCTGATCATAGAAGAAGAGTCTTTAGATGAGGACTCTTCTTCATAAAGCAAGAACACATTAGGACAAGCCTTCTACTCCAATTTAGGTAGAGGCAGAGATAGAGGTCGTGGTCAAGGCCAAGGTGGTGGTCGAACAAGGAAATCAGAATTCTAGACAACAACAGTCCAATGATTCACAGCAATAATCATACACAGGTGGAAGAAGCCAAACTAGAGTAGTCTAGAGGCAAGGGGAGCCAAAGAGTCCGTGGTGTTTGGCAAAGAAATGAGAATGCAAATAGCAAATAATGCTATTATTTTGGCAAACTAGGACACATGACAAAGAATTGCTATAAAAATCTGAATGACATTAAAAGTGGAAAGTTATAGCAAGGCAACACAAAGGCAAGGAAATTGTAGCTAAAGCAAGAGCTGCATACTATAGAAAAGAAAAGCATAGTAAGGATAAGGCGGCATAGCGTACATGTGTCTTCATACCAAGGTAGCTAAGAGTTGGGGTGGAGAGGGACCCTTCTCCCGGACTCAATAAAGTACGGATACTACATCGAAACCATCGACTCAAGAAGCGGGTGTATGTTGAGTAAAGAAGTATCAATCTCTTTTCGATGCAGTAGGAATTAAACCTACTGAACACCGTACAAAATCTTAATGAGTGTTCGATTTGCGACACAACCACCCCCCCACCCCTATAAAAAAAAAGGAGCCGTATAAGGTGGGAATCTCATGTACAGTTCTAACAATATATTGTCGAGTGATGATAAGGATGAGGAGGATCCTCCTTCCCCCTCTCTTTTTTGGTTATTCACGGGAGGGGAAGATACAGGAGGGTTTGACATCGATAAGTATGCATCTAGACCGATAAGTATGCAGGAGTAAAGTTTCACCACCTTCCCCCTCCCCTTTTTGGTTATTCATGGGAAGATACAGGAGGGTTTGACACCGATAAGTATGCATCTAGACCGATAAGTATGCAGGAGTAAAGTTTCACCACCAAGTTCGAGATTAGTAAAGGTAGGACTTTCTTATCAATTAGTTACCATAAACTGATGCGGGTATCTGGAGTTACGAAGGTGTAGCCACAGTTCATATCAATGTACTATCCGGCTAAGCACACTTGGAGAGCGTAGTACGACACGCTAAGGTAGCAGCGTACATGATCCGCGTCGACTAGGTCCTCGGACTAGTTCTAGTAGCAGGTGATGTAGATTTGGTATATGTGAGCAAACAACGAGGATCACGTGGCTAACATCTTCACAAGGGCATTGGGTATAGAGAAGCTCCACATGTTTAGGAGCTTACTTGGAGTGCAGTGTGTGGAGTTAAGCTCGAGGGGGAGTGTTGAGATATCAAGCTCAACTAGTGCTACGGCGGACATTGATGATCCGCCTGGGTGTGACAGGTTCCGCACTTATGCCACTGGCATGGTTGGTGAGATTATGGTGGATGACAGGTTGTGTGATAGCCACTTTGGAGTACTAGAGTTATGACATAGTTATAGCACCAGCTCATATAGTCGGGTTCACAGTATAGACCGACCATTTTGTATGTTGTTGTAGGAGAGTACTTTCTCTTTATGTATGTACTCTTATCTTTTAGTTATATGGTTGTAGAGAACAGAAGAAAATTCAGCCATCCATCTCTCTTGTGTCTTACACTCTCTTGTGTGTGTTTGTGTTTTGCTTGCAAGGAACTCAAGCTCTCTCTCTCCCACATTCTCTTTAGTTAAGTTGCACTCAGTAGAGGATTTGTTGCAAGATATGCAAAATATGTTGAAAGTTGCAGGGAAAGCGTAAAGAGTGCTCAAGATCGTGCTCAGTTTTATGTGAACCAACGCCATACCTCAAGAGTGTTACGAGAGGGAATGTGGGTGTATCTTAAAGTCCCAAAGGACTCTAAGATGATAAGAATTGGCAAGCATTACAAGTTATCTTCATCTTAGAATCCTTTGGGACTTTAAGATACACCCGCATGCCCTCTCATAAAACTCTCAGGGTACATTTTTGGTTAGCATAAAACTGAGCACGATCTTGAGCACTCTTGTAACTTTCAACATATCATGCATATCCTGCAAGAAATCCATTGCTGATTGCAACTTGACATGTCGTAGTACTACAACAATGGGTGACTTCAGCTAATAATTGTACATAAGCATATGGACCAAAACCAGTAGTCGCATGCTTACTAAGCAAAATCTATCTATGGAAGATACCTTTCCCACTCAGATTGTCTCTTGGAGACATATGCCCTCAACGTATCCTCCATAGTTGGAAAGTGTAAAGAGTGCTCAAGATCATGCCCAGCTTTATCCTAACCGACACGATGGGGACCCCAAAAGTTCTACGAGAGGGCATGTGGGTGTGTCTTAAAAAGTTCCAAAGTACTAGAAAGCATTACAAGTTATCTTCTCGATGTTGAGGTCCTTACTAGATCACAAAGAAGATTAGTGATTTGACTTAACGGTTTAGCACTACCTTCTGGAAAGAAGATTCACCTTGTATTTCACACTAGTCGTTTGAAAGAACATTTAGGTGAAGGTGATGAGGTTATGCCAGTGGAGGAGATCCCTAACCTTCATGACAATGGATTAAGGGGGTAAGTATGTTATATCTCAAGGCTAACAAGGGTTAAGATCTGCAGGCTAGGTTAACCATAGCCTAGGGGTTAGTAGCTTTTATGAGATACGCACTATATTTGGCTCTTGCTTTATAGGAGGCTTATATAAGCGACTTTATGAGTCAATTTGAGAGAGCGCTTCTTAGACCTAGACTTGAGCCATTGAGACTACGATGTGCTTACATCTAATGGGTGTGTACCAGTTGTATGGGATGCCATGGACTTCGCACATGTAGCCATGTCTTGGATGCTACTATCCCCCTCTGCTCGAGGGTGAGCTTGAACGAATTTGTGGTTGGGCGGTGAGCTAGATGCTAGTGTCTATGCGTGTTTCCTTTATGTTTATGTTTAAAACAAAGGGTTTGTTAGCCTGGGGGCTTTATAGAAGCAATTTTGAACAAAACTATAACTACTAACATCATGCTACATCTAATGTTACTGATCTTAGCTCCACTTAGACAAAGAGACTTGAGGCACAAGAATGAAGAGAGAATTCCACGACATTAGCAAGATATCTTATGGATTATATGGAGAGGAGCACTCGCAATAGATCAACCAGGCAGAGAAAGCAGATTGAGGAGCTCGTGGCTCTCCAAGTTCATCATGTGAAGGCCTTGGAGGATCAAGTGTTAGGTGCTACTAACTACTAACATCATGCTACATCTAATGTTACTGATCTTAGCTCCACTTAGACAAAGAGACTTGAGGCACAAGAATGAAGAGAGAATTCCACAACATTAGCAAGATATCTTATGGATTATATGGAGAGGAGCACTCGCAATAGATCAACCAGGCAGAGAAAGCAGATTGAGGAGCTCGTGGCTCTCCAAGTTCATCATGTGAAGGCCTTGGAGGATCAAGTGTTAGGTGCTACAAAATTCCATTGGTCTCCTCCTTAGAGACTTCTTGTGTGCCTATTTGGCTTGCCAAGGGTAGTGCTAATGTCCCATGGATGTACATGTGGAACCCAGACCTATCTTAGTGCATAGTGTTAGAAGCACCTTTAATGATAAGCTAGCTGATTATGTTATGGGCTTCCGTAAATTCAATTTCAATCCATTGTGGTGAATTTGATCATCAATGGGTTTTTTTTCCCAACCACAAAGCAATTTGTTTCCCTGATATCCTTACAAAGCTCCATAATCTTACCTTGTTTTTGTTTTCTCTTCTCCATGTGAGAATGACAGTAAGTAGGGCCTTCCAAGGACAATGGTGAATGCATGCTACTATTGTGCAGGTATGTGTGCTTTTCTTTGAACATTTTCTGCACAAAGCCTTGTCAAGTCAATCGATGAATGTATCACCTTGAGCAAGCTTTTACGTAAGGCGACCGTGTAGTAGACCTCCACGCCATCTCCATGAAGCAAAAGGGAATTCATCGAAAATGGGATTGTGGACTTATCGGCAATGGCGCTGACTACTGTGATCTTGATGGTGAGCTCCTACCCCCTCGCCTAGCAGTTGATTTCTTCGAAAATCCTGTGGTTATTTCACAGGCAAATCGCCTACAAAAGGGGTCTCTTCGGTCCTCTCTGCCACGTCCATCTCCTTCAACGAAGGGAGGCTCTCTCACGGCACTACAGGAGCTGCAGCCTTCTCCCATGAGGGACCATCGCTCACCCCAACAACAAGGGGCACTTGAGTGCCCTTGTAGCAGCCCCCTCCTCCATCGAGGGGGGGCCCTTGCTGCAACCTGCAGCACTTACCTCTCCCTCTATCGTAGCGAGGCCCTCATGCATTCCTGTAGAACTCCCTCCCTTCTCCAAAGGGGGGCCTTGCCCGAATCTGCAGCTTCGTTTTTCTCTACAGGCGGACCTAAGTCCCTTTTTGATGCAGCCTCTGGTTTTCCTGTCGTGCCCACAAATGGGGGGACTCTTCCATCCAAGTTTAAAACCCCCCCTTCATTGAAGGTAGACCCTCACCCTTGTCAAAGGCTGAACATGCCCCTTCGAAAATGGTATGCCTCCTCCTATGGGGGGGCTTCACATAACCATGCAGCAATCCCCCCCTTTAAATGGGATCCTTCATTCACAACTGCATTGCCCCTCCCTTCAACAAGGGCGGGATTTTGCCCTGGCCTTCTTCCTCACGGGGGAGCCCTCACTTGCTCCTGCAGGACCTGCCCCCTCACATGAAGGGGGGCCCTTACTCCAGTCTGAAGGCTCTTTCTTCTCCAACGCAGGAAGTATCGCTCCCCCTTCGGCAGAGCCTTTTACTTTAAACCAAGAAGCCCTCTCTTGTGGCCCTTCGAAGGCTCCCTACAGAACCTCTCCAGCATCCCATTCTGCCAACAGAGGGGGGCCTTTCTATGGCCCAGACTCTGTTGTTCCCTCCTCCCTGCATAAAGAGGGATCTACTCTCACTGAACTTTACATCGGCATCTCAGTCATGCCCCTTTTGGCGGATTGTATTTTCACACCACCTTCCCTTGCTCCAATTTTTTTTTCAGAGAATACTTCTGCAGTCAAGCCCTCGCCAGAGGCTCCTGAGAAGGATGCCACAGCGGTTACTTCAACATTATGCAATGGCATTACGACAGCACCTACCCTGGTGCATGCTGTCCTTCAGGCACCTTCCCTGGTTGCATATGCTCCTGTTGTTCATGCCTAATCCACGTATTCCATTTCTCTTGATGCAATCTTGGTTTCCATAGATGAAGCCTTTCTTGACTCACTACAAGGGGCTCTTCATGCAGCCCCAATGTTTGTGGTTCAGACACCCCCGGCAACCCCTTGTGATCTTGCAAATTTTTTAACCCTTCCGTCAACATCCCTGAACCCATCAACATTCTTGCAGCTGTTCCTCATTCTTGCTTCACAACAAGCACTACAAGCTTCAGATTTGGATGCGGGCCCATATCGTATCTTCATCCTTGACATGGGCATCCCTCATCGAAGGCCACCGCTACCAGACCACTCTGTCACCTCCTCTTCTAGAAGAAGGACTCCTATGATCACCCTCAAGCCAAAGAAGCCGTGAAGATCACTCAGCCGACACACCCTCGATCAGGAGTTAAGCTCAAGAAGTTGAAGACCTCAGCTTCAACACATACCCCGGCATCAACAAACTCCTGCATACATTTTGTACATCTTGCATGCCCCATTTGATCTGGGTTAATTGTAATGCACAACTTTTACATGCACTTGAACACTTGCATTGCAAACCTTGCTCGGTTTTAGAGAGAGGGAATGTTGAGGTACGTTTACACGTACATCACTCATGCATTCACACTTGCACTCATCCACAACCAACTGCACCAGACACTTGTCTGTTAGATAACAACCATGGAACCACCACTCACTCTCTCTGTATTAAGAGAGCTCTCACCTTGTAAACAAACAACTCGTACAAACACACTTCTTAGCTATTACCTTGTCTTGTCTCGTCTGCCAATACATCAGCTATGGCTGCACTCTAACCAGTGACTCAGCCCTTGTCCTTCTCTAGTCTTAACAGACATTACCACCAGTCAAATCTAGGCCAGTATTCCAGTTTTAATTACAGTCATTTGCATGAAGTGGTAAAGCTAGCTAGCACAGCCAGCTGTGTTTCATTATCAAGGCCAATCCAGTACAAACCCCAGAGCATATGAGCATCATATGCGTTGGCGCCTTGTGTGATAGCTGTAAGGTCAAGCCAGAAGAAAGCGCATCCTTCATAGAGACGCAAATCCATGCCCAAGCTACATTGGTTTACTGCCATGTATCTGATTTTATGGGGTGCAGCAATCGTGCATGTGCATAGGCCTGGTGTTACCTTTATTTCCAAAGCATAAAAGTGAGTGGTAGTGGATGTGTGTGCTGAGAATGGATGCATCCTAGAAGGAATATACATTTTTGACCATTCATTGTTGGTATTCAAGCTACCATAGCTAATATGAGAATTTTGCTAATCATGAATATGAGAGCTTTGCTAATCATGCAAAGTCATCACCTCTCAAGAGCTTACACATATAAATAAAGCTTTGTATTTTGGCTTTTGTCAGTGTGTGGACTGGCAAGTAGTTGTTGCCTTTTTAGAGGATCAAAGTTTGCTTGCAGGCTGTTGCTATCGTGTGGAGTACAATAAGCTGCGCTATATTGTGACTTTACAATTGAGTGCATGGGTGATAGAGAGAAGACAGTGTAAAGTGTTGGTGGAGGAGGATACATTGCAACAAAGCAAAGAAATTCACATATGCCAATGGTTGTCAAAAGATTACTGTAGCATGCATTGAGCTAGGACCGTGAAACAACGGGGCCTTTTCTTTAAACCTGAGTTTAGTGAGTTTAGCAATCCTTTAAAACAGCATACATGAAACTGAAAATAGCTGTAGTAGAGTCAACACAAGATAGGGTCGTCCCCCCCCCCCCCCCCCCCCCCCCCCCTACAAGCAGGAGTATTTGCTTTATTTCTTCTTCTAGAGAATTGTAACAAGCTGAACTGTGTCCACAAGACTCGTTGGAAATTATTTCATTCGCAGATGGACTTTCCCATGCATATTCATGCTTGTATCTGGCTCTATATGAAGCCCTGCATTGGCATATCTCAGCAGAGATTATTCAGCATTTTTTCTACCATTTTTTGGTATTTTTAGGCATTTTATAGCACTTTTATGCTACAGCCATGCTGTCGGCTTGCTACAGCTGGCCAACCAGCATACATACCGAGGTAGTATAAAAGGGCTGGCTCCCTTTTCCCTCAGATCATCTCTTTTTTTCAGCTTCTGCAGTGATAGGCAACATCTACGGGACCTCCCTCATGCTGCTCCACATGATGTACTACCTTTTTTGGTAATATTCAGCAGTGATCTTCTTCTCTCCTTTATGCTTGCTGTCCATATACAGTGTTGTACAGTTCTTGCAGCATTTTTGAGTGGGTATCTCAGCATAGTACCCATTCTTTCATGGTATTAGAGCGGGAAACATCTACAGGGACCTGCGTTTCTTTTCCCATGCTGCCGTTGACTGTTTACAACATATAGGAGCTGTTGACTGCTGCGTTTCTTCATCAATAACCTGGGTTTTTACTGTGGAGCCTCGGGACTGCCTCAAGTGCTGCAACTTCTTTCTACAGAGTGGTTGCGTTTTGCTACTGTAGGCTGCGTTTTCTGCATTGCTTCTGCGTTTTCTACATAGCTTCTGTATTTTTACTGTTATTAGCTGAAACCCTCTTCATAGGTGCTGAGGATAGGAACCCTGAGATAGTCTGCTTCTTCTATTTTCAGATTCCCACCCTCCCTTCCCTTTCTTTCTTCTTTCTCTTGTTGTGCACAGCTTGAGAGGAGGTACTTTGTTTTTTTCAGCAGACATGGCTTCAGGAGACCACTTCTCTACAGCCATTCCTTCTCCTATCTCTTCTCCCGCTCCATCACAACTTGGATCCCCTGATCCCGCCGCTCCACAAGTGGTTCCTATTCTCAATCTTTCCTCTTTGAGTTTCTCTCATCCAGGTCTTGCTCCCACCCCTGCCCACATACCATCCTACAACCCTCCCCAAGTCAGTGACTCCATGAAGCTTACAACAACCAACCATCATACTTGGTCTTTCTACACTCAGTTGTTGCTAGAAGAAGCTGGTGTGTGGATGGCTATCTCCACACCTCACTTGGTGGACCCTACTTTGCAAAGCATATTGGATGCCCGGGCTCATCTTATCATCATCCATTGCATGACTCCATCCATACAAGCACAGTTTGTCTCCTCCCGGAGTAATGCTCATCAAGTGTGGACAGAGATCCAGAGGAGGTATGGGAGAGTTTCGACAGTGAAGATTGCCAAATTGGAGTCAGATCTGGAGAAGCTTACCATCACTGAGTTAGATAACTTGATTGAGAAGATTGGAGAGTTCTCCCATATCAAGCTGCAATTTGAGGAGTACGGGAGCACCATCAACAATCCCATCCATAAACTTCTTGGTAAGTTGCTTGCTTTCTTTGATTCTTTTAGGGATAATATTTATTTACGTGATCCTCTTCCCCCTTTTGAGGAAGTCGTGAGTTATCTCCATGACAAGTGCATGCTTCGCGGAAAAGGCAAGTCAGAGTCTGCTTTTGTTGCCTCTAACAAGGGCAAGGGCAAAGGCAAAGGCGGAAAAGGGAACTCCAACAACAACAAGCAGAAAGTCACCACAAAGTCATCTTCTGACGACGACGATTCTGACAATCCTAACAGCATCAAGGGTTCCAAGATGAAGGAATCTTGTGAGTTTTGTGACTGACTTGGTCATTCAGAGGCCAAATGTTTTGCCCGACAGGCTGCTTCCCACAAAGCTAAAGGCTGAAAGTATTCACAAGCACAGGCCTAAGCATACATGCTTTAATGCTGAAGATAATCTCTGGATTTTCTGACTGATTTTGGGGACTGAATTTGCTCTTTGCCTTTAGACCTTGTTTACATTTCATACCAACCTTGAAGGTGGCCATCTCTCCAAGGGTGGTTAGCCACTTAATCAATCTATCCATATGTAGAAGTACTGCCAAAAACATCCACAACCTTGGACATTGTTGAATATCCACATCCAAATTTCTCCAAAACCAGGGATTTGCCAAGTAGATCAGTGTGTATGGATGCTGATGAAGACAGTGTGAATGAGAACTTTAGCAGGGAGCGTAGTTAAAACCGGCCTCTGGTAGAAACCAAAGTGCGGTAGACTAGCAGTCACCCTTCCACTTGTAGTCCAAATAAGAAACAAGATTAACTGGAGCTAGAGTGCCCCAAAACTGAAATGAAATCGACACCTATTGGCCCCAAAGCTTGGCGCCCCTTTCGGTATTTCTTTATTCAAATTCAAAGAGATGTAAAACTGAATACAACAAAACCAGCCAAGAGTATACACCTGTATGTCCAATCTGGCAGCCCACAAGACCTCTTAGCACAGAGGATTCACACACAGATCTGTGTCCCACAAAAGCAACACTCTGTGCTTCCCTCTGATCAACCAAGATAATTCAACAAGGCAACCTTGAGCATACATCTGGCATATCTCATGTACATGGCTCCACAACTCAGTTCGCATATACATCCACTGTCCAATCTCTGTTTCCACCCTTTCAATCTGCCATACCCCTCCTCTCACAAGGGGCCAGATAACACAACTCTGCAGCAGACATAAGCCAATGGAAAGAAAGAAAGATGGACAAGTTCAGAGCTTACCAACTCATTGCGTGGTTCTGCACCCGTGGGACTGATTGTACCAATCTGCACTTGAAAAAGACTGTCTGTACTTTCCTCCCTGCAACCACTTGACTGATGCACCAACTAAGCTCTGAAAAAGCTCTGCGAGCTGGAGATGCACCACCCACTACTGTTCAGGTCTGAACAGAACTGAAACCAGCTGTACTTGTTCGTACAGGTCAGTAAAACCCTATTGTACTTGTCCATACAGTCTCTACAGCCGCCTGTACCGTACAGATCAATACCTGCACAGCAGCCGCCTGCTGCTGTCTGTTCCTGCCAGCGCAACCTGAATCAGCACCGCTTGAACCTGTACTTGTCCGTACATCTGTACCTGTAGTCGTACAGCAGCCACGTGGACTGTACCTGCAACTGTCGACTGCACCTGCCTTCAGTTCCTGTCAGCGCCGCCTGGACCTGCAGCAGTCGTACACTGTACTTGCAGCAGCCGACTGTACGGGCAGCCTCCACAAGCGCTGTACGGCCTGGCTGTACAGCTTGCTCTTCAGACAGACACACACACAGCCAAAAACCAACAGCAACCAGTCGACCTTCTTCTCCTCCACGCAGGTTTCTTGCACGTATTCCCAAAAAAGCAAGAGAGAGAGAGAGATGAGGGAGGCGTGTACCAAAAGTGGAGTTTCCTCCCTCCAAAAATATCCTAAGGCCCAAACTTTAATGTTTATTAAAGTTTCCTAGGGCCACTTAGGCCTAGGGGCCATCCATGGTTAGAACATTAAAAATATTAATGTTCTTGGTCCCCCTTCACACCTGAAAATGTCCACACATCATTCTCTTTGTCCGGGCACCCCAAATGTGAATCATTTAATATTTATTTTGCTCAGCAATCACCATGCCCACACTTGTGCTGTTCCATTTTCACAGGGTCATGACATACCCCCCTCTTGAAAAATGGCAAGCGTCCTCGATTGCATTCTGGTGATACAGCACAATATCCAAAGTGAAATGTACAATATGGCAAGATCAGCGTCCCAATCTCTCTAAACCATGCACATGTAACAACATTCACTGCAAACCAATGGTGTAGTAGTAGTCCAAGTTGTATACCACTGTGAACCATACACAACTACAACATCCAATGTGACTAGTACACATATATCATAGAAGTCCCATAAACAGATGTACTGTCAACCATTAGTACCTTCAGGTGAGACAAAAGCTGCACCAAGCGACCTCTAGATGTCATCTGAGCCTGTCTGTATCAAGGGAGTGGAGGTGCTACCCCCCTCTTGTGCATCAGGCAATGCTCCAGACCCATGCTCTGCTGAACTTGAATGAGCCATAACAAGAGTCGGCTCCAACTCAAAGGCATCGAGATAAAGCTGCAAAACCTGAGGTGAATCTGTTAAGTCACCTTCCTCCATCCACTTCGCATCCATCGGTGAATAGTTCTTGAACTTCACAAGATAGCGACAGGAAACTTAACCTCGTACCTTTCTTTCCTTATGTGCCAGTATCTGCTCTGGAATAAGAACCTCATCAAGTTCCTCAACTTCCGGCTGAGCCTCATCTGATACATCCTCAGGCACATCCCCACGGAAAGGTCTAAGGAGACTCACATGAAAAGCATTATGAATCCTCCAGTGATCTGGTAGCTTCAAGCGATAGGCCACCTCACCAATCTTTCAATGGTTGGCCAATAAAAGAAAGTCTCCACTGCTTTTACCGTGGCGTCAATACCTCTATGACTTGCATACGGTGGAGCATGACTTTCAATCATAACCTTGAGGCGCAATTGCCTGGTAACACACAGTCTACCATGCATCAACAAAAACCCATCTCTGAGAGTATAATGATCATGCCGTTGACCCTCAGACATCTGATCATACAACCTGTCAAAGTCCTCATCATGGGCATACTGCTCTTTCATTTCATCAAGCTCATGATGATAAGCAAGTGAAATTGCTGAGACCTGTGGCTTGCGTGACAAAGCATCTGCCACAACATTCTTTTTGCCTTCCACATGCACAATCTGGAAGTGGAACATAGACAAAAAGTTTGCCCATCGCATATGCTTCTCTGAAAGCTTAGTTTGCGTGAGGAAATAACGCAAGGTCTGATGATCTGTCTGCATAGTGAAATCAGCCCCAAGCAAATAGTGTTTCCATGTAGAAAGAGCATGAATTACAGCCAACATCTCTTTCTCATAAACCTGTAAATGCTTCTCGGCATCCTGCAATATTCTACTCTCATAGGCTATCACATGTCCTTCCTGCATGAGAACTGCCCCAATGATGTTTCCACATGCATCACATTGGACAACAAAAGCCTTTCGGAGGTCCGGTAATACCAATACTGGATCCGAAGTAAGCTTTTCTTTTAGCTTTTTAAAGGCTGTAATTTCCCGATCAGCCCATCTAAACGAAGTTGCCTTCTTTGTTAAGGCATGAAGAGGCGAAGCAATTTCAGTAAAATATCGTATGTACCGCCTGTAATAGGAACACAATCCCAAAAAGCTGCATACATCATGTACGGTCCTCAAATCTGGCCAATTAAGAATTGCTTCCACCTTCGATGGATCCATACGGACTCCATCCTTAGACACAATATGCCCCAAGAAGTGTATCTCTTGCAAGAAGAACTCACTCTTCTTGCCATTAATAACCAACCTATGGTTCCGGAGTTCTGCAAACACAATGGCCAAATGCCTTCTATGCTCCTCCTCAGTTTGTGAATGCACAATCATATCATCAAAGAATGTGCCCACAAACGCTCTACGAGGCCGAAAAATCCTGTCCATCATTCTGTTAAATGTGGCAGGTGCATTTGTCAAACCAAAGGGCATAACCAAGAACTCATACAACCCAAACGTGGTTCGAAATGTTGTCTTATGCACATCCTCGGGTCTAATACTGTCTGATGATACCCGCTTTTCAAGTCAATCCGACTAAAGACTGTGGAGTCCTGTAAGCGGCCCAAAATTTCATCGATCCTCGGAATAGGGAATCGATTCTTGATGGTATTCTTGTTCAACGTCCTGTAATCAATACACATGCGCCAAGAACCATCCTTCTTTTGCACTAAGAGTACAGGTGAGCAAAAGGATGATGAGCTAGGCTGTATCAACCCTTTATTCAAAAGCTCCTGTACCTGACTCATAATTTCTTCTTGTTGGGCTGCACTAACACGGTACGACGGTCTATTCGATGGAGTACTACCCGGAATTAGATCAATGGCATGATCTTCTGGCCTTTCCGGAGGAAGCTCTCCTGGCAAAGACTCGGAAAAACAATCTTGGAACCCACATAAGAAATCAGTCCTGTCCTTATCTAACATAGACAAATTAGACTTAGACTCATCATCTTTTTTTCTTTTTTCTTTTTTGAAAAAACGATCCTTCTATTAGTTAATGAGAAAACGCCATAAGGCTACAGAGCTCACCTCACAAGGAGGGATAAAAAACACACAATGAACACCTGAGCTCCACCCTCGTGGTTGGCCGCTCTCTGGGGGGGGCCTACCTAGTAGTACATGTGGGAGGTGAGAAGAGCCAAACTGGAGGCCTATAGTGCCAAGTGACATCCTCGCCCCTCGCGATGAGGAAAGGGCCAGGCTGCCAAGTGCGGAGGAAAGCCTTGCGGCGACCTCTCATGCGATCCGAGTTGCCCTGAAGTTTCCCTCAGGGTGTGAATGATGTCCACCCAGAGGGCCTGTATGACCTCCGCCGGTGGAGTCGCCTGGCGGTCAATGGCCTCCCTGCATCGGGCTCTCCATATGTGCCAAGCCGTCATGCTGCTGATCATCTCCCATCTGTGCCCGTCCCCCTCCTGGGAGACTGCCGAAGAGAAGTCTGGCATCGGAACCACCGCCATCGCCCTGTCCGAGACCTGGATGGTCACACTGCCAGGGACGTCCTCATATCCAAGGGCCGGGCCGTTGTCCGTGGCCCAAGCCACCGCACCCCACGTCACCATCATCTCACCTGGCGAGCCTGCAAAAACCATCCTGAGAGCGCACTGCCAGACCTGCTGTGCCTGTGGGCAATCCCATAAGCAGTGCCGCTGCGACTCCTGTGCATGGTCGCACCGAGGGCAGGACGCTGGGTGTCTGCCAAAAGCTAGTCAGGCCCCCACTGCCAGTCCTCTATGCGCTGTAAGCCAGAGAAAAAGCGTCACCTTCCGGGGCCGGAAGCTGGCCCAAAGGCGCTGCCAGAAGTCCCTAAGAAAGGCAGGGGAGAGCCCCTGTCGCCGCCAATGCTCGGCCGCCGCCGGGGTGCCCGCTATCCTGTGCCTCTGAATCCGCTGCCCCAGCCTCGCTGTGTATTGAAAAAAGGGGATGCCTGGGCCGGTAGGGGCCGAGTAGGGATCTCGCCAAAACCACTCACCTGGATCCCACTGAAGGCGAATAAGAGGCCTGCTGTCCCAAGCCCATAATCTCCAAGAACAGTCCTTCCCTATCAAGGCCGGTGAGGGGTCTACATGCCACTGTCTCTGATGAAAGCCGACCACCCGCACCCTCTGAAAAATACAACCCTGGAGCTCATCCAAATCTAGTCGTGTCCTCTGAAGCTGGCCACCCTCTCCCACCTCGAAAGTGAGTGGGGCAACTCTCTCTGCTGTGCCGCAGACCGCTAGAAGGATCTCATGCCGAGTAAAGATGCCCATCCACTGTGGAGGTGGAGGGTCCTGTACTGGGGTCCGCCACTCCCGGGGGATGGCCGCCTCAATGTCCTGTCTCATTAACTCTCTGCCCCTCATCCCGCTGAGTCTCCTCTCCTGAGCCTCTAGAGGCAGCTGCTGAAAATGCTGCCTCAGGCGCTCCTCATCGGTGCCTGGGGGAGTCTGGAAGAGTGACGGCCTCAGATGCGCCCAAGCCCTCAGAAGGCTAGCTGCAAAACGCTCCTCGAAGCCAAGGCCCACTCCTCTAGATCGCTGCTCTGTAAAGATCCACCTGATGCTAGGGGTCCAGGGGCCGCTAAGAGAAGGAGTGCGGCTGAGAATCCTGGAAACAAGAAACTCCTTCCACGGCTTAGCGCCTGGTAGGAGGCCACGAACCACCAACTTGCCGAGCAAAGCTCGGCTTTGGCAAATAGGATCTTCAACAATGCCCAGGCCGCCTCTCTCCCTCGGCTGAGTGATCACAGCCCATGCCACCTTGGCCCTGGCGGGCCGCCCGTCGCCACCGGACCAAAGAAAGTTCCTGATGAGCCTCTGCACCTGGCCGATGCACGCCCGAGAGAAGGCCCAGCAAGAAGTGATGTACCACATGATAGCAAGCAGAACCTGGTTGGCCACAACCACTCGGCCAGCCAGAGATAAACGAGCGGTACTCCAATACAGAAGCTTCTTCCGAATGCTCAGAAGAAGGGGGGCTATCTACTGCTCCGGAGATATGTCTGAATGGGAGAGAGAAGAATTAGGGTTAGATTATTCATGTGAGAGACATACACAGAGAAACAACAAGGGAGAGAGAGAGAGAGAGAGAGAGAGTTGTGGGGATAAGTCAACTCAAGATATGAGTGTGTGACTCCCCTATCACACATGTATATTGCACTAGTACACATAGTGCACTTAGTACATTAAAAGTACTAAGTGTACTATGTACTATAACTTATGGGCTTGTACACACTATAAGGGTGGGCATAATGCCTTTACCCCAACAACCTCCCACTTAAAGGCAAAGTGCCCTTAAGTAAAGGAAAAGAAAAAATCAGCATGTACATGATAATATACAAGGCCATATCAAGGCTGAAACTGGCCTCATCCAATGCCCATCAAGTGTCTGCAATGAGCAAACCGCTCCGGAGGCAAACTCTTTGTCAACAGATCAGCCGGGTTGTCATCCGTATGAATCTTAACAAGCTGAATTTGCTTGTTCTCTATCACCTCTCTGATGAAGTGATACTTCACATCCACATGCTTCGTCTTTGCATGAAAAACAGGGTTCTTTGCCAACTGGATGTCACTCTGACTGTCACAATGCAACAACGGAATATCCCCTGTATAGCCCAAATCAACCACTAACCGAGATAGCCATAATGCCTCCTTGCAAGCCTCTGTGGCTGCAATATACTCGGCCTCTGTAGTAGATAAGATAGTGCACTTCTGCATCCTGGATATCCATGACACAGCACCTCCTGTGAATGTAAACACATAACCGGTAGTAGACTTCCGGTTATCTAGATGACCGGCATAATCCGAATCCGTGTAACCATGCACTAATGCATCCTGTTTGCCAAAGCAAATGCACATATCCTGTGTGCCCTTCAGGTATCTCATGACACCTTTCACTGCTTCCCAATGCTTCTTGCCAGGGTTGGCCATGTATCTAGAAACCACTCCCACCGCAAATGCAATGTCCGGCCTAGTAGCAACCATGGCATACATGAGACTGCCACAAGCTGAAACATACGGAATCTTGGCCATATCAGCCCTGCCACTATCTGACTGTGGGCTGTCCATGGCACTGAGTTTCACATATGGAGGCAAAGGAGTACTAGTCTTCTTCCCCCCGTCCATATTGAACCTCTGCAAGACTTTGCCAATGTATTCCTTCTGAGACAAATACAACACATGCTGATTTTTGTCCCGAAGTATCCGCATACCCAAAATGTGATTTGCATCACCCAAATCCTTCATATCAAAGGTTTGATGCAGCCTCTGCTTCAAGGTATCCATCTCTTTACGAGATTTCCCAGCAATCAACATATCATCAACATACAAGATGAGGATCAATAGACTGCCATCCAAAGCTTTCTTGGTGTATAAGCAGTGATCTATGTCACTTCTCCTGAATTTCTGGGATTTCATGAATGTATCAAATTTATGATACCATTCCCTTGGTGCCTGTTTGAGCCCATAAAGACTCTTTTTCAGCTTGCATACAAGCTTCTCCTTTCCACTTACTGCATAACACTCTGGCTGTTGCATATATATCTCCTCATGGAGATCACCGTGAAGAAAAGCAGTCTTCACATCCATCTGAATCAAGTCCAGATCATCATGCGCAACCAAAGCTAACACAGCTCTAAGTGTGGTCATTTTGACCACTGGAGAGAAGATCTCATCAAAGTCCACACCATATTCCTGCTTGAAGCCCTTAGCCACTAACCTGGCTTTGTATCTTGGCTTTGCATCAGGTGCAACTTTGAGCCTGTAAACCACCCATTTGCATGGCAAAACCTTCTTGCCTGCAGGCAAATGCACCAACTTCCATGTTCCATTTTTGTGCAGAGAATCCATCTCTGACTTCATGGCACGCTCCCAAAGAGCCTTGTCTACCCTCTGTAAAGCCTCCCTATAACATGAGGGCTCCCCACAGTCAGTGAGCATCAAGTAGTCAACCCCTGGAACAAACCTGTCAGGGGCTCTGGAGGGTCTAGTGGACCTCCGTACCCAATGACCATCATTTGCAGGTTGCTGTCCAGCCTGCATATCACCCATTGGTGGCTCCTGTTCCATGCCATAAGGCTGAAAAATCATGCACGGTATCTCCTCCAACTGTGGTATATCCATAGGGATATCTTCTGCCATCTCTGGCTGTCCATTTGGACCATTTTCAGCACCATTTAAGGGCTGGTTTTCCTGCTGTAATGGCTGATTTACAGCCCTTGGTTGTTGTCCATGATGTCCATCATCATCAAAGATGACTCTACTAGGCTCCTGTTGCCTTGCAGGCTCCTTATACATGCATGTTTCATCAAAAATGACATCATTGCTGCGTATTATCTTTCTATTCACGGGATCCCAAAGTCTATACCCCATTTCACCTCTGTCACCATATCCTAGGAATATGCATTTGTGAGACTTAGGATCAAGTTTGGTGCGCATTTCCCTGCGTATGTGCACGTACGCAACGCAACCAAACACTCTCAAGTGCTTGTATGACGGAGGCTTCCCTGTCCATACTTCTTCTGGCACTTTCCCACCAAGCCTCGTGTTAGGTGACCTATTTATAAGATGAACGGCTGTCATAACAGCTTCAGCCCAAAAACCATGAGGTAATGCACACGGACCTTCTCCTGAATGGTCCTGTTCATCCTCTCTGCTGTCCCGTTTTGTGGAGGATCATAAGGAGTAGAGAGCTCCCTCTTGATGCCTTTAGCATCACAAAAGTCCTGAAACTGTTTGGACATATACTCTCCACCATTGTCGGAACGCAAAGCCTTCAGTGTTCTGCCAGTTTGATTCTCAACAAGAGCAACAAACTTCTCAAACACTGAGAATGTATCACTCTTCAAACGAAGAGGATAGACCCACACCTTGCGTGTGGCATCATCAATAAAAGACACAAAATATTTTGCCCCTCCCAAAGAAAGCTGAGGCATCTCACATACATCTGTATGCACAAGCTCTAACTGAGCATCTTTCTGTCTAAGAGCTTTCTTGTGGGGGCACTGCAGTTGCCTGCCATATATACAATGCTCACAAAACTGAAAACTTGAAAACTTTAGAGAAGGCAAGTAACCCAAACGAGACAATTGCTCCATTCCTTTGACACTCATGTGTCCCAACCGGCTATGCCACATAGAGATTTCCGGCAGCTCGGTTGCATTTACATTAGCATGGTGACAAACACCTGCATGCATGAAATAAAGAGTGTCCACCTTAGAGCCTCTGGCAACAACCAGTGAGCCCTTACAAATCTTCCACTTTCCACGACCAAATGTGGTAACATAATCAGCATCATCAAGCTGTCCAGTAGAAAGCAGGTTCTTCTTGATCTCAGGCACATGCCTGACATCATGGAGCATAAGCTGTGAGCCATCTGAAAACACAAGCCTCACATCACCTCTGCCAAGAATCTTGCATGCATGGTTATCACCCAAATAAACCACTCCTTCATTGCCAGCAGTATACCTGACAAACAAGTCTCTGCAACCTGTGACATGAAAGGAGGCACCTGAATCAATGATCCATGAGTGCATACCATGATCACCTGTAAGAAGTGAATGGGCATCAAGTGAAGACAGAAATAGGACCTCATCCTCACTGCCACCTGCATGTGACACATTGATTTCTTCAATCTTGACTCCACTTTTGCCCTTTGGCTTTACATCTTTGGCTTCATCTTTCTCTTTGTCTTTGCCTTTTCCCTTTTCCTTTTGATCATTTTTCCATTTGTAGCATTGCTTTTTAATGTGTCCCTTCTTGCCACAATAATGGCATTCCAAGTTCTTTTTGGAGCGAGACTTGCTCCTTCCCCTTTCTTGGCTTTTTCCCCTTTGCTGGGATCTCCCACGTGCATTCATTGCATTGGACTTTCCAACAAAGTTGTTTTTCCTGTTCATCTCTTCTTGAAGAAGAGCACCCTCAACATCTGCATATGACAGCATAGCATTCGAATTGCTAGTGGCTGTCCTGAATGTGTCGCAACTCTCTGGCAAAGTGCATAACAGAAAAGTGGCTTTGAACTCATCGTCCATTGCCAACTTTTGATTAATGACATGGCTGACAATACCATTAAACTCATTTAGATGGGCTGTCATAGACGCCCCTTCCTTCATTTGAAGACCTATGAGTTTCTTCAACCAATACACTTTGCTTGAGGCACTTTGCTGGGCATACAAGTTCTGCAATCTCTGCCACATTCCCCAAGCTGTCTTCTCTTCATGAATGCTGAAAAGTAAAGAGTCTGACACAGATAACATGATCGTAGATCTTGCCAGCTCATCCATATCTTCCCACTCTTCAGCAGTAAGAGAAGCGGGCATTACACCCCTTTCTTTGATAGGCTTGTGCTGCTTCTTCTGGAGCAACACATTGTAGCACTGGGTTTGCCAAATATCATAATTATGCGAGCCTTCAAGCTTCTTGATGTGAAGCAATGAAGAGCTCTCACCTGTGGTTGCCATAGCAATATGCAACCTGTCAATGCCTAACTCCCTGCAAAATGTGCAAACACTGCACCAAAAGCACACAAAGTGCTCACAGTTGTTCTCCCAAGCTTTATCTCCCACTGCGAAAGCAAGAATGCAACTTTTCTCCCACTTTATGTGATGAAATCACCAAAATCTGGTTGCTGCAGATTTAGGACAGCACTTTAAATGTGCTCTGTTGCCCTTCCAAAGTACTGTACAACAGTACCAATTGCTCACAAATGATGTACCAAACTTGTACCGGCAAGTACAGCAGCTGAAATTGAATCTTTTCCTCACTCAAATCAGTGTACAGCCATGCCAAAACTTGCACAAAGCTGTGCCAAATCTGTACCAGCAGGTACAATAGCAATAAATGCTCTCCTGGCTGTCCAAATGAGTGAAAATCAGACTTTTACAGTCTCGAACACTGCATACAACAGTCCCGAATAGAAATTGGGCAAAAGCCCCTTGACTGCAAGCTGATTTTTGAGGATTCAAGGCATAAATGTCTTGCCTGCTGCTTTGCCAAGCTTAACGAGCATACGAACTTGAAAAGCCCCTTGATTTAAGATCAATTGCTGATCATACATGGTACATTGACGCACATGAAGGCATCCAGAGTCTTCACGATGCTTCCCCCTGGCCACATATACATCCAATACATGAAAGCCCCTTGATTTACAGGCACATTGAGTGCTTGTAAGGCATCAACACATTATTTACAGCATCAAATGCGATTGCCTGCATGCAAATCAATCCAATCAGCACAAAAGCCCCTTGATTTGCACTGCAATTTGCTGCAAATTTTGCAAATCAATACAATCGGCACAAAAGCCCCTTGATTTGCACTGCAATTTGCTGCAATTTTGCCCAAATGTGCGATTTCTCACATCATACAGCATGTATGACTGCTTAATTGCACAATTACATCAAAAGCCCCAAATTTCAACATCCAATTTCCTGCAAATTGATCCTGATTGTGACCAATGTCACCCAATTTTGCCAATTTTGCTCAAAATTGAGCAATTCGGCACCTGTACCTGCTCAATTGATGATTGTACTTGCTCAATTGCAAATCCCCAAAAAAAAAAAATTTGAAGCAGAATACCTTGTAATTTCTGATTTTTCTTTTTGTTGCAGGAAAAGGGGTTGATGATTTTTGCTGTTGCAGAAAATCTGATGCTGTGCAGAAGGGGGGAGGAGGCGCTTCTTGCTGATGTTGCTGCTGTATTAGTGCAGATGAAGGACTCCTTTGCAGCAGCCCGTGCGGCTATTGAAGCAGCACCACATTAGGCATACATGCTCACGAGATCATTGCTTGCACAATGTCTCCCTGCAGCAGTCCTTGCAGGAGTGAGAAGCAATGAACGGGGAACTGTTGGTGCGTAGCTCTCCTGGTTGTGTTCAACACAGTAGACGACCACAAGCTCTGACACGCGTAGCTCTCCTAGTGGGCGACAGGACCTCCACGGGCGCAGAAGACGTTGGGTGACGAGTTGCTCCACACGTAAGCTTTGTTACGCCTTGCAAGTGATGAGCGAAGTGCATGTGGGCTGCTCGCCAGAGAACGTGTCCTGCCTTTCGCTCTTCACAATCGCTCGTAGGCGTGTTCGATGGACGCCCGACTGCTGTGCGCTTAATAGCCTTACGCTACGCTGCTTTTCCTATTCGCTCGCCTGCCTCGTGGCTTTACGCCTGAGTATAGACGTGTGCTGCCCAGCGCTGAAGTGCGCCTGCTGCCCAGCGCTGACACGCCTTTCCCCACGTTCAACACAGACAGCGCTTCTACATGCTTTGCTTTGCTACCTAAGCCAGGAGAGAAATCAGCGCCTGTACCTTCTTCTCCTCTACAGCAAATTCGACACCACCAGTTGGAAGTTCAGGCTCTGATACCAGTTGAATGGGAGAGAGAAGAATTAGGGTTAGGTTATTCATGTGAGAGACATACACAAAGAAACAACAAGGGAGAGAGAGAGAGAGAGAGTTGTGGGGATAAGTCAACTCAAGATATGAGTGTGTGACTCCCCTATCACACATGTATATTGCACTAGTACACATAGTGCACTTAGTACATTAAAAGTACTAAGTGTACTATGTACTATAACTTATGGGCTTGTACACACTATAAGGGTGGGCATAATGCCTTTACCCCAACAATGTCAATGCCCACATAGCATCCCAAATAGCACACTGTAGTGCCGGGGGGCAGCCACTGAAAACCATCAACTGGCCTCCAAGTCGGGGGGGGCATAGAACTGACCCATAACCCACACGACTTGTGCCAGTTGATCAAAGCGCCCGAAGCTCTGCAAAACCTGTCCATGGCTGAGGCAAAGCGGCGGAGGTTCTCCTCTCCTCCCTGAAGATAGACAGCAGTGTCATCCGCAAACTCCGACACAAAAAGAAAAAGAAAGGGCGCCAAGGGGCACCCCTGCCGCACCGAGCGCGAGAGTTGGAACCTCTCTCCGCGCACGCCCTGTATCAGCACCTGGCTATGAGCCGATGTGTAGAGTGCAGAGACCCCACGGATCCACTGAGGGGGGAAGCCCATCCTCTCCATAGTGCCTTCCAAGAAGGCCCAGTCCACCCGATCATATGCCTTCTCGAAGTCGAGAAGGAGCACTGCCAGATCCTCCTGCCGAAATCTAGCCAAAGCCGTAGCCTCCCAGAAAGAGAAGATGTTATCCAGGATGCTCCTATCCTGGATGAAGCCTGTCTGCGTGGAGTGGATGATATCCGGAAGGTGAGGCTGAAGCCGCCTGCTGATCGCCTTAGCTAGGACCTTGTAGGCCGTGCCTAGCAAGGTGATCGGTCTCCATTGTCTAATCTCCAGTCTGTCTCCTCCCTCTTTGGGGATCAAGTGAATCAACCCCTCTGCCATGTTGTCCGGCATGTCTCCCGACTCCATAATCTCCTGGAATGCCAATCTGAAACCCGTATGTAAGAGACCCCAGTACCTCTGGAAGAAAGCCACTGAGAGACCGTCCTCTCCTGGGCATTTGCCCCGAGGAAGTGCCTGAAGAGCCTCCTCCAGTTCCGTATCCGAGAAGGGGGAGAGAAGGGAGTGCTGCAAATGGGCCGGCACAACCGGTCTCGTGAAGCTCCAGACTGCCTCCCGAGCCGCTCTCACCCTGTCATCTGCTGGCTCAGCAGAGAGCAGATCCCTGTAAAAATCTGTGGCTATCGCCCGAACCCTGGGGGGATCCACAACCTGGCCATCAACCTGCCGAAGACGCCTGAGACCCTGCCCTGTCGCCTCAAAGAAATCTCGAGTCACTCTGTCTCCAGCCTGTGTCCAAAAAGAAGCCCGAGCATGGAATCGGAACTCCACCCTCCTCTCCTCGATGGATCTGATCTCTGTGTGAGCTGACTCCATCTGCTCTGAGATCCAAGGGCTCGAAGGATCCCTCTCCTGGAGTCTCTGAAGGGACGCTAGACTCCTCCGCAGGCTACTCTCCTGCTCTCTGAAGGCCTCCAGACGGTCCAGGGCAGCCTGTCTGAGCATCCTACTGATCTCCTGCAAGCCCCTGGCAAGATCGCTGGCTGCCGATCCTCTCCTGAACTGCAGCTCCTGCCAGACCTGCTCAACTCTGGTCGCAATCTCGGGCTCCTCTATGAGACAATCTGGAATCCGGACGCTCTGGCCTCGCTCTCCTCTCGTAGGGTCCTCGATCTGGAGAAGCACTGGAAAGTGGTCTGAAAACGAGGAGCCAGCAAGTATGCCCACAGTGCCACCTCTATCACAAGCCCACTCATCAATGTAAAACCTGTCGATGCGGGAAAGGTTAACTCCTGTGGCCCGTCTATCCGAGCGCGAGAAAGATAAACTCCCCTGCAACCTGCCAAACTCCGAGAGAGTCCACGGATCCTGGCCTCTCACCTGCAGCACTAGTTCCTCCCAGGCAGCGAGCTCCGGCCCATGAATGGTCTCCTGGCTGCCCCCCATCCTGTCCTCTGCATCCTCCAGCATGTTGCAATCCCCCCCTAGGCACCAATGGTCTGCCATGGGGAGGGACTGCCTAATGGTGCTCCAGAACTCGGCTCTCCCGGTCGCCCCATTAGGGGCGTAGAAGTTGAGGAAGCCAATGCGGTCTTCCCCAACCCAAAGGATGATCCACTGCGCTCGACCCTGGACCAGAGTGCCAGAATCCACAACCTCGGATAGAAGCTGCTCGCTGACTGAGATGCATACTCCACCCTGGTTCCCCTGGGAGCCATATGCCGGTGACCAAAAAGTGTGACTCCTGCCTGGCAAGATCTTCCCACAGGTGCGGGTACGCCCGGCAGAAAGGTGGTGTTCCTGGATGAAAAGGATATCTATGGGTCCTCCAACGAGAGCCCTCTGGATCTCCTGGCGAAGTCTGCCCCGACCAATGTAGCAGCGATGTCCACCGAGACCCTGGATGTTCCATGAGAGGATCCTCATGGATGAGCTATGACAAGTGAAGCAGCCGCCACTGGCTCACCCCTCTCAGCCGGCCCGGATGATCTGCCCTCCACTCTGTGAGTCTTGGGCGCCGGCTTGGAGGGAGAATAGTCACTGTCTGTCCGGGTGCGGAGTCTCTCCAGAAAGAGGGTGACCTGTCTCTGTGTCCAGCCCCACTCCGCCTTCGCCCTGTCCAGGGCATAGGCGTGAGACCAATCCTCTGCATATATGTATCTAAAGGTAGGTTGCACCCTCGGGGCGGCATGGAGGAGAATCAGTAGCACCGCCTCAACTGAGGTGTGGACCGGATCCGCCCGCCAATCTCCTATACCAAACAAGCTCATGCGGGCAGAGTGTAATCAGGTCTGCAATAGGTCCGTGAGCCCCAAGTCACTGAAGTGGTGAGAAAACTCCAGTATCTGATCACGCAAAACTTCCTCTACAGAGTTGCAATCCCATGCTGTGTCTGGGGCAACACTGAGAGGAAAGGAGAAGGCCACCATGCTGCTCACCACTGAAGGAGAACGAGAGGGATGGCACACCACGCAAACTCGCAAGGGCGCGACCAGTGTCTCGAACGGGCCAACATCCAGCTGGAGGCACCTGAAAAAACCGTAATCCACTGGGAGCCCCATCACTCGCGGGAGCCCCCCTTGCATCCTTTACATAAATCAAGTACGCGGAAAGATGCTTTTTCACTACTGATGAAATTGCCGAAACTGATATAATAGGAACAGATTCCCCTTTTAACTTTACATCCAAAACATGTTCTTTCCCTCTATGAGTCAAAGTGATTTTCCTATTGTATGTATTCACCACCGCATGTACTCTGTGGCACCATGGCATTCCCAACAAAACATCACATCCATCAAGTGGCATGATGAAAAACTCTTCGCTGTCCACATAACCCTGCAAATGAAGCCTGAGCTTCCCAATAATAGGAGTGACGGGTTCTCCATACCCAGGACAAGCCATGTTAGCCTCATATAACGGCTCCATCTCCTCTGCATGGATCCCCAATCGGCCAGCCAAATCCAGTGAAATAAAGTTGGCTCTAGCACCTGTGTCAAAGAATATCAAGGCATTTTGATCTCACTTTGCCCCATGCCCTGCACAACTCTGTCTCTTCACCACCTGGCTGTTCCCCAACAAGATCAGGAACTAACCCTGCAGAAGGTTTTGGTTTCTTTGACTTGGGCTCTCCTTTGGTGTCAGAGTCCTTTTGGGACTTTCTCTTGGGACAATTAAAAGACATATGTCCCTCTTCCGTACAGTAAAAACATTTCCGAGCATCCATCAAAGCCTCTCTCTCCTCAGGAGTTCTCTTGGGCATTGGCAACTTCTTATACCGCTTCTCTGTAGACCCTTTAGCATCACGCGAAGCATGCCCTGACTTTTCAGATTTCTTGCTTGAGCTTTTACTTCCTTTGAATCCAAATGATACTCCAGTGAGTAACGCATTAGCTGTCATAGCATTCTCTATCATCTGTGACATATTTGTTACTTGAGTCTTGATGCAAGTCACGCACTTCCTTGGGCAACCCACAACAATACTTCTCTACCTGCTCAGACAAAGGCACTGCACGATAAGAAGTAACTGGGAGTAAAGCTTCCCAAAACTTCTTGTTATAATCTTCCAGATTTTCACACTTTGATGCATCCAACTTGTGCCATGCAATCATTACATCCACCTCAAAAGTAGATGTGAGCCATACGGAAGAGAGCACCTTTTTAAATTGTACCCAAGTAGATGGTGCTATGCCCTGCAAAAGAAGAGTAGACCACCACTGCAATGCATTGCCTTTGAGAAAAGTCGCAGCTTTTCTCACCTTAGAGAACTTTGTGTAATTACCACCAGAAAAAGCAACATCAAACTGCTGTAAGAAGGTAAGTGCTTTTAATTTATCTTTGGCCCCACTGAATGTGTCAAATTTCACAGCAGCTCCCCCTTCCTTATAATCCTTCGCCTTTCCCATAGGCGTTAGATTATCGTAAGGAAGTGGCTTCACAAGATTGCTACCCCCAGCATTCATGCCCATCATAGGGTCAGCATTACCAATTCCCACACCTGGCATGCCATACATTCCAGCCATGTTTCCAAACATACCATTATGCATACCAGGCTGCATGCCCCCATACATATTTGCTTGCATTCCAGGTTGCATACCCCCAAACATGTTTCCTTGCATTCCGGACTACATACCACCATACGTATTCCCTTGCATACCAGGCTGAAAATTAGCTCCAAAAGTTCCTGGCATACCCATGCCTCCCTGAGGATAACCCCCAGTCATGGATTGGAACACCGAGCCACCACCAAAATAACCTGGATGCATAGACTGCTAAGGAATAGATGGCTGTCCGAAGAAGGAACTCTGAGAGTTAGCACCAAAAGCATGTTGCATGTTCGAAAACTGTCCAAAAGATGGATCCTGTGGGAAGAGGTGGGTTCTTAGAACGCACTTTCTTCTTCTTCTTTTCAGGCTCACAACGGGATCTCATAAATTCAGCAAACTTCTCACTTTGTGTGAGCTGCATAAACACATCCATAACACCGGCCAAACGATTTTTAAACTGATGAGCATCATCTTCCTCTTTACTAGGCATATCTTTTGGCTGTGTTACATCCTCATATTGCTCATCATCTGCAGCCTGTTTTCCTGCAAGAATATCCTCAAATTCATTTCTCTCAGGAGAGGTCGTGGCGGGGACGGTGGGGGTGTGTGGAAAGTAGTACAAGGCATGAATGCGTTGCTGAAGAGCTCGACGAGTATTTGGAGGTGATCAACAAGAGTTGCTAAAGTCGGTGAAGAGCTGGAGAGGGAGGTAGAGGTAGTTGGTTGGGAATTGGTGACAAGCAGAGCTGAAGTTGCCAGAGGTACCGGAGCAAGAGAAACGGCTACCACAAGTCACCGCACAAGCTGTGTCTCTGTGCAGAAACATGTGGCATGGTTTTAGAAATTCAATTCACACTTGTTTAAAGCTGAAATAAACTCAGCCTATGTTTGACTTGCAGTATTTGGAATATGTTACAGCAAGGTTTTCGGTGTTGGTTGGCAGGATGTGCTGGTCAAAAACCATGTGATGAACTGGTTAACTCCTCATGCTGTAAACAACATGGTAAATGCGTGGAGAAGAAAGATCAGCATGACTGCCATTATCCTATGCATGGGAAAAAATAAAGGCAACTTAAGGTTCTATTTGTGGATATGATTATTATTGGCAGGTATTGTGTGTTTTAATTGTCTATGAAAAAATAAAAATGACATGCAAAATGTTTAGAAGTCTGGCCGGAGGAAATGTCCACATGAGGTTGCTATACCTCCGATGAACCAAGGGTATGGATATGGCGATAATGTTTAGCAAATTGGGTGGCCATGCTCCCATGTTGTAGCTGTGATAGGGGTTTTATCCTATAATTGGTTTGCATATGTAATTGCATATTCCAATTATTAGTGACATTTTTGTACAAATGAATGGTCTTCACAACCTTCACAGAAATTAAATTTCATAGTCATTTTCTAAGCATAAAATCCTTTTTTCACCTTAAAATGCCAAAAACTAATTTGGTCCCACTGCTCAATGCTTATGCCACTGATGTCACATCAAGCATGACGCTTTCCAAAGCAATACCGGATGATCCCTCTGGTTCAAGTGCACGATGAGAAGCTGCCTTCCACGTGGCTGCTCTTTGTTGAAGGTCCTGTGAGTGCATGAGAGCCATGACAGCCATTTGGACATTGTCCCTCTGTATTACACCGTCCTCCCCCTTTTGCATGGCTACCCCTAGCTTCCATACCTGCGTTATAAGCAGTGCATTGAGATGTTGATCCGCAAAGACAGGGTAGCATAGCATGGGAACGCCCATGTGAATGCTCTCCAGTGCAGAGTTCCACCCACAATGCGTCAGAAATCCACCAACCGCCACATGGCCCAGCACTTCGATTTGCGGGGCCCAGTTGATGATGAGGCCATGGCTCTGTGTTCGTTCTAGGAACCCTTTTGGGAACAAACTGCTCCCATCTCGTGCCACCCATAGGAATGGCTGCTTGCTTTCCTCAATGCCAGCAGCAAACTCTACAAGCTGATTTTGTGTCAGGGAAGCCATACTACCAAATGAGATGTAGAGCACGGAACCCCCCTCTTGTTTGTCAAGCCAGTGGAGGCAGTCACTTTCTTCTTGGTAGAAGTTTGCACTTATGGTTGCATTGTTGTCTAAGCGAGGCGGAAGGATGGGCCCCACATAACGCACATGGGTTGGGCAGGTAGAGGCTTTGAGGCTAGGGGCTTCCAGCTCTTCAAATGTGTTCACCACAATGCAAGCTGTATCTTCAATACCATTTAGTCTCTGCGTGAAGTACTTCAAGCGCTCTGGATCACGAAATGGCAATGCAGCCAGAAACTCTGATCGCGTAAGACTAATGCCTCCTGTCTCCACATCAACATTGTTAGGATCATCATCATCTGCATAGACATAAAATCAAGTCCATCAGTCTCATCCCGCCTGGCGTGGCCATTATGAATCATTCTCAAAAGTTCAACTTACAGCTGGCATTTCCTAGCCTGTGTTTGAATGACCACGCAATAAGCCATTTGTGGTAACCTTCAGATTTTAGTTCTCTCCCGCACCCCCCCCCTCTCTCTCTCTCTCTCTCTCTCTCTCTCTCTCTCTCTCTTCAAAATCCAGTTAATTGATCAATCTCAAAACCACTTTACTAGTTTTAAAATCATGTAAACATGAAGAAAAAACATAAATCAGTTCGGCTCCTCTAGCATGTTAAAACATAAATCGGTTCGGCTCCTCTATCGCATGTTGGCATAGTGGTTCATGAATTAGTTTCCTAATAGGGAGATCTTGGGTTCAAGTGTTTTGTGGTTCAATTGCACATCAGTGTCATCACATGGATCATGTGGTCCACTAGCAGATCTTTGGTTCAAGTGTTTTGTGGTTCAATTGCAGATGAGTTGTCATCACATACGTAAAAATCTCCCTCTCTCTCTCTCTCTCTCTCTCTCTCTCTCTCTCTCTCCACCCACTTGATGAATTTCAACTTGAATGTTTTATGATCAATTTAAGAACCAATTCAATTTCTAAAATTCTTATTCTTACTCCTGTGTGGTCTTTATATTATATATTTGCTCTCTCAAATCATTTTTGGCCTTCCATAGGCATCAATATATTTATTCTTATATGTGTGTGTGTGTGTGTGTGTGTGTGTACATACACACACACACACATAGATATGTACATATGTATATATACATGAGCGCGCGCGCGCGCACACACACACACACAAATATATGTATATATACACACAAACACGCACACATACAAATATACATACATACACACATATATACATACAGATATGTACATATGTATATATATACATACACACGCACACATACAAATATACGTATGTACATACATACATGCATACACACACATAATTATCTACCGACCAACACATATTTCATTTATAAATAGAGCCTAAAAAACTAAATAGTTGTAGTACCAGGGATTTTGAATTTTCCGCTTCTCATCTCCACCGTAGAGGCCAACGCCATCCCATTGGTGGTCCAAAATATCACTCTCTTGATCCCTAGCTTAGTAGCGAGAGATTGAGTCCATGGAAAGAAAGAATCTGCAATAATACACGTGATGGGGTGTGGGGTAGCCCGAGAGTTGATGATCATCTCCTCAAGCAACCCTTGCTGCGATGCAATGCTCTTGAGAAGGGCCTCCATCTTGTGACGGGTATCGAGCATGCTTTGTCCGGGCAAGGGCGGCTCTTGGTACCCACCAGGGATAATGGCAAACCTAACGTCCAGGCCATTAGCAGCACTGTGTTGAGGATGTGGTTTGATGCGATCATGGGCCTTCTCTGTGTTGAGGAAAGTGATGACAAAACCACGCAAGGCCAGGTGCACGGAGAAATTAAGCATGGGGTTGATGTGCCCTGGGGCAGGCATTGGAAGGACCAAAGCATGGGGACTAGCTACGAAAGGAGCTGTAGAAGCATCCATGGCAAGAAGAAGCTCAAGGTCTCTCACTAGAGAAGGTAGTGTGAGCTTTACAGACACGGAACCCATCGCCCATTTTATGCATCCCACAACTTTCGTTCTGCCCTTTGAAAAACCATCGCTAAGGCGGGTTTCACAAGCGTCCGGCGGACGCAGCAGCAGCGTGTCAGGCAAGGCAGGTACACACTTTTTGGCTGCGTCCGCAGACATCCCCAAGGTCCATTTCACAAAGGCCGCCCGTCTGCAAAGATATGATTCCAAAAAGCCCGCCCATTTCACAAACGTCCGCTCGCCCATTTATACTCGCATGCAGAGATGGCGGGAGCAGGGTGTGACGGGGCGAACCGGTCACACGAAGCAGGGTTTCCCATCCGTGAGTAGGCATGCCACCTACCCGACGCGAGGAGGAGGTGTGAATAGTGAAGGCGGGCGCGTCCAGTACGTGGTAGATATGCACTGGACGGGCATTTGGCCACGCACGCGTCCGCAGACGTGTGTGAAACCCACCTGAGACTATGTTCAATAGCCTCACCTTTTTGTCAACACGCATACACATTCCTTTTTGGGAAAAAACAAGCTTTCCTTTTCTCCACTGTGAAAAAGCATTTTTCCCACTAAAGTCTTATGTGAAAGATTCTCTATAGTGTGAAATTGATTTCATATTTTAAAATTGTAATGATCGATTTATTTTATTTTGCCTCGTCTTTCCTCAAAACCACTTCAGCAAACTTCAATGATTTAACTGCATTTGAACAACCATTTCTTTTTTGGGACCAATAATATTTATTCATATTAACTGTTCAAAAACTGGCATACATCACCCCCAATAATATTTATTTATATTAACTGTTCAAAAAACTGGCATACATCACCCCCAAAGACTCAACTCTCTACTCTTTTTTAACCTCATTCAAGATTTTACATAAAAATTTCCATCTTTCATCCGTACACAAGAAGCAAGATTGATCCCACGAGATCTGATATCCCAGCAATAAGCAAGCCTCCATCATGGTCTCAGTAGTGCAGCCCCAGGGAGACTATTTTTCTAACACACCCCCATGCTTTGACCAAACCTTGGCAGTAGATCTAGTGCCAACCGGGTTCTCAAAATGTGTGATCCGTTTGTTTTTCCTTGTTGCGGTACCATCTCTAAGTTTTAGGACCAAATCTTGGAGGCCTTTTCTTCTCAATCCAACACCTCACCTGAGCAGCAGCCAACAATCCATCATTAGGGAGAGAACCCTAGTATGCATGAAGCTTAACCAATATCAGGGGATACATTCAAGGCATATTCCTGTGCAGGTTCTGAATCAAAGCATAAAATGGGGCTAGGGTTAAAGCATATCACGCTTTACAAAAATATTAAAATTCAAGTCTAAGTTTGATAAACCAAAGCTTTCCAAAATAAATCAAAATGTGCACAAACTAGCACATGTATATACAAAGCTTGTTTACAAAAAAGGTGTGCCAAGAAATAATATTGTGCGTATTCTCCTCAATCTTCAGAATCCTCTTCGCCTATAAAATAGTCACAACAATAAATTGGTAAATAAATATTTCATAATAAGTATACAAACCATAACCACACACATGTTAGCCAGGTGTAAGTAACCCAAGAATCACCCTTCCATACAAACCAACTATAATAAACATTAGAGGCCCCAACCATATGTCAATGTATATCAAACGTATTAATATTTGTAATGGCATCACCCATGATATTAACATGATTTGGTGTGATACAAAGATAATACAATCACCCCCAAATTATCTAAGAGGTTAGAATAATATTTTTAAGAGAGCTTAAAATATATTCCCATAACATTCACTCTTGCTTGAGTTTACAATTGCCCTTAATTGCAGTGAAAAGGGAAGGCATGAAAGTCCCATCTTGTATCTTCACACGAGGATGATTTTGGAAAGTCACCAAATATTTAATATATTGATTTTCAGTACGAGTTGATGTAATCTGATGATCAATGACAGAATCTGGAATCAAAACTTCTTCCTAACCCTCAATAAGAGATGATTCCTCATACAGAGGATAAGTGGGAAGCGTTTCCCTGAAAGGTTTTAATAAACTCACATGAAATGAGTTATGAATCTGCCAAAGAGAAGGTAATTCAAGTCTATAAGCAACATCATTAATTTTGTGAATCACGTTAAAAGGTCTATAAAATGTTGGGGCAATCTTAACAAATGGAAAATTTTCAACACTTTTAAGTTTGTGTTTCTCAATTCTCAAAAGTACATAATCAATTCTTTCTCTAACATTTTTTCAACTAGTCTCTGGATCTCTTTTTACTCAAGCATGTTAACTCGATAAGGAGCTTTACATGGAGAAGAGCTACTAGGGATTATTTCAATTTTATGGCCTTCTAGACAAGATTTAGGTAAGCCAAGAGGTAGGTCATCCATAAAGCAATTAGAGAACTTTGAGATGAAAGAATCATGAGAAACATTTGGTTTAGAGTCACATGACTGCTAAGCTCGCTTTGACAAACATAAAAAATGTCTTCTTTTTTCTTACAGCTCTTTTTGCTCGGGTATAAGTTAAAAGTGGACCTAAGTCACCCTTTATCTAACATTGGAGAAAAATTTCTGTCACCTTCCATTAACCACATGGTATGAGTTTCATAATCAATCTAAGGATTATGCACATGTCTCCATGGCATTCCTAAGATAACATCAATACCTTACAAAGGAGCAACTAGGAATGTTCTCTATTCTTTTAGTGAATCCATTTCAAATTCTAGATTCTTAACCTCTTTGGTGCAATTGTACTTAGTACCTTGAAATGCAGCTTTCACTTTATAACTAGAGTACGATGCATCTAGGTTAAGTGCTTTTAATGCCTTTTCAGAAATGAAGTCATGTGAGCTACCATCATCATGCAATATAGAAATTGATTTTTCTTTTATTTTTCCATAAATTCTCAATAAAGCATGAATTGAAAGCTTACCTTCATCCGAATAGTCAGGGTCAGAATTACCCTCTTGCTTGAAAGAATCATCGTCATCCTCTTCAATAACGCTGAGATGAGCCACAGGTGAAAAGTTCTTTTTCTTCTCGAGACAGTCTGGTGCAAGGTGTCCTTCCTTGTGACATCTCGAACACTTGATGATTCGATTCTTCTACTGACCATTAGAGGGTTTGTTGTTATTGTCTTTCCGAGCATCTACTTTGACTACATCTTTACTCTAGTGTATCTACTTTGACTACATCTTTACTCTGGTACATCCTAGATTTATCAAAAGTACTTAAAGGAAAAGATGGTTTAGAAGAATTCGGAAAAGACTTTTCCTACATCCTGGAATCTCTAGAGATAGATGTTTTGCATTCAGAATTTAAAGCAAGATCTATAGCATAACTAAGACCATGAGGATGAAACATATTTAGATCAGCCCTAATAGTAGGCTTAAGAACACCAATGAATTTTCTTCGTTGCTCTTTTTCTTTGACTTTTTCAATCACTTGGACCTATAATAGAATGTCTCAGAATTTGTCGATAGAAGCTTGGACATTCTCTTTCTCGGCCTGGTGTAAAATGTCACATTATTGTCGAGCTTTGGGCTTATATTGAGAAGGTAAAAGGGCTTCTTTAAGAGTTGTTGCAACTCTTTCCATGTCATAGGTTGATGTTTACCTTGCTTGATCACATTCCATTATAAAGCACTAGTGTCAATCAAGTGATTACAAGCACACTTAATCTTGTCCTTTTCTGAGAAATTTTCACCCTTAAAAATGGTCATCCAACTAACTGAGCCATGTAATAAGTACTCGGGCATCTTTCTTGCCATCATAAGTTTTGGAAAGTGAAAGCCTTTTGGCTAATTCGCGAATCTTTCCTTGAACTGTGAGCATGCAAAGTAGCTTTGACAGTATACCTAACATGATCACTTTTCTCCTTATTGGAAGAATCATGCTTGTGCTTAGAATGCTTCACATGACACTCCAACTTGCGTCGGAGTTCACGCTCATTGTAATTTGCTCTTGATGTGTAAAAGTTTGCTCTTGTATAGTGGGTTGTGCAGGTAGATTGGCCATTGCAAATAAATAAAGAAAGAAAGTACAATTTTATGATATGGATAAATAAATAAAGACGAGAAACTTAGCACTTGAGCCGTATTGAATTCAGGGTTGAAGTCGTCAAATGGTCAGTGTGGCCAAGAAGCTTGAGTTTCGATTGACTTTGACAAGATTTTTAAAGCCACTTCAAATTTGTTGAGTATCTAGTAAAAATCGTGCCGAAGCTTGATGTGAGAAAGAAACTGAAGCCAAAGATAAAACCTCCAAAAACTTTCGATTTTTGATCCCCTTTTATGCCCAAAATTTTGGTTTTTGCAAGAGGCCTTCCAATTTTTCGAAAAGAATGAACATAAACCTTTTGTGTAATTTTATGCAAATTTTAGGACATGAAATTTTCCTTTTGTTGAGCTCCTCTTTTTTTTTAAAAGACCTTTGAGAGCTTTTAAAGATAAGCTTGTATAAGCTTATAATAATTATAAGCTTGTATAAGCTTATAATAATTATAAGCTTTTTGTAAGCTTACAATGTTAAGTTTTTTTAAAAGGTTATAATATTAAGCTTGTAAAGCTTACAAAATCTTTAAAAGAAGTGACGACCTCTCATTGTAAAAACCTGCACAGCCTGACTGTAGAAGAAATCCATTCTGCACGTTTTATCTTTGCCACTGCATCGCCCATGAATGGGAAGGAAGAAACAAAAGTTCAACTGCTTTAATTTTTCCACCTGCAAGGTTGGATTTAATCCAGTTGATTACTTCTTTTTTAATCCAACTGATTAATTCTTTTTTAATCTAAAAAGAAATTCAACCTGTAACGTTTCATGCTTCTTCTCCAAAATTGACTTATGGAACTTTTTCCACCCTACATTATGGAATTTTCTCTATCAGAATGATTTACCAATCTGATGGTTGGTCTTAAACCTCCTTCAATAGTTGAATTTATCCATATAGTTGGATCATAGAGGCTATGAATTTGGAAAAACCGCTTTTCAATAAAAAGGATGGTTTGGTGGTTTCTGCAAGAGTGGTTTGCCACCTCCTTGATCTTTTAGTCTTTGCTCTTTGGATAAAAGCTTGCAACTCTTGCAACCTTTGAATTAAGACTTCAAGCTTTTAAATCTTGCCTCCATCTTCCTAGACTCATAGCTCTAATATCACTGACACGGATCCAATTTTAAGAAAATAGGAACTTGCAAGAAAATAGACTATTCAACCCACTTAACACATCCAATTTTAAGAAAATAGGAGCTTGCAAGAAAATAGACTATTCAACCCACTTAACACATCAAAAGACCACAAGTTTAACATATTCAAGATTTGAATAAATAAAAAATAAAAATACTTAGCTCAAGATACGTCTCAAACATTGGGTGCAATCATCCCCCCTTATATGTGTAGCCTCTCCCCACACAATCTCCCCACACATGAGTATTTACGTAATTCTTCATTCCAAAATAGGCTATAGCCTCCAAAAATACAGAAAAATGCTTTTACTTGCATGACACTCTCTTATGATCAAAATAGAGTGTCCATAAATTGAGACTAGGGTTAAAGAATATCACATTTTACAAAAATATTAAAGTTCAAGTCTAAGCTTGATAAACCAAAGCTTTCTAAAATAGATCAAAATGTGCACACGCTAGCACATGTATATACAAAGCTTCTTTACAACAAAAAGGTGTGCCAAGAAATGTAAGATCCATGTCCCCACTGCGCAACGAATTCAGGGGTGCTAGCAGCGGAAGTAGCACTTCTTGCGCGGGGTAGGGTCCCACACTCGGGGCCTCGCCCACCACGGATATCCGGACAAGAGACTAATCCATCGGTTCTTCCAAAACTGAACCCGGAAAAACTTCCCTTCGCCGGAAAGTACAGGCGATTCCTCCAGGATAAAGTTTTCTCTAACGTAGTCAAAAGCCTTAACTAACTAAACTGATCTGACCAAACCCGTAGTATCAAAGTCAAATCAAGGAAAAGATTGCACTTGGATCATAGAGACCAACGCTTTTTTCCTCATTGAGAGGCACAGCCGTTAATTCTTTTCCATAGAACAATTTTTATTCGGGATTTACTTCATCTATCATACCATAATAAAATTGAGTCTCATTTTTGGGATCCATCAGTCCAGCCTAACCCCATGCAGTCCCGTGGGTTAGCCAACCGCCCACCAACCACTGTAGTGATGAGATCCAATTAAGAATTTGGTTAGGTTTTGTCCTGGGTACCAGGGAAAAGAGTTCCCAGGCCCCCTAGCCGAATATTCATGCAAACTTAAAACTAGTCACACCACTTACACACCCAATATGAAATTGCCTTTTTCACAGAATCAGCATCTTCTAAAAATAATCTTTTAATGAAACCATTATGTCACTGATAATAATCCTCAAAATCTCCGGTTGAATTCTTATTTCCAATCATTCCTTCATCGATGTACTTATGGCATCATTGGCAACTAGAACGCTCACCACTTGTCCACTCAGGGGCCTTTTCGATAGTTCCTAGCTCATAGTAACCGGCAATATATTCACATATCAAAAATGGAATCTCCGTTTTGAAGATCAGCAAGATCAACCAATGGATCCATATAAAAGAGCCATGGACTCATCCGTTTTTGAGGACCAGCAAGGTCAATCAACCAGATCCATGCCCGAATTCAAAAAATAACTCTTATTCCTTGTTCGAATATCTTCCTTGACGTACGTGTGGGTATCTTCGGCGATCCAGAGCTCGAGCACCGTATGGTCAGCACTCTCTAGGATCCTTCATAGGTCACCTAGCGCTTCACTCATAGGCCGCTTCCTTGGTCCCTCATCCCCACTGTACCGGAAGCTCACCATTTAAATCAAACCGAGGCTGGTCAAGACCTCGGTCGACCTTGCTACGCGAGATGTCCTTCGTTGACTCTCCGTCAGGCAGTTACAACTTTAACAGATAGGTCTAATGACCTTATTCACAAGACGGTCAAAATGCTTCCCCAGCATTCTTGACATAAAACAGTCATTTAAAAACAGATTTCACATACAAATACAGTTCCAATAATATTTCCATTTTTTCTCATCACTCCACATCCTTTCACATTAGTCTCCATCTTTTCTCATCTTCTCACAATTTTTTTTTTCATCGATCCCTATCACGTCACATCATTTCCACATCAAATCACATCCAATCGCATCATCCACACATCAATCCACATCATCCATACATCCATCCACATCAACCACACCAATCCACATCATCCATACATCCATCCACATCAATCCACATTATCCACACATCCATCCACATCTTCCATACATCCATCCACATCAATTCACACGTCAATCCACATCATCCATACATCCATCCACATCAATCCACATTATCCACACATCAATCCACATCATCCATACATCCATCCACATCAATCCACATTACCCACACATCAATCCACATCATCCCTACATACATTCACGTCAATCCACATTACCCACACATCATCCCTACATCCATTCACGTCAATCCACATTACCCACACATCAATCCATATCATCCATACATCCATCCACATCATCCACATTATCCACTCATCCATCCACATCAATCCACATTACCCACGCATCAATTCACATCATCCATACATCCATCCACATCAATCCACATTACCCACACATCAATCCACATCATCCCTACATCCATTCACGTCAATCCACATTACCCACACATCAATCCATATCATCCATACATCCATCCACATCAATCCACATTATCCACTCATCCATCCACATTAATCTACACGTCAATCCACATTATCCACAGATCAATCTACATCATCCATACATCCATCCACATCAATCCACATTACCACACATCAATCCACATCATCCCTACATCCATCCACATCAATCCATATTCATTTCATAAGTATTTCCATTCTCATCTAATCACATCTTTTTCTATCTCATCACTTATTTCCTCATTTATCCTCATCTACTTGCATCTACCCATACATCTTATCACTTCACATACATTAACATCTATCCAGTTTACATCACATCTTATCACATCCATTTCACATCACATCTCATTCATTTTACATCACATCTCATTCACATCCCGATTCACATGCAAACACATTCATTCACGTCCCTTATTGTTCATTCACATCCCGATTCACTGTTGCCATATATATATAGGCAGTGATGTGTGTGAACACACTTAGGACCGCCGGGGCACTTTTTCCCTCTTTAGGAGGTTTTTTCCCCCGGCTTGTATATACGCCCATCCTTCTAGGGCTAACTTATCTTTGTACATTGACACAATCTAATACACTTTGTGTTGTGTGCATTCTTGCTTCTTCTTCTCCAAGCTTTGTGTACTTTCTTGCAACCCTAATTCCAACAATTGGTATCAGAGCAGGCATCGGCTCCCAGGGCTACACCGTCAGCACCCTCCGACTCACGTTCTCCGATTGAGGTGAGTTTTCACGAGCGCTTGTAGGTCCCTATACTTTGCAAATAGACCCGTAGGGCTTTGCGTTCTCAGAATTTGCATCTGAGGTCGTTTCGGGCTCCGTTTTTGCATTTCAAGTTCTGCACAGGTGTTTTCGTCATTTTCTGCAGAAATTTCGACAGTGCAGTTTTCTGCAAAACAGGCATATGTACTCTATTGTGGACCGTGCTACATAGCACGAGTTGTTTTCTATTCAGTCTTTGCTTCATTACAGGCAGCTTTTGCATCAGTTTCAGTCAGTGGCCATGGCTGATAACAGCAATGATGTATTTCGCATGTTGTCTGCTGAAGACAAACTGGATGGAGACAGCAACTACCCACTTTGGGCATACATGATGCAGCATGTTTTGGTTGCAAAAGGAGTGTGGAACATTGTGCAGGGTATGGATGTACGTCCAGGTTCTGTGGATGTAGGATCTGTTGAGGATGTTGCAGGTTCTAGTAGCTCTACTGTTGGTGCTGTTTTACCCACTGCTGAACAAGCTCGTTGGGATGGTAAAGATGCGCAGGCTCATGCCTTGATTGCACTTTCTGTCAAACGTAACATCACCCCACATATTCGTTCAGCTAAAACAGCAAAACAGGCTTGGGATATTCTAGTTGGTTTGTATGCAGGTCGTAACGAGGCAAAAATCGCTTACCTGCGTAAAGAGCTAGAATTGAAGATTATGCAAGAAGATGATGACATGAATGTTTTTCTTGTTGAGATTAAAGATCTCAAAGAACAGTTGATTTCTGCAGGTGAGATTATTCCTGATCATTCTCTTGTGCAGACTGTTCTTGATGCTTTACCTAAGACATATCAGACTTTTGCTTCCACATGGAGACTTCTTAATGAGGACAGACCTGATGCTGTCAAGTATGATACTTTAGTCAACAAGCTCTTGCAAGAAGCGCAGTCCAGGCAAAACAAGGCCAGGCAGCATGCAGTTGATCAAGCATTTATTGCTGCCCAGCAGCAGAGAAGAAGTGGTAAGGCAGCCCCTTCCACTGTTTCTTCTCCTATTAGTAGGTCTGCAACTTCTTCTCCTTCCACAGGTAGTAACAATAAGTCTGAGAAGGCTCTTGATAAAGGCAAGAAAAAGACCAGGTGCAACTATTGTAAGGCAAATGATCATGTCATTAAGAATTGCCCTAAGCTAAAGGCTAAAGAGGCAAAGAAGAAAGAGTCAAATGCAGCCACAATAGCGGATGCTTCTACAAATGCAGATTCTGCAAATGTTGTGCAGGATATAGAATGGGCGTTTAGCGTGTATTGCCAGTATGACCCATCTGTACATGATGCATGTTTGGCAGTTTCTGTTGACTCTCATGTTTGGTATTTTGACAGTGGTGCTACAAAGCACATTACCTCGCATCGTGATATGTTCACTTCTCTTGAGGCTGTCCCTAATGGGAATACTGTCACATGTGCCAATAATGCTTCTTACCCAGTGAAGGGCGTTGGTAAAATTATGCTTACTGCTGCAAATGGCAGCGCTTTCACACTTTCAGATGCTTTGTATGTGCCAGGGATAAAGAAGAATCTATTGTCTGTCTCTGCGCTTGCTAGACTTGGATTTGTAGTCAAATTTGTGGATGACAGATGTACTGTTCATGATTTGACTTTTGGTGATACGATTATTGCATCTGGAACCTTGTTTCGTGGGCTGTATAGGCTCAATTCTTATGACAAGTGTGTGGAAGATTCAGCAAATGCAGTTTCTGATGAAAAGGCAGTTTCAGATGCAAAACTATGGCATGCTCGTTTTGGTCATCTGAACTTTGCTAGTTTGCTGCGTTTGCAGAAATTTGATATGGTTGCTTCATTGCCCCCTCTTGAGGCACCATTGAAACATGTTTGTGAAGGCTGTATTTTGGGCAAAATGCAGCGTTCTGCGTTTCCAAAGGATGGTTCTGTGCGGGCCACTCGCAAATTGCAGCCTGTACATAGTGATGTATGTGGGCCTATGCAAACTCCGTCATTTGGTAAACACTTGTACTTCGTGACTTTCATTGATGATTACTCAAGGCATGCATGGGTATATCCACTGAAGGCAAAGTCCGAAGTGTTATTGTGCTTCAAACAGTTTTTTCTTATGGTTGAAAATGTATCCAATTGTACTGTGGGCACCCTCCGTACTGATCGAGGGGGGGAGTACATGTCTAAAGAGTTTGATGCATTTCTGGCTAGTCGTGGGATAAAACACCAATGTACAATGCCATATACCCCTCAGCAAAATGGTGTTGCTGAGAGGAAAAACAGGTCACTTATGGAGATGGCACGATGTATGGTCAAGAGCCAAGCTTTGCCACATGCGTTTTGGCTTGAGGCTGTCATGTGTGCTGCATATGTACTCAACAGGTGTCCCACTAAGGCTTTGCAGTCTATTACTCCATATGAAGCTTGGCATGGCAGGAAGCCTTCTATTGGTCACTTGCGTGTCTTTGGTTGCTTGGCCTATGCTTTAGTGCCTGTGCAACAACGCAAAAAATTGGATGATAAGGCTGTCAAATGCATTTTTGTTGGTTATAGTGCTGAAAGTTCATGAGGATAGGGCTGAAAATGAGCAGGCTAGAGGTATGCCTAAATGGCTGGTGCAAACCTTGCGTGATAGTAAGATTGATGCACCTATGCCTAGTCGTACTCGTTCAGGTTTTCAGCATGCCTCTTATGCATCAGATTGTTATGCTTTGGCTGTGTCTAGTATGTGTGAAGAGGAAGAACCTCTTTCATTTGATGAGGCACAAAATTCAGAAAATTGGTTGGCTGCAATGCAAAGTGAATATGATGCTATAACGAAGAATGGTACATGGTCTTTGTGTGATTTGCCTATTGGTAAAAAGGCCATTGGATGTAAGTGGGTTTTTAAGTTGAAACGAAAGCCAGATGGCAGTGTTGATCGCTATAAGGCTAGACTTGTTGCAAAGGGTTATGCTCAAGAAAAGGGCATTGATTTTGATGAGACCTTTGCTCCCACTTGTCGTATGACTACCATTCGTAGCATTTGTGCATTGGCAGCTCATAATGGTTGGAATGTACATCAGCTGGACATAAAGACTGCGTTCTTAAATGGAGATTTGCATGAGGAGGTGTATGTATCGCAGCCTCGTGGTTTTATTCAAAGAGGGCAGGAAAACAAAGTGTGCAAGTTAAAAAAGGCTTTATATGGTTTAAAGCAAGCTCCACGAGCTTGGTATGAAAAAATACATGCATATTTGACTGCACATGGGTTTCAGAATAGTCCAACAGAAAGCACTTTGTATGTTAAACGTGTGGATGGTGTACATCTAATCATTGCTCTCTATGTCGATGACATGCTGCTCACAGGACCAAATGAGAGTCATATTGCTGATTTTAAGGCTGATTTGAATGCCTCTTTTGAGATGTCAGATTTGGGGCATTTTGCATCATTATTTGGGGATACAATTTAAGCAGTGTGATGGAGGTATTGCTTTGTGTCAGACAAAGTATATTGAGACATTGTTGCGGAGATTTGGCCTTGAAGACTGCAAGCCTATTGCTACTCCAATGGAGACAGGTTTGAAGTTGAGTCTTCATGATGCTGGAGATCACTTTGATGTCACACTCTATCAGACAGCTGTTGGTTGCCTCATTTATGTATACATTACGAGGCCGGACATTCAGTTTGCAGTCTCACAGGTGAGCAGGTTTATGCATAGCCCAGGGTCTCAGCATTGGAAGGCAGTTAAACGCATCTCTCGCTACTTGAGTGGCACCATACATCTTGGGTTGTTTTATCCCAAGGGGGGATCGTTGCCGCCAGTTTTACATGCTTTTTCGGACTCAGATTGGGCTGGTTGCTATGACACAAGAGTGTCCACAAGTGGTTTTTGTTTCATGCTCGGTAGCTCATGCATATCCTGGTTGAGCAAGAAGCAACCTACTGTGGCCACTTCTAGTTGTGAAGCTGAGTACAGGGCAGCTTTCACAGCTACGGTTGAGTGTGTGTGGCTCAGACGGCTTATGGCTGACTTGGGTGTTGGACAGGAGTCTGCCACCTCTATCTTCACTGACAGTCAGAGTGCATTGGCAGTTGCGAGAAACCCAGTTTTTCATGCTCGCACAAAGCACATTGAGGTGCATTATCACTATGTCAGGGAGAGACTCTCAGCATGAGAGATCAGCTTGGCCTATGTGCCAACACAGGACAACCTCGCCGATCTTTTCACAAAGGCACTTCCTCATGAGAAGTTCGAAGCTTTCCGCAAAGCTTTGGGCTTGCTTCCCTTTGTGGACTGATCTACTTCGGGCATGGCACTCCCCTATACATGAGTGCCAGCTCTCGTTCACACCATCACTCCCAGGGGGGATTTGTTGCCATATATATATAGGCAGTGATGTGTGTGAACACACTTAGGACCGCCGGGGCACTTTTTCCCTCTTTAGGAGGTTTTTTCCCCCGGCTTGTATATACGCCCATCCTTCTAGGGCTAACTTATCTTTGTACATTGACACAATCTAATACACTTTGTGTTGTGTGCATTCTTGCTTCTTCTTCTCCAAGCTTTGTGTACTTTCTTGCAACCCTAATTCCAACATTCACATGCTAACACATTCATTCACGTCCCTTATCGTTCATTCACATTTCGATTCACATGTTATCACATTCATTCACATCCTATATCATTCATTTTCTCAACTTGCTTGTCATCATATTGTTATTGTTTCCATTAATAATAGGTTATGTGTTTTCGTGGTTTTAGTTGTCATGGCTAGGACAAAGTCCACAGCCCATCGTGCCTCAACAAACAATCCTAGTGTGCGAGACAAGTAGGAAAGGGCAAGAACATATATATTATGAAACAAGCTTAGAAGACCCGAATGAGGAACTGTGCCAACATGCTAAAAGAGATTTGCAAGGTCCAAAAGCACATGTTCGTTGCCATACCAAGACTTCTCTTCCAGAGGTTGATCAGGGGTATATGTGCTGCGGATTATAGCCTGCTGAATATGCGCTGGCAAGATTCTGCCCTGGGATGCCTCCAAGAGTTTGTGGAAGACTTCCTTGTGGAGTTATTTCATGATAGCTATGTCCTTGCAGCACACGTTCATCGTGTTGCCATCATGCCCACGGACATGGCTTCTCTTTGGCGTCTCCGTTTCAAGTACGACAAGACCCTTGAGCATGTCGTTATTCCTATCAGAGAATGAGGGAGATCTTAGAGTTCTCCTCCCATTCTGAGGTAAAGGGTTAGGGTCGAGGAGATGCCAATCACACATAATCGAGACACTCGCTCGAAGAGGAGGGCTGAAACCTTGGGAGACAACCAAACGTTGAGAATGCGCAGGAAGGAGGAGATGAAGAGAATGCAGCGCAGCTGAGCGGGCATAGGAGCAAGTACAAGAGACCCTACGATAGCTGGAGGAGGAGAGGAGGGCTAGGGCCGAAAGCAAAAGAGTGCAGGAAAGAAGAGATCGGGAATGAAGGGATAAGAATTTGAGCTTTGTGCGACAAACTCGCAGGCCCTCGAATATCTGAGGCTGTACTTCGAAGTTTGTTTCTCGATTCGCAATGTCGACTACTTTTTCATTGTTGGCGCCGGCAAAGTAGATATTCTATCTGACTCGGGCAGGGAGGTCAACAACGATTTAATGTCCCTCATTCTCAGATTGGTGGCATTATAATGTATCTTTTCACTTGTGGAGTCCATTGTAATTTTCTCCAAATTCATGTTCGGCTTGTGTTTATAGCCTCGTCATTTCAAGACTACCAGCAAAACACCAGTCGTCATCGTTGTATATGGTGAATTCTTTGTTCTCAGTGGTCCTTGCATCTCAGGTCACTAGCATGATCGACGTCTGCCAACGATTGGTTCTACAGCTACATCATCGACCTGATGCAAATCGTGTTCTTTTCATAACATGAGGAGTAATTTGCTTAATTTTTTTCATTCCTACTATTCATGGTTTGGATTCGTTTTTCTTATACATAATTCTCATTCCATCTTTTTGCTACTTGTAGTTCCCATTGGAGTTTGGTGATGTACCACCTGTCGACCAAGAAATGTTACTTGGTCAATTCCATTGGTGGCACTCATGCTAACGGTATAGTGTGAGCATGCAATAAAGATAATTTAATTTTTTGGTTATCATATGGACATTGTATTTATATTATTATTTTGTTTGAGATGCAGATCCTTCAGGAAATTCATTCCAGCCGGAGGGTGTCACCCAAGAAGATTTTGTAAGTTGTGCAAGATATATTAGATGTAGGGTTCCACGTCAATCGGATGGTAGCTCCTGTGGTTAGCGTGTCACATTACATGCCTTCTTGTTGATGCACTCTGCTCGAAATACCATCAGAGGATAGTTTTGTACATCACATTCTAAATACCTTTCTCAGAGTCTTTTGTTTAATGTCTGTTATTCATCCTTGACCTTTCTTTTGGTTTTTTGGCAGAACCCCCACATTGAATTCTTACGAGGAGGAGGACTACAAGATTTTCCAGAGTGAGCTTATTGAACAAATAATCAACCAAGTTAGTATTAGGCCCTGGGATGTCCCCTATCCTTTCGCGCCACCGGCCCCACGATGGTGCACCCCTGCCCCCCTCGATGCAATGCTGAGGGAATTATCCACCTTCATAGTCCCGATCATCCTCCTCTCAGTCGTGTGGAGTCCCCCCTGACAGTTCTGATCCTCCACCACCCCAAACATCATAGGGGCTTTGTAATTTTTACCTCTGTATGAAAGTTATCAATGAAATATACATTCTTTGTACGGGTCATCTTTCAAGACAAGACTACCCCCTGTCATGTTGTTGTGGTCTTTTTGTAATAAACATCTCTTGTTAAGAGCACTGTGTTATAGACAAGGAAAAAACGATGATCAACTTCCTTAGTTGTAAAAGTGAATTTTAACATAATGTACTAAACATAATTTTTTCGTATCATCATGCACTATTTTCCTATCATTATGCAGTAAACACAATTTTTGTGAGTGACCACAACAACGCGATACGAGTTCTGTTTCAACATAGGACTACCCCCCTGTCGCGTTGTTTCAACATAGGACTACCCCCCTGTCGCGTTGTTTCAACATAGGACTACCCCCCTGTCGCGTTGTTATGGTCTTTTGTAATAAACATGTATTGTTAATAGAAGCATGTTATAGGCAAGGAAAAAGATGATGATGAACTTCCTTAGTATTATCTCCATCCAGATACAAAAAGGCTTGTACATACTTCCTCTTGCTATTTTAACGTACAAATTTTTTTCAAAAGAGTAGCCTCATTTTGTGCGGTCTACCCAGCGTTGATTGATGCATACTTTTTGTGATGGACACTCTGAGTGTTTTTGTGCGGCATTTAACCCTCTGGCTGCTTGTTGCCTTTTTGCTTTTTGTGCTACTCAATGTGCTGTGTAAGACCTCATGTGCTCCAATTCACTTTTTATTTGTAATTTCTATAGAATCCTCTGGTAGAACCATTGGAATACTTCATGTAGATTGTTTGCTCTCACTTTCCCTCCTGCATGTTTGGTGTGGTGAAAGTATGCATTTCTTGCTTGATAGTGAGACTTCTCTTGCATGTTTGGTGTGGTAAAAGGATGCATTTCTTGCTTGATAGTAAGACTTCTCCATTCCTTAGGTTGACCATATTGATGGAGTTCCATACTCTTTCACAAACCATGGTAGATGGTTGTATATTATGTGTTGCAGAAAGACAATTAGGAATGAAATGAGTTCTTACCTTATAATGCATGATGAATGAAATGAGTCCTTGCTGAATGAATGAAATGAATTCTACCATATAATGTGTGATGTTTAATTCGCTCCATGCATATTTTATCTATTTCCAAAATTTCTCGATGGTGGCTTCAAAGATGTTAAGGTCATTCTTGTCCCAAAGTTTCTTCTCGCAAAAATGGAAGATCTTGTCTATGGTTTTCCACACATTTGCCTTCTTTGTTCTTGCATTGCCATCATCCCCATGATCCTTTACTGCATTATGCAATGCCTTCTATTTCTCATATGACACTGTAGTTCTCCTCCTCCTTGTTCCTACATTTTGTCTATTGTTGGAAAGAAAGCACCTTGCTTTCACTCCACCAGTTGATGGCTTTGATGGTACTTGGACACTCTTTGTTGAACTCTTATCGTCGACTGTTATCTTGACATTGCCTCCATGCAAGCCAATGTCAGATAGAACTTTTTCCAAGGCTCTAATAGCCCTTTTGCTCCTGCATATAGGCAAGAGCTTCCAAGCAAATCTGTAAGGTTCCCCCCTTCCAAAATAGGAGAAACACTTAAGATAGTCTACTAAGTCTTAACTTGGAGAAAATTTCCTACTCATCGACACCTTGACCATGTAAAGATTCAAGGATACAATTTGTAGAGGTAAGACCTAGTCCTATCTCGCAGGGGGAGCGTGGTCTTCTAAAAGTCAAATTACCTATAGGGTAATTGATCATAATTTGGGCAACTACTAATCTTGATTCCTAGAGACAACGCTTTTTTTTCCTCATCCATACAGGCATAGCCGCTGGCCTAGTCTCCCAGAATAGAGTTGCTTGAGAACCTATTTATCTAGCATAGGGATTTCACTTAATATGTTGGAAAGATACCCGACTGATTGGTTCCACCCGTCCGTACGATGGTGTCGTCGGGGCATTCCATCCTCCCAATTTCTACCCTACTCACGCGTCAATTTGTTTTCTAATTAATCCTACCACATCGTTTGACATAAATAAACATGTTCTTAAATTACGGCCCTTTTACAAGGTTTGTTAAAATAGCCTCTTTCCACAGTACAATAATGCCAAAGACAAGATTTATGAAAAAAAAAGTTTATACAAGAATTAATTCCATACAAGCCAAATCGGCTCTCTTATTCTTTTTCTTTATACTGTTGATGATATAGAATTTGGCCTTCCAACCTCTACATACTGGGAAAAACCCTACGAGACCATACACCTCATCGTCGGCTTGGCGAGGACTCCAGCGGCCGGCCTGTTGCCCCCTCAGGCTCCATCGCTCGATCCTCCCACCCCTCAGAGGGATGTCTACTCACTAGGGTGGGCTAATTTATTGCACTAGCCTGGGCCCTCAGAACTAGGTAGCATCACAATCACTCGCCTCAATCGGTGAACCTCATTCTCCCAATAGTATGAGGGATACCATGGGCCAACTCCAGGCCTTACTAACATCTCCACCGTCTGGCTACATAAGCACAAGAATGGGGCCGCGTCAAGGCAAGGAGAAGTTGTACTTGTATCTATTCAACTAAGATAACAATCCATTTACTCAACTAAACCATAGGACTAGAATCCACGTTACCTTCTCTTAAGAAAATAACTCTTTCACAAAGATTTTAGCATTTCAACTTGAGATTAAAATAAGACATTCTTTATTAAGGCATTTAAAAGAATAAAAATTTTTAAGTAGTAAATCAATCAAATAGATCACTATTAACAATTAATAGCGAAGCTGGGGCCATACCTTAACCCCTAAGAATGATATATAATTGAAAAATAAAATATGTATATATCGTATAGAAATTTGTCATTTATCGTTGCTTTTGCTCATTAACAAGAGCTTCAGAACTTGAAATAGGAGAATGGAGAGTCTATCCTTGAGCTTATGTCCTCTCACTCGTACCACACATGCGCTACATTCTCTTTTGAGCTCTCAACAGCTCGGGTAGGAGTATCCTCATGCTTTGGGTGAAAAATCCTCGTTTTGAGTTTTCATATGCTAGGGTATGGTTACCCTTCATCAATTGTGGGTGAGAATAAATATTACAAAGTCTTTTGTGTGAACATGTTCTCATATAATGCCTTTCAAAGGCATGTGAATAAGGCATACACCTTGGTGGTGTGAATGCACCCTTACTGCTAATAAGGGTTAGCTTTAAAAATATATATTTAATTCTACCTTTTTTTTTTTGGCATTGTTAGGGAATCTTTGCTATTACACCAACCTTTTACAGAGTCGGGACTCGTAGGTCTTCATCTTCCTCACGCTGCATTGTAGCCCTCTTTCTTCATCAGATGCTGCGCTTCTAAGCTTTCATACTTCTCCACTCTCATCTTCTTCTTCAAGGATCTTTCCTTCTTGGTCTACTTTGTGAGTAGCGGAGGTCTTGGCCTTGTCGAAGCTGCTATTGCTCTTCTGTGAAATGTACATTGCTATTGAAGTTGCCATGCCAAAGCTAACTGTGTGCTGGCTCTTCTCACTACTTCTAGTTTTCCATCACCAAAGCTGTATATTCGCTGACTGTTCGCTACTTGTTGCTTGGTATTCCCGCTTCTTGCCTGGTAGTCATTGCAGTGGAGGTTTTCTATGCCATAGACAAGACTTCTTGCTCAGTCTACCTGCACTACTTCCTCTTGCATGCTGGCAAACTTACCAGTGTTGGGTGTGGATATTACATTGGCCTTAGCCGCAATTGGCTGCTGTTGTGGCTTGATGCTTGGGCCTTGGTGACCTAACTTAAATCAATGCCTTCTTTGATGGCTGCCACTATGGTGTCCTCTAAACTAGTGTTGTTTTCCATACTGGCAATTAAGTTGGTCCTTTGCTGGGCACTCATCGCCTTGTGCACCTTCTTCTTGCCTTAGCCACCTGCCTCTTTGCGTGTTGGCCTTGCTTGTCTTCTCCTCATTGCCTTGCTCTTTTGCGGCTCTGCCACACCCAAAGCTGAAACTCTACGCTCTGCTACATGATGCTAATTTCTGTGCCAAATCCATAAATGCCATCTTTTTACTGCCTCTTGCTTTCAAACTAGAGCTTTAGTCTCTCCAGCACTTGTTTTTGTCTTTGAAACCTTGCTGCACTCTCCTTGCCTCGTCAAACCTCAAAATTGAGGTCTTCCCCGGCCATCGCTTCTGCCCTTTCAAGCTCCAAAATGAGCTCCATGATGTACATGCTTCTAACCATGCATGCACACTCAACAAGGATGCTTTCTTCATTGATTTCTTCCAAGAAATTTGAGGTGCCAACCACGTGAAAGCTCCAATGTCTCACCAATCATTCCCACCATCTATGAGCATGTCACCATGCATCTTCTTCTCTTGATGCACACACATGAACTTCCCCTCGAGTTCACCTTTTTCTTGCCAAGCATGCACCTCCATAAGAGAATTCTCCCATGCTCAATAACCAAAAAAGAGAAAAAATCACCAAAAAACCTTCACAAATCTCCTTGGCAACTTCCTTGTTATTGACACTGAAGACTTCATAGCCTTCATACTTTTTGCTGAAATCTTTATTTTAAGCTTCTTTGGGTAGCACCATAATCTCCAAATCTCTCTCAAATCCTGACCAAGAGCCCACCCAAGCTCTAATACCATGTTAAACAATCCTAAAATGGGATTGATCATGGTGATAGACATAGATTAAGCAACATAATTAAGGTGGATTAAACCACACTAAGAACTCCATAAGAGAGAGAGAGAGAGAGAGAGATTGCACACGTAAGATTCAATTCTATTGCATATTACAAATGAGCCATACAATGATATAGGTTGTCTAGCCTTATCCCACTCATCCATGTGGCAACTCCTTTTCCACTCTTTTGGTCAATGCTCATACTATATAATATCACATGTGGCAACTCCTTTTCCACTCTTTTGGTCAACGCTCATACTATATAATATCACATGTGGCATTCTTATCTTACCACAATACCTTGCACCTCTAGGGTGCTTTCCCACATACACACCACCGTAATTACATCTCTTAACATGTGTGGCTATGAACAGGGCACTCCTCAATCCTCTTTATGCTCTCTAGAACCCTTTGAATGATTCTATTAAGCTTTTGCTTGAAACTATTATCAGAAGATAGCTTCATGTGTACGAACTTGTCAGTTCCAATAATAATTATGTCCTTGGAAGTTAATTATGAGAATTCTACCTCATGCTATGAAATCTCAATGGAGGTAGCCTTGAGGAAGTCCCTTAGAGAAAAATCATAGTTAAACATCTTTGATATTTCCTCGAACCGACCATGTAGCTCCAGTTTGTGAAGAAAATCATACAGCATCACTGTTGTTGGTGTCTATGACAGAGATGCACTTGAATCCATCTACAAAGGGTCGATAAATGAACGGCTTGGAACGTAGATAAAAACTTAGTACAAACACACTTATCGTTTTTATATACATGAGCATCAAATGCACCACTGCCATGTCTGTCACACGTATAGAAACTTTTCTATATCATCATTCGTCATGTCATCATGCAGTTGCCTAGAACACTTGTGATGTGTACACTTATTGTCAATGTGACACAGGTCTTAATGAATGCACCATTGCCACGTCTCTTCTTCACATTATGCATGTATCCGTACATAGAAAAAAAAACTATTTGGAATCACCACAAGGCGATAGGGCTATATTCGTGCACGTAGAAATGGCCTATTTTCATTGTGGTGATTCTATCTTAGTACACAAAAATAATTCATTCAGAATATCTACCGTAATACCAATGCCATGTGTCTATCACATGCACATGTCATCATTCAGTCACCTCTCTCACATGCAAATTTATTACCGATGTGACTCAACACTACTATCTATCATGTAGTCGTACACCTCTATTTTGTGTAGGTTTGTTTATTTATACCCCATGTTTGGCAATGCATACACTTTTTCTTCGCTCGCTCATTTCGCTCCCCTCTCTCAGTGTAAGATTCCTCCCTCCAGCTTTTGAGGTGTGTAGGTATAAGAACCTCCCCTTCTGATCTTATAATTATTCCCCTCTCTGAAAAAAAGAAAGATCCTATTTTACCCTGTTTTAGCCCAGAGAGAGAAAATGTCTAGAGGGAGGTAATTCAAAATTGAGATATTTTTGGATATAAAAATCCTCCTAGGGTCTAAAATGGTTTCCCTTGAAATAAAAATTCAAAAAGAACTTTCCAATGTGCAATTGAAATTAATTGAAATAGGTGTAAAGAAACTTAACCTAAGGGTCTAGATTTTCAAAAAAATTTAGATTATGGTCCAATTAAGGTTCCTATGGACCAATAAGATTAATCCAAATGTAGGGTAGAGATAAATTTAAGAATAAAAGAAAACCCCCCAAAAATGAGTAAATGCTCACATAAGATGAAGAGTTGACCGAGTACAAGGTTTATTAGTTAAAAATTAAGAGATATTTAGAGAAAATGATGCATTTTTGACACCTCAGTGTGGGGATCTCCCCTCATGAAGGAGGTGCCTCTTTCACATGTATGGAGGAGTTTTAAACTAAAAAATAATGAGATATTTTCATCTCTCCTCTCTCCTGTTTCAACTAGATCCAAAAAGTAAGCTAAACTGACCCAAAAATGGTTAAAAATTGACCAAACTGATCTGAAAAATTCTAGAATCAATTTGCTTGGTTAGAGGCTCACTTTTTCCTATAAATAGAAGCCTCCTCCTTCATAAAAGCTTAATGGTGTTTATGCACTATTACGCTGCTCCTGTCCTGAGCATTGAATTTTTTTAATAATTCAATTATTTTTTTAATAATTCAATTGTTTTTGGCCTAATCCTCTCCAAAGTGAATTGGTGGCCACTCTTGCTTCAAACAAGAGTAGAACCCTCAATCCCTCAAGCCAAAGGAGAGCTTACAAGCTCTATATATAAGTTAATTTTCTTACTTGTTTAATTTTAAATCTATGGTTTTCTTGATTTTTATGTTTTGTAGTAAATTGAATTAAATTCAAATACTATGCCTTGATGAAAAGGCCACCCCCTTCTCTTCTTTACATTCCAGCCTTTCTTAATCCTAGAAAGATTAACTAAAGGATTAATTAAACTCTTCTTATTGTTTACTCTCTTGAATTTAGAAAATTGTATAGATTAGAGTTCTATGAATCTAATTTGGGTTAATTTAAGTCAATTAAAGAATGATAAAAATGAGAAATGGTCAGCCATACAAAGGAGGTTATGGTAAAATTTTCCAGAATTTTATGGAAAAGAATGTTTTTATGTTATTACAAAAGAGTAATTCCCACCATTTTTGCATCTAAAAGAAATATCCTGATTACTCTATGCATAAAGGAATTATTTTTATTTCAACAGTGTTATTCTCATTAAAATTTGTTTCTATGCATAGAAAGATGCATAAAGGAATTATTTTAATTTCAAAAGTGTTATTCTCATTAAAATTGATTTCTATGCATAGAAAGATGCATAAAGGAATTATTTTTATTTCAAAAGTGTTATTCTCATTACAATTGATTTCTATGCATAAATAGATGCATAAAGAATTTTTATATCAAAATTAGAATTCTCTTAAATTCTATGTTTAAAATCTATGATTGGATGGATGGATGTGATGAGGTGATGAGATGTGAGGCGAATAGATGTGATGAGATGTGATGTGAATCAATGGATGGATGTGATGTGAATTAAATAGATGTGAATGAATGGATGGATGGATGTGATATGAATAGAGGTGATGAGATGTGAGGTGAATAAATGTGATGAGATGTGATATGAATCAGATAGATGTGAATGAATGGATGGATGGATGTGATGTGAATAGAGGTGATGAGATGTGAGGTGAATAGATGTGATGAGATGTGATGTGAATCAGATGGATGTGAATGAATGGATGGATGGATGTGATGTGAATAGAGGTGATGAGATGTGAGATGAATAGAGGTGATGAGATGTGAGGTGAATAGATGTGATGAGATGTGATGTGAATCAAATAGATGTGAATGAATGGATGGATGGATGTGATGTGAATAGAGGTGATGAGATGTGAGGTGAATAGATGTGAATCAGATAGATGTGAATGAATGGATGAGATGTGATATGTGAATCAGGATGTAAATGAATGATATGGGATGTGAGTGGGTGTATGTGAAAGAATAGATGTTAATGTGTATGTGAAGAATGGATGTGAATGTGTATGTGAAGAATGGATGTGAATGAGTATGTGAAAGAATGGATGTGAATGTATGTGATGAAAATGGATGTGAATGTGTATGTGAAGAATAGATGTGAATGAGTATGTGAAAGAATGGATGTAAATGTGTATGTGAAGAATGGATATGGATGTGTATATGAAGAATGGATATGAATGTGTATGTGAAGAATGGATGTGAATGAGTATGTTAAAGAATGGATGTGGATGTATGTGAAAGAATGGATATAGATGTATGTGAAAGAATGAATATAGATGTGTATGTGAAAGAATGAATATAGATGTGTATGTGAAAGAATGTGATGTGATGTAAAGAGATGTGATGTGACATGAATACATGTGGATGTGAAGTGATAGATATGAATGTATGGATAGATGTGAGAAGTCGTACATGTGAACGATTGGATGGATGTGGATAAATGAGATGAGATGTGTATGAATGAGATATGATGTGGATAGAAGTGATGTGATATAATGTGGATAGAATGTATGTGATGGGATGGTTATGAGAATGTATGTGGTGGATATGAACGAATGAATATGACGGATGTAAATGGAGATAGATGTGATGTGTGATGTGAACGAATATGAATATGTGATGAGATATGGATATGGGTAGATGCGAGTGGATGAGATCTGATGCGAATAAATGAGAAAAGATGTGATGCAAATAAATGAGAAAAGATGTGATGAGATATGGATATGGGTAGATGCGAGTGGATGAGATCTAATGCGAATAAATGAGAAAAGATGTGATGAGATGGAAAATGATTTAATGAGAATGGGAATACATATGAAATAAATGGGAATTGATGTGGAACAATATGGAAAGATGAGAGTTCGTTATAGAAACTGTATTTATGACATGTTTTTAAATGACTGTTTTATGTCAAGAATGCTGGGGAAGCATTTTGACCGTCTTGTGAATGAGGTTGTGGAGACCTAATATGATAAAGTTGCAATAGCTGATGGAGAGTCAATGGAGGACATCTCGTGTAGCAAGGTCGGTCGAGGTCTTGACCAGCCTCGGTTCGATTTGAATGGTGAGCTTCTAGTACGGTGGATGAGGGACCAAGGAAGCGGCTATGAGTGAAGCGCTAGGTGACTTTTGCGAAGGATCCTAGAGGGTGCTGACCATACGATGCTTGGGATTTGGGTAACCGAAGATACCCACACGTGCATCGTGGAAGATTTTGGAACAAGGAGTAAGAGTTGTTTTCTGAATTCAGGCATGGATCTAGTTGATTGACCTTGCTAGTCCTCAACGGATGAGTCTATGGCTCTTTTATATGGATCTGTTGGTTGATCTTGCTAATCTTAAAACGGAGATTCCATTTTGATTTTTATAAGTGAAAATATTGCCGGTTACTATGAGCTAGGAACTATCAAAAAGGCCCCTGAGTGGACAGGTAGTGAGTGTTCTGGTTTTGCCAATGATGCCATAGGTACACTGATGAAGGAAAATTTAGAAATTAGGATTCAACCGGATATTTTGGAAGATTATGACCAGTGATACTATAGTTTCATTAAAAGATTATTTTAAAGACAACTGATACTGTGAAAAAGGCAATTTCATATTGGGTGTGTAATTGGTGTGACTAGTTCTAAGTTTGCATGAATATCCAGCTAGGGGGCCTGGGAACTCTTTTCCCTAGTACTCGGGACAAAACCTAACCAAATTCTTAATTGGATCCCAACACTACAGTGGTTGGTTGGGTGGTTGGCTAACCCACGAGATTAGATGGGATTAGGCTGAACTGATGGATCCCTAAAATGAGACTCAATTTTGTTATGGTACAATAGATGAAGTAAATCCTGGATAAAAATTATTCTATGGAAAAGAATCAACGGCTATGCCTCTCAATGAGGAAAAAAACATTGGTCTCTATGATCCAAGTGCAATCTTTTCCTTGATCTGACTATGGGACTTATAGGTTCGGTCAGATCAGTTCAGTTAGTTAAGGCTACATTAGAGTAAAAATATCCTGGAGGAATTGCCAGTGCTTTCCGAACGAGGGAATTTTTTTTGGGTTCGGTTTTGGAAGAACCGAGGGATTAGTCTCTTGTTCGGATATCCATGGGTGAGGCCCCGAGTGAGGGACCCTGCCCCACACAAGAAGTGCTACTTTTGCTGCTAGCACCCTTGAATTCGTTGTGCAAAGGGGACAGGGATCTTTCACTCAGTTTGCGCATTTCCTTTATCATGAAGATTCTTGCTCTACCAATAAGGCATGCACCCTATGTTAACAATCCTAATATGGGATTGATCATGATGATAGACACAAGATTAAGCATAAAACTTAAGGTGTAGTATACCACACTAAAAACTCCATGACTAGAGAGAGAGAGAGAGATAGCACACTCACCATAAGATCTCTATTGCATTCACAATGAACCACACAATGATATAGGCCTTTTAGCCTTATCCTAGTTTACACATCATCATCCATGTGGCACTCTTTTGGCCAACACACACAGGGGGTGCACTGTTGAGATATCGAGCTCTAGTGAGGTGGTGGACACTGATGACCCGCCTGGGGGATAGGCCCCGCACTTACACCACTGGCATGGTTGGTGAGATCTTGGGTGATATGCGGCCAGTGGGATGACAGGCTGTGTGACAGCCACTCTAGAGACTGGCATAGTTATAGCGCCAGCTCATTTTAGTCGGGTTCACACTATAGAGAACCCGTGTATGTATTGGTTGAGTACCTTTCATATTGTGTGTACTCTTATTCTTGTATATGGTGTGTTGAGTGTTGAGTAGAGAAGAAGAAGATCTTCAGCCTCTCACCTTGTGTGTTCTCTATTAGGGTTTTGTGAGTGTGTGTGTGTGCTTGCAAAGCTCAAGCTCTCTTCCCCCCTGCATCTTTTCACAGGCATTGAATCTCAGGCTGCACTTGGTGTGTCAAAACCGCTGATACATCCTTCTTGAGAGGCCTTTATATGGTTCTTATGTTTATCATATCAATGTGATTACCACAAGGGTATGTGAAAATTTTAAATCTCAAGGCTTTTATAAAAAAAACCTTATCTTTTAGGTTTTTTTTGAAATTTTCTCACACCACACAAACGATGTATTACGCTGAGCTTGTCACCACCACCAGCTTGTTGCCTATGTGGATGCTTTTGATGTTGATGGTGGTGATATTATTGTAACGATATCTTGTGCCTTCTACTAATTTATTCTTTCGTGCATCATCGCCTGTGTCTCAAGGCCTTGCTACCTCTCTCTACAATTAGCTGCAATTTATATTGAGGTCAGTCTCTCACAACTACGTTGTTGCCTCCTCTCAACTGTGATCACTGGTTCATCTATTTGGCGATGTCCTCAACAGTGTGGTAGCTTGGGCAGGGGAACCTCTACTAAAGGTGGCAAAAAGAGAGCTCAACATGAGAAGCAAGGCCATCTTTGCAATTTGGTCATCACGATCTCTGCCTATTCTATTGCCATTATCATCCCGAGCATTCGTCACTACGATTGCAACCTCTGATGCCAGTAGTGCAGGGCGTTTAGCACCATGTGGGTCACCTTATCTCCTAGCTCGTGGTTGCTACTTTGACACTCGACTGCTCTACGCTCGCATACCTCATGATTGGGCTGGCCATGATCGTTGTTCTTTCTTTTCTTTTATTTTTTTCACATGTATGCTACCATATCTTGCACTCTATTGGTTCTCCTTTGTAGCTCTTTGCTTGATAATTCACTTGCTTTGATTGCTCTCAAGAAGGCTTCTTCTTTAGCATCTACCTCTTCCTTGTCTTGAGCCATTATCATGGCAATCATGAGCTCCAAAATCAGCATGCTTCTTCTTTGCATGCTATCCAAGGTTCTTCATTTATGCATAACCCTTGTGCACTCCTTTGTGCTTCCTTCCATAAGGCACTCACCATTTTCTCATGCCTTTGTGAGCATCAAAAACAGCAAGTAAAAATTTGCATTAACATAGTGCTTCCCATTGAAGCACTCTTCAACTTGCCTCATCTTCATAGCTCCTCATAGATCTCCAACTTTCATGTTCCTCCTCTTGACATGCAAACAGATTCCAAGGGTGCTTCTATAAGGTTGCTCTTCTTAAGAAACCATAGGTTCATAACTAGAAAAATGAATGCTCCAATAGCATCCACAATCAGCTCATCTTTCATGAGAAAATTAGTGAGCATAATCAGCTCCACTTGGGCTCTAACCAACCCCCACAATTGCTTATTTTCACATGAACAAGCATGCATCTCACATCCTTGACAAATTGCAAGGTATTAAGGGATTCACACCTCCCAAAATATCAATCCTTTTCCAAAATTTCATGAGGTAAAACTCACAAAACTAACCTTCTTGAGACAACTTTGTCTCCTTGGCAGCTTCCTTGTTGACACCAAAGACTCCATAGCCTTCATACTTTACTGAAATCTCCATTTTTCGCTTCCATGGCAGCACCATCTCTAACTCTCCATGAGGAGCTTCCAAGACTCTCTCTAATCACCAACATAATCTCTCTCTAAATGTAATACTAATGACAATGAGTGTGCTAAATGTTTTTCATAATAAACTAAAAATAATGCTTAATCAAATAACCTCATAACCAAGAACTATAGAGAACCCTAGTATGTATTTGGTTGAGTACCTTTTCATATGTGTGTACTCTTATCTTTGTATATGGTGTGTTGAGTGTTGTGTGAAGAAGAAGAAGATTTTCAGCCTCTCACCTTGTGTGTTCTCTTTTAGGGTTTTGTGAGTGTGTGTGTGCTTGCAAGAGCTCAAGCTCTCTTCTCCCTTGTATCTTTTCATGGTATTAGAGCCTGGTTCATGCTAAGGGCTGAGCTGCAAGCAAGAGAAGCACAGGAAACGGTACGAGGGTAAGGGCTTCATCTACTCTTCCCTATTTGTTGGCGACGACTACACCCTTGTTGGGGGTTCTACGGGAGGCACCGGCAAATGATCTCTGATTGAGGAGCTTTCTTCGCAGGAGTAAAGTTATAGGGAAACTATATTGTCCTATAGGACAGAAATTTTTCGGGCCGAAAACGTGTTAGGACCTCCGTTTTTTGGAAAGCAGGTGATTTCAAGCACTGCGGGTAAGTCATCGTCGATTCTCTGTAGAACTTTGTTTTAAGAACTGCAGGAAGACAAATTGGTTGTGCAAACATTGTGTGTGCTACAAGGAGATCAACAGTTACCATTGGGTGTATATAAGCACATTGAGATCACTGGTTGTGACATTTGAGTGTAGTACATTACCGCTGCAAAAAATATAGCAGTTTGTGCAAGAAAATACAGCAGTTTGCTGCTGCAAAAAATACAGCAGTTTGTGCAAGACAAATCACAGTGCTATTTCTGGTAAATTTGTGTATCTGGCAAGATATCAAATGATGGCATAAACCAGATTGTTGCTGAGAACATTAGGACCTCAATGGAAGGCTTCTTGGGTCCTTTTATTTGGCAGTTTAAGGAGTCAAACCTTTTCTCTTAAGAAGAAACGTTTTCTAATTAGAAGCTTCAAAACGGCTACTTTATTCGAATTTGAATTTTGGGAGAAAATGGAATTTAAAATCTAGCGGACAAAACCATATCATGTAACATATCTATGGAAAGCTCTTGATGATAGATCACGGATCTATAATCTCCGCTCAAATCGGAGCTTGTATGTAGAAGTTATGGAGGTCCGAAAATTGTAAAATTGCCTCCCCCCCTTTTTGGGGGGAAAAGTGCACCCTTTGACCACTCTTACACCTCTCTTACAAACCCAACATTTCAGTCCACATGGCAACCCTCCATTTGGCTATTCCTTAATCACCTTGATTAGGCTTGGGCAAATTAAAGGGCCCAAGAAGAACCCATTCACTTCCTAATGAGCTTGACAAGAATAACTTCCATGCTTGGAGGTTCAAGTTGACAAACTTCCTGATGGGAAAGGGTTACTGGGACTACATAGAAGGTGAGCATGAAGAGGCACCGGAGATACCAAAAATCAATCCGCCTGCTGTGCAGATGTGAGAGAGTTCAAGGATTGGAACCAAGGAGCTAGAAAAGTTATGTATTGGCTCTCTATCAATATACAGGACACCATGATTGGGCACATACATCTGTCTATGTGGTCTCGGGCCACAATACAAGGCATTCAAGACGTCTATTCAGACTCGGGAAAACATTCCCAATTTTTCAGATTTGGTTGGTGTTTATGTTGATTATAGAAGAGAAGAGCTTGGGTGAAGAGCATCCTCGAGCAAAAACAATGAGGATAATGAAAGGTTGTTTGTTATGCATCATGTTGTTAATGCCATGTCTGAAAATGTTGAAGCAGCACATAAGATGATGTGTATGGTACATTGATTCAGGTGCTTCGAACCACATGACAAGTCATGGGGAGTGGTTCAAGGAGATAAAAAACCTTGAAAGATGAGGTTTTGTGGAAACAGGGGGATGACACTGCTCATCCAATTGCCCATGTTGGAGATGTGCCATTGTCTATGCAGGATGGCAAAGTGAAGTACCTTGCAGATGTACTTCATGTTTCGAACTTAACAAAGAATCTAGTTTTAGTTGGCCAGATAATTGAGCAGGGTTTGCAGGTTCGGTTTAACCTTGATGGTTGTTATATTGAAGACTTTAAAGACAAGTGCAGGTTGGTTTGCAAAAGGCAACAGAGTGGGCAGAATGTTTACATTGAATGTAAACATACCTGAAGTGAGTGTTGCGATGTTTGCAAATGGTCCAAGAATTGTTACAGACACAGGCATTTGGCATAAAAGAATTGGACATGTAAATGTGCAGAGAATGAAGTCTATGCAGACTAAAGGAATTGTGACAAGGCTGCCAAAGTTTAAAGTTGAAGGTGTGCATAAAATATGTAAAGCATGCCAATTTGGAAAGCAAACAAAGCATGTATTTCCACGTGACAGAAATATGAGCAAAAATGCACTAGATGTTGTGCATTCTTTTGTATGGGGTCCTACGAAGACCATGTCTATGGGAGGCTGCAGGTATTATGTGACATTTATTGATGACCACACAAGGAAAGTGTGGGTATACTTTATGAAGGAGAAGGGTGAGGTGCTCACTCATTTTTAGAATTTTAGAGCTATGGTTGAAAAGAAAACAGGGAAATATGTAAAGTGCCTAAGGTCAGATGGAGGGGGAGAGTACTTCTCCAATGAGTTCTCTGAGTTTTTGAAGAAGAATGGTATTCGGAGATAGTTTACATGCAGATACACTCTGCAACAAAATGGAGTTGTTGAGCGGAAAAACAGGCACATTGCTAAGATTGCACGAGCACTGATGGGAGAGAAGAATATGTCGCATAGCTATTGGGCTGATGTCTACAGCAGTTTACATCATGAACAGGACTCCAACTACAGCCATCGCTATTGGATTGATGTCTACAGTAGTTTACATCATGAACAGGACTCCAACTGTAGCCATAGCTATTGGGCTGATGTCTACAGCAGTTTACATCATGAACAGGACTCCAACTGCAGCCATAGCTATTGGATTGATGTCTACAGCAGTTTACATCATGAACAGGACTCCAACTGTAGCCATAGCTATTGGACTGATGTCTACAGCAGTTTACATCATGAACAGGACTCCAACTGCAGCCATACATGATGTAACTCAGAGGAGAGGTTTATTGGCAGAAAACCTGATTTGTCTCATCTGAAAGTCTTTGGATGCATTGCATATGTGCATGTGCCAGATGAGCTTAGAACTAAGCTAGATCCAAAAGCTGAAAAATGTGTGTTTATTGGGTACTCCCTTGAGTAAAAGAGATACAGGTGTTATAACCTTGCTACACATGAGTTGAGGGTAAGCAGGGATGTTGTTTTTGATGAGATGAGTAGCTGGTATGCTGCTGAAAAAGAAGCTGTTGGGGATGATGTGAGTGGAAATGTGGCTGCACAGAATGCAAGTCAACAATCATAGTCTTTGAGTGGACCAGGAGAGTCCTCATCTAGTGGTTTAGTTGTTGATAGACCATGGAGTGGTAGGCTGCATCATAATACCAGACCTACAAATGTGATTAGTACATCACATAAAGACAAAGAAAAAGTGGTTAAGTCCCTTAGTATGCCTAACATTTCTGCAGGGCATTCTCATATTGATGAAGAGTCTAGTGGCTCAAAGATGAGCCTTGATGAGGATCTTGGGATACCACACCTGGTGTAAAGAAGGCTATGGAAGCCCCATGAATGCAAAGCTGCGAAGATATAAGAGAGTGAAGAATCCTGTGCAGAGGTCTATCTATGATGGTTATGTGGCACATCACTATGCATACATGGTAAAAGTTGTGCAGGTTGTAGAGCCCACATGTATTGATGAGGCTGTTGGAAATGTGTGTTGGGAGAAAGCTATGGATGAGGAGATGGATGCAACTCCATGACTAGAGAGAGAGAGAGAGAGAGAGAGAGAGAGAGAGAGAGAGAGATTGCACACTCAATCGTAATATGGGATTGATCATGTTGGGAGAAAGCTATGGATGAGGAGATGGATGCAACTCCATGACTAGAGAGAGAGAGAGAGAGAGAGATTGCACACTCAATCATAATATGGGATTGATCATGGTGATATACACAAGATTAGGTATAAAACTTAAGGTGGGTTATACCACACTAAAACTCCATGACTAGAGAGAGAGAGAGAGAGAGATTGCACACTCAACACAAGATCTCTATTGCATTCACAATGAACCATACAATGATATAGGCCTTCTAGCCTTATCCTACTTTACACATCATCATCCATGTGGCACTCCCTTTTCCACTCTTTTGGTCAACACTCACACACCATACAATATTACATGTGTGTGGCATTCTTATCTTACCACAATATCTTGCACCTCTAGGGTGCTTTCCCACATACACACAACACCACGATTACATCTCTCAACACCCTAAACCCTTATACTATATTCAAACTGTTATGTTTTGTGTTCATTTCATAACATTTATTCAAATCACCACACTGCAATTAGGGTTGTCTCAGTGCACGTTGAAATGGACTATCACGTTGTGGTGATTATATCTTATTACACAAAAATAATTCGTTCAAAATATCTTTTTTTGTTATTTCATAAGGTTCATTCTTTACAAATTGCCACAATGCAATAGGAGAGTGTGCATGTAGAAATGGCCTATTAGCGTTGTGGTGAATCTGTTTCAATGGACAAAAATAACCTTTTTTCTTTGACTTCCAACCCGAATCACCATAACGCGACAGATTAGTCTCTGTGCACGTAGAAATGGCCTATTTGCATTGTGGTGATTCTATTTTAAACACAAAAATAATTCATTCAGAATATTTATTTTTGTTATTTCATATTTTTTATACTATTACTTTCTTACAAATCATCACAATGTGATAGTTCTCCTTCGGCATGGGAGAAACGACCTATTCGCATTGTGGTGATTTATATAGAACTGCTATTTTTCTAACCTTTATTATTTTATTTCATCCACTAGTGCAATTTATGTGGTAGTTTTCGATGGCCCGAACAAAAATGACTGCTAGGAGGGCAACTGGTGAACCCAGTGTAGTAAAGAAGATGGCTTCATCCTCAAAGCTCTCCAAATTATAGGAAAGCTCTAGATGAAGAAGGCTACCCAGTACTGTGTGGCAACATAATGACAGATCTTAGACATGGAATGAGATGTATGCAGTTATCTATCACCAAGCTTCCTTTCCAAAGACTCATTTGTGGCATTTTCAAACATTATGGACTCCAAGCACGATGGTGGTAGCCCTCAGCCCTCTCCTTACTTCAAGAGGCAGCAAAGGATTTTTTGATTGAGTTTTTCCAATATAGCTACATCTTGGCAGCGCATGCACATCGCATGACTGTCATGGATAAAGACATACACTTGCTTCAGTGAGTGCACTATAGATACGACTGTCTCTTGTCTCCTCTCCCTATTCTTGATTCATGAATGACAAATATCCTAGAGATCCCTCCCCTCAAAAGAGAGAGGGATGGAGTGAGATTAAAAGAAGTGGGCCATGAGTGGGACACTTGTTTTGGCTCAAAATTGAGGGGGTATACCTACACAGAGGGAGAACAGCTTGCAAGCACAACAAGCACGACAAGCAGTTGAATAGCTTGAAGCATTATGCCACGAGGCTCAAAGACAATAATTGTTGGATGACCTGGATGCACATAACCAAGAGATGCTACGATTTCTCATCTCTAGTTTTGATGTTCGTTTATATGTTATGCTAGAAACCAGAATTTTTGCATTTTCTCTGGATAATGTAAGAGTTTTGCAAAACTATCGATGCAAGGTTATAGACTCGATTGTGCTGTGCCTATTATTTCAAAGTGTTTCTTATTTTAGTTAGAAAAAGACATTTTTATAATCTTAACTTATTTTCATCCTGTAGGATTGATATGTTTCTTTTCTTGCAGAATGATTGTAGGAAACGTGCCATTTCTAGTGTAGCATTAGAACATTTCGGAGGTCATTTGGAGGGCCTTTTAGAAGAGAGAGAAAATAGCTGCCAACCAATGAGTAAGCAGGCAACGTAATGTTGAAAATTAGCTATATTTATTTAAAATTCTTAAAAAGTTTTTATGTATATTCCAAAAACAATCGTATTCATTTTAAATATATAACTTTTTTGGAGAATTTGATAGAAATTGCATTGAAGACGCCTGCCCAAGTACAGATGGAGAATTTTTCATCCTCGATATCTTGAATAATGGGCTCATAAACCTTGTAGCGAAAGTAAGATAAGATAATTCTTGTAGCGAAAGTAAGTGCAGTAGATATTTTTGGATACTACCTTGGCTTAAGAGCTTCTAGGAGACCTTACTTTCTTACATACACTGCTCATGCTTTATCCTTAGATATAGAGAATCCTGAGGAGTTAGATGAGTATGGAAAACATTTTCTACTTAGATTCAAGAAACCAGCACACCGTGTTAGCAATAAATTACTCAGGGATAGAGAATCCTGAGATTGTATTAAAAAATTTCTTGTATCATTACATTCTATTAGCAGTGATTTACATAAATCTTTTTTTCTCTCCATTTGTTTTGTGCTTGGATAGCACTTGAGTTTTTAAAAGCATTGATTCTTTTCCATAGAACAATTTTTATATGGGATTTACTTCATCTATCGTACCATAATGAGTCTTAATTTTAGAGATCCATCAGTCCAGACTAACCCCATCCAATCTCGTGGGTTAGTCAACTACCCAACCACTATAGTGATGGAATCCAATTAAGAATTTAGTTAGGTTTTGTTCTGGGTACTAGGGGAAAAGAGTTTCCAGGCCCCCTAGCCGGATATTCATGCAAACTTAAAATTAACCACACCACTTATACACCCAATATGAAATTGCCTTTTTCACAGAATCATCTGTCTTTAAAACAATCATTTAATGAAACCATAGTGTCACTGATCATAATCCTCCAAAATATCCGGTTGAATCCTTATTTCCAATTTTTCCTTCATCAAAGTACCTATGGCAACCAGAACGCTCACCACTTGTCCACTCAGGGGCCTTTTTGATAGTTCTTAGCTCATAGTAATAGACAATATATTCACATATCAAAATGGAATCTCCGTTGAAGATCAGCAAGATCAACCAACAGATTCATATAAAAGAACCATGGACTCATTCGTTGAGGACCAGCAAGATCAATCAACTAGATCCATGCCCGAATTCAGAAAACAACTCTTACTCCTTGTTCCAATATCTTCCTCGACACACGCATGGGTATCGTTGGCGACCCAGAGCCCGAGCATAGTATGGTCAGCACCCTCTAGGATCCTTCGCAAGCGCTTCACTCATAGGCTGCTTCCTTGGTCCCTCATCCACTGTACCGAAAGCTCACCATTTTAATCGAACCGAGGCTGGTCAACACCTCGGTCGATCTTGCTATGCAAGACGTCCTCCATTGGCTCTCCGTCAGCTATTGCAACTTTATCAGATTAGGTCTCCACGACCTCATTCACAAGACGGTCAAAATGCTTCCTCAGCATTCTTGACATAAAACAGTCATTTAAAAACAGGTCATAAATATAGTTTCTATAACGAACTCTCGTCTTTCCACATTGTTTCACACATCAATTCTCATTTATTTCATATGTATCCCCATTCTCATCACATCATTTTCCATTTCATCACACATCTTTTCTCATTTATCCTTATCAGATCTCATCCACTCGTATCTACCCATATCCACATCTCATCACCTCACATTCATTCACATCTCATCCATTCAGACCACATCACATTCACTCACATCACATCTCATTCACTCACATCACATTCACTCACATCACATCTCATTCATTTTACCTCACATCTCATCACCTCACATTCATTCACATCTCATCCATTCAGACCACATCACATTCACTCACATCACATCTCATTCACTCACATCACATTCACTCACATCACATCTCATTCATTTTACCTCACATCTCATTAATTCACATCTATCCTGATTCACATCCCTTCACATCACATTCATTCATATCCATCACATTCACATTCATGCATATCCATCACATTCATTCTCATCACCATATATCACATCACTTCTATCCACCTCATATCTATGTCATCTCATCCATCCACATCCATCCAACCGTTCACATGTATGACTTCTCACATCTATCTATACATTCATATCTATCACTTCACATCCACATATATTCATGACACATCACATCTCTTTACATTACATCACATTCTTTCACATACACATCTATATCCATTCTTTCACATACATCCACATCCATTCTTTCACATACTCATTCACATTCATTCTTCACATACACATTCACATCACATTCTTTCACATACACATCCACATCCGTTCTTTCACATACATATCCACATCAATTCTTTCACATATACATTCACATCCATTCTTCACTTATACATTTACATCACATTCTTTCATATACACATCTACATCCATTCTTTCACATACATATCCACATCAATTCTTTCACATATACATTCACATCCATTCTTCACTTATACATTTACATCTATTTTCATCACACATATCATTCACTCATATCCCATATCATCCATTTACATCCTGATTCACATGACATCACATCTCATCCATTCATTCATATCTATCTGATTCACATCACATCTCATCACATCTATTCACCTCACATCTCATCACCTCTATTCACATCACATCCATCCATTCATTCACATGTATCTGATTCACATCACATCTCATCACATCTATTCACCTCACATCTCATTACCTTTATTCACATCCATCTCATTACCTTTATTCACATCCATCCATTCATTCACATCTATCTGATTCACATTACATCTCATTTCACCTCACATCTCATCACCTCTATTCACATCACATCCATCCATCCATTCACATCTATCTGATTCACATCACATCTCATCACCTCTATCATAGAATTTAAACATAAAATTTAAGAGAATTCTATTTTTTGATATAAAGATTCTTTACGCATCTATTTATGCATAAAAATCAACTTCAATGGGAATAACACTTTTATAAAAATCCTTTTATGCATCTATTTATGCATAAATTCAAATTTTAGGAAAATAACACTTTTGAAATAAAATTAAATCCTTTATGCATCTTTCTAGGCATAAAATCAATTTTATGCCTAGAAATAAAATTAAATCCTTTTGAAATAAAATTAAATCCTTTATGCATCTTTCTAGGCATAAAATCAATTTTAATGAAAACAACACTTTTGAAATAAAAATAAGTTCTTTATGCATCTTTCTATGCATAAAATCAATGTTAATGAGAATAACACTTTTGAAATAAAAATAAATCCATTATGCATCTTTCTATACATAAAATCAATTTTAATGAGAACAACACTTTTGAAATAAAAATAAATCCATTATGCATCTTTCTATGCATAAAATCAATTTTAATGAGAACAATACTTTTGAAAGAAAAATAAATCCTTTATGCATCTTTCTAGGCATAAAATCAATTTTAATGAGAATAACACTTTTGAAAGAAAAATAAATCCTTTATGCATCTTTCCATGCATAAAATCAATTTTAATGAGAATAACACTTTTGAAATAAAAATAAATCCTTTATGCATCTTTCTATGCATAAAATCCATTTCAATGAAAATAACACTTTTGAAATAAAAATAATTCTTTTATGCATCTTTTTATGCATAGAAATTAAATTCAATGAAAACAACACTTTTATAATAAAAATTTTCATTATGCATCTTTCTATGCATAGAAAGATGCATCTTTCTATGCATTTTTCTATGCATAGAAATTAAATTCAATGAAAACAACACTTTTATAATAAAAATTTCCATTATGCATCTTTCTATGCATAGAAATTAAATTCAATGAAAACAACACTTTTATAATAAAAATTTCCACTGTGCACCTTTCTATGCATAGAAATTAATTTTTATAATTAATATCAGTGATATCCATGCATCTTCATAGGTGAATATGTACATGCATATTCATAGGTGAATATGTACATGGAGTAAATTAGAATATTTCTTTTAGAATGTACAAACGGTGGGAATTACTCTTTTAGAATAACATAAAAATAAACTTTCTTTTCCACAAAATTCAAAAAAAATTCCATAACCTCCTTTGTATGGCTGACCATTTCTCAATTTTTAACATTCTATTTTCTATTTAAATTAACCCCAATAAGATATAAAGGACTCTAATCTATTAACCCCAATAAGATATAAAGGACTCTAATCTACACAATTTTCAATTTCAAGAGAGTAAACAATAAGAAAAGTTTAATCAATTTGTTTGTTAATCATTCTAAGATAAAGAAAGGTTGAATTGTAAGGAAGAGAAGGGGATGGCCTTTTCATCAAGGCATAGCATCAGAATTTAATTTAATCAACTATAAAAATAAGAAGATTAAGAAAACCATAGATTTAAAATTTAAGCAGTACAACCTTGTAGTTACAACAATGATAATATCAGACATTAAGAACATAGTCAATGATAATTTCTAACATAGTCATACCTTATTAGTCAATGATAATTTCTAACATAGTCATACCTTATTGCTTGGATTCTTTTCTTTAAGCCACCTAATGATAAGTTCTAACATCAAGAACACAAAATAAACAGAGCCTTAAATACATCTCTTACCTTATTGCTTGGATTCTTTTCTTTAGCCCACCCGATCCAGCCTTTAGGTTCTTAAAGTTCTTGACCTTTCTCTTCCTTTGTCATAGTCCAACGATTGTTTCCTTTTGCCTCAACTATTTCCGTAGTCTTGCAAGTTCAATATCATTTTTTTCCATTCTCAATTTTAGTGCATTGCATTCTTTTGTTGAACAAAGAAGTTGAGCTACTTGGTATTAAGAGTATTGCCTTTCACTACTTGGTATTAAGAGTATTGCCTTTCACTATTTGCATAGGCACTAATGGATTGACAGTATCCTAGCAATCCATTGACTCCATCTCCTGTAAAACGTAATAGAGTTGTGGGATTAGAGAATAGAGGATGGAAAGTAGTTGTAGGGTTGATAGGATAGATTGATCCATCACACCAAAGATCTATGTGCTGTAAACCAGTTTGCCTTATCATTTGATGAGAGCATTGCAGATTGTTTTCTGTGCTTTTGAATAGACTCATACTCACTATCAAGGTCAATGTGGAGATGATATTTTCTATTATTATCTACTTCGTTAATGTAAGATCCCTGTCCCCACCGCGCAACGGATTCGGGGTACTAGCAGCGGAAGTAGCACATCTTGCGTGGGGCAGAGTCCCACACTCGGGGCCTCGTCCAACGGATATCCGGACAAGAGACTAATCCATCGGTTTTTCCAAAACCGAACCCGGAAAAACTTCCTTTATCCGGAAAGCACGGGCGATTCCACCAGGATAACTTATTACTCTAACGTAGTCAAGACCATTACTGATCAAACTAATCTGACTACACCTATAAAGGTACTCGATCTGATCAAGGAAGCAACTTGCACTTGGATCATTGGGATCAACGCTTTTTTCCCCCATCAAGAGGCACAGCCATTGATTCCTATCCATAGAACAATTACTATCCGAGATTTACTTTATCTATCGTAATAACAGAAATTGAGTCTCAAATTACGGATCCATCAGTCCAGCCTAACCCCATCCAGTCCCATGGGTTAGCCAACCTCCCAACCAGTGTAGTGGTGGGATCCAATTAGGAATTTGGTTAGGTTTTTGTCCCGGGTACCAGGAAAAAGAGTTCCCAGGCCCCCTAGCCGAAATTTCATGCAAACATAAAACTAGTCACACCACTTACAATATAAAATTGCCTTTTTCTCAGCATCAACTAACTTTAAAACAATCCTTTAATGAAACCATTATGTCACTGATATCAATCCTCAAAATCTTTGGTTGAATCCATATTTCCAGTCATTCATTCATCGGTGTACTTATGGCATCATTGGCAACCAGAACGCTCACCACCTGTTCACTCATCAGGGGCCTTTTCAATAGTTCCTAGCTCATAGTACCCAGCAATATTTTCACATATATAAATCAAATAGAATCCTCGTTGAAGATCAGCAAGATCAATCAACAGATCCATATAAGAGAGCCATGGACTCATCCGTTGAGGACCAGCAAGGTCAATCAATAGTTCCTAGCTCATAGTACCCGGTAATATTTTCACACATATATAAATCAAATAGAATCCTCGTTGAAGATCAGCAAGATCAATCAACAGATCCATATAAGAGAGCCATGGACTCATCCGTTTTGAGGACCAGCAAGGTCAATCAACTAGATCCATGCCCGGTTTCAGAAAACAACTCTTACTCCTTGTTCCAATATCTTCCACGATGAAAGTGTGGGTATCTTCGGCGACCTAGAGCCCGAGCACCGTATGGTCAGCACCCTCTAGGATCCTTCGCAGGTGACCTAGTGCTTCACTCATAGGCCGCTTCCTTGGTCCCTTATCCACTGTACCGGAAGCTCACCATTTAAATCGAATCGAGGCTGGTCAAGATCTCGGTCGACCTTGCTACGCGAGACGTCCTCCCATCAGTAGTTGCAACTTTAACAGCTAGGTCTTCATGACCTTAATCCACAAGACGGTCAAAATGCTTCCCCAGCATTCTTGACATAAAACAGTCATTTACAAACAGTCACAAAATACAGTCATTTACAAATAGTCACAAAATACAGTTTCTAAATCGAACTCTCGTCTTTCCACATTATCCCTCCTTAGTCCACATTCCATTCAATGTGTACTCATTCTCATCCATTTCCTCATATCGACGACACATTAATTTACATACACATTCACATTCACATCCATATATCCACATCTACATGCATACATCCGTTTTTACATCCTCATTTATACATCCACATCCCATATCCACATTTATACATCCACATCCATATCCACATTCATACATACACATCCATATCCACATCCATACATCCACATCCACATCCACATTCACATCCATACATCCACATCTACATGCATACCTCCATTTTCACATCCTCATTTATACATCCACATCCCATATCCACATTCATACATACACATCCATATCCATATCCATACGTCCACATCCATACATCCACATCCACATCCACATTCACATCCATACATCTACATCTACATGCATACCTCCATTTTCACATCCTCATTTATACATCCACATCCCATATCCACATTCATACATACACATCCATATCCACATCCATACATCCACATCCACATCCACATCTATATCCACATCCATATCCACATCCATACATCCATACATCCATACATCCACATCCACATCCACATCCACAGTCACATTCATACATACACATCCACATCCATTTTCACATCCTCATTCCTACATCCACATCCCATATCCGCATTCATACATACACATCCATATCCACATCCATACATCCACATCCACATGCATACATCCACTATCACGTCCTCATTCATACATCCACATCCACATACATACATACATCCACATCCACCTTCCCATTCACATCTATACATCCACATCTACATCCACATACATACATACATCCACATCCACATTCCACATTCACATCTATACATCCACATCTACATCCACATTCACATCCACATCTATACATCCACATCCACATCCACATTCACATACATCCACATCCACATTCTCATTCACATCTATACATCCACATCTACATCCACATTTCATATCTATACATCTTCATGCATACATCCATTTTCACATTCATACATCCACACTCCCATCTCCACATCCACACATCCACATACATACATTCATTTCCACATTCCCATTCATATAACCCCATATGCCTTCACATCTAATCTTTTACATCACATCCATTCTCGCCCTCACAACCCATATACATCTTATCCTATCACATACACTTCTTACCTCATCCCATACACATCTTATCACATCTTAATTCATCTTATCACTTCCTAACTTATTTCATAAGCATCTTATCACCTCTTATCACCTCTTATCACATCTTATACACCTCTTATCACATCCTATCACATCTCATATCTATTTATAGAATACAAGAGAATTCTTATATTTGATATAAGATTTCTTTACACATTTATTTATGCATAAATTCTATTTAAGGAGATTAATACTTTCGAAGTAAAAATCAATCTTTTATGCATCTTCCTATGCATAAATTCATTTTAAATGAAAATGACACTTTTGAATTAAAATTCAATCTTTTATGCATCTTCCTATGCATAAATTCGATTTAGATGAGAATGACACTTTTGAATTAAAAATCAATCTTTTATGCACCTTCTTATGCATAAATTCAATTTGGTAGGAATTACACTTTTAGAATAAAAGAATTTCTCTTATGCATCTAAGTTATGCATAAAATCCATTTATGATGAAAATCACACTTTTAGTATAAAAAGAATATCTTTTATGCATACCTCTATCCATGAAATCCAAATATGATAAAAGTAACACTTTTATAATAAAATAATCAACTTTTATGCATACTTCTATGCATGAAATTCAATTGTGATAAAAGTAACACTTTTATAATAAAATAATCAACTTTTATGCATACCTCTATGCATGAAATTCAAATACGATAAAAGTAACACTTTTATAATAAAATAATCAACTTTTATGCATACCTCTATGCATGAAATTCAAATACGATAAAAGTAACACTTTTATAATAAAATAATCATCTTTTATGCATACCTCTATGCATGAAATTCAAATATGATAAAAGTAACACTTTAATAATAAAATAATCATCTTTTAGGCATACCTCTATGCATGAAATTCAAATATGATAAAAGTAACACTTTTATAATAAAATAATCAACTTTTATGCATACCTCTGCATGAAATTCAAATATGAGAAAAGTAACACTTTTATAATAAAATAATCATCTTTTATGCATACCTCTCTGCATGAAATTCAAATATGATAAAAGTAACACTTTTATAATAAAATAATCATCTTTTATGCATACCTCTGTGCATGAAATTCAAATATGATAAAAGTAACACTTTTACATTAAAATAATAATCTTTTATACATATCTCTATGCATGAAATCCAATTAAGCATAATATAAAAATCAATTTCTCTATGATTACAATGCATATCTTTCAATTAATCTAGGATGATAATTCCTAGAATATGGTAGGAAGTCCTCTTTTCATGCTTTGAATGAAATTATTTTATGTGTAATTTTTATAAAAATTTTACCATAGCTCCGCTGCTATGACTGATAAATCTCAAATTATTTTGAAGGATAAAGCTTATCATTTGACATTAAGGGAATGATTAGAATGATCCCTAATTGGATCACTAATCCATAATGGATTGAATCATCAATAACCAAGAAATACATAAACTAAAAGCATAGAAAAAAGCCATTAATTTAGCCTCAAGCATAGATTAATCTTAAATTAGGGAAAAGCTTTATGAAAAGCTTCACTTGGATTGAGAATAGGTCATGAGAATGACCATTGTTTGAGTGAGAGAGAGAAATTACATAATAACCATTAGAATTAAGCATAAATAAAAATTTATGTAATTCTTTACTATCTTTCATCAATTAACTTCAATAGCATTCATCAATTTATGTAATTCAAGTACTAACATTCATAAATTAACTTCAATAGCATTCAAAAACCATTCCAATTAAGCTTCTCAAGCTTGAGAGGGGTTGAGAAGAGAGAAACATTGAGAAATTATAGAAAATGATCAAAATTCACTAATTACCTTACAAATTGCTTGATTCTTTGTTCACGATAGAGGCCCCCAACCAATCAATTGGTTTAGCATGTTGATGGAGTCACCAATGGGGATTGAAGAAAGAGGGAAGCTCCAATTTCTTCAATTTGGAGAGAATTTTAGAGAATAGTAGAAATTAGCATTATTTCAGCATAACTTTAGTATAGTAAAATTCTCCTATTTTTTTTCAAAGGACTCATGTTCTATCTATAGGAGAGGGAAGTTCTAACCAAAGCTCACTGAATTCTAGAATTTTTCAGATTCAGTTTGGTTGAATTTGGACTAGATTTGGATCTAGTTTGGTTCCTTTTTGATTCGATTTGGTTCCATTTTGATTTGGTTTGATTCAAGAGAGAGGAGAGATAAAAATATCACATTATTTTTTAGTTTTAAACTCATTCAAGCATGTGAAGTATGCACCTCCTTTAAGGGACTCCCCTTCCTTACATATGTGTCAAAATGGAATCATTATACCCAAAATATCTCATATTATTAATATTGCTCATAGTTTCTTACTAATAAACCTTGTACATAGTCAACTCTTCATCTTATGTAAGTATTTACTCATTTTTGGGTATCTTCTTTTACAAAATTGGATTTATCTCCTCCCCACACATGGATTGATCTTATTAGCCCAAAAGAACCTTAATTGGATCATAATCCAAAAATTTCTGAAAATCTAGACCCTTAGGCTAAGGTCCTTTATACCCATTTCCAATTAATTCCAATTGCACATTGGAAAGTTCTTTTTGAATTTTTGTTTCAAGGGAATTCATCTTAATAATATGAGAAATTTTTCTATCTAAAAATATTCAAATTTTGAATATTCTCTCTCTAGAATATTTTCTCTCTCTAAGTTAAAACAGTTAAAAATAAGATCTTTTATATTTCTGAAGAGGGGATTGATTACAGGGGAAGATGCTGGATATCTTGAGAGGCTGGGGAGGAATCTTACATTCTCTCTTACTTGAAAAACGCGAGATGCCCTCATCTCGCAAACTGGGGGTAATTTTGCAAGATGCACGAATATGAGACTGAGATAAAATTTAATTAAGATTAACCACCAAGAAAAGTCTTAAAGAGAGCAAGACTCAAGACAAGAACAAGATTTCAACTTTATTCATTCTTGGAACATATACAGTAAAGATAGAAGAACTTTTTACACTTCCATAAGCCCGTCCATCATATGGTCACAAAAGCAGCACTCACAAGCTGCACACGTATAAGGTAATTCGTCTATGGGAATAATTCGGCCGATTATTGCAGCACCTATCTCACTGGTATAAGGTGACCTATTAAAAGGACCTCTGAGAGGCAAGCCAAAAACGGGATAAAGCCATATCTTCTGATGAGGAAGAAAACACGCCAGTAAGAAGACCCGCTCAGAAAACCCAATATGTCTTGATCTCATCACGCAATAGTATCGGGGACCCAAACCCAAAGCTTCAATAACCATAGCCAGGCGGACATTGTTCCGAAAGTGCTGCTGACCCCACGGTGTTACCCTAGTTATGTCTTGATAGGTCCACCATTTGGTCTGAGCTACAGAAGTTCCCAAGTGAGGGAAAAGTGAGCGCTCATACAGTTCTATAAAATCCTTCTTCACAGACTCGCTTGCGTCTTGAAGGTGAGAAATCATCATGGATAAAACCAATTCCTGCTGCCATAAAGGAGATTAAGAAAGAAAGGAGATCAATGGAAGTAAGATTACTGCGAGCGACAAGTAAGAGTTACGACGACTTATAAGGAACTAGCGTAACCTAGAAGCCACCGGGGTAACTTGCCACTGAAGTTTTACCGTCTCTCCATGATTTGGGTTTGGCACAATTTTCTATAGAAGGCATTAAGAACTTTGAGATGAGGAGATAAAAGAAGTTCGTAGGCTAAGTCACCTACTCTCTTTGGTCCACAATATCTGGGGGATAACTACTTATACTCTCCAAGAGATAAAGAACTTCTTTTGGTCCGTACTCAAATGAAGACCATATCTGCTTCTTTGAATTCTCTGACTATCCTCTTCTTATCTGTATACTGTTTCTGTTGATCCTGGGCAGCTTTTATATCTTTATGAATTGCCTGCATCTGTTGCTCTATGTCGTCAAGCATTTGACTGGTTATCTCGACCCTAATCAATGGGTCAGACCTAGTTAATGGAGTTAAGCAATCTTGTCCGAGAGAACCGACCCTGATTAGATTGGTATGAAGGAATTGGTCTCTGAATTTGGGTTCTTGACTTCCCTGTGTCCTTGTCATGGCAAGAGTCGGGCAGTCTTTTAACTGATGACCAAAACCTTGGCATCCAAAACACCGGTTCTCACTTCTGAACTCATTGTTCTGAATCCTTAAAACAGGTGGGCTCCTGACAAGGTATTCTGGGGAAAGTGTCTTCCCTTTTTAAACAGAATCTTTCTTTTATTTTAGAGAGGGAATAATTATAAGATCAGAAAGGGAGATTCTTACTCCTACATACCTCGAAGGCTGGGGGAGGAATCTTACATTCTACCCCACTTAAAAAAGTGCGAGATGTCCTCATCTCGCAAAGTAGAGGACAACTCTTTTTCTTAAGATCCAATTTATTCTGGGGTTCCTTATATTCTGGTCAACCCAACAGAATACGGGGATAATTATCCCTTAAATAGAACTCATCATTAAATAACAATTCATTCAGATCATATCATCTATATTTTGAACACGATAATGGTCCATTAGACCGAAAAATTTCTTTCTGAACATTCCTCCTCGAGAATTTCAGTCAAACAAGTTCTCAATTTGTCATCCCTTAACTTGATCTATCGAGTCAAGTGTTAACAGTAGCAATTTGACAGCACAATTCACTAATCTCATAGTGATTTGCTGAAATCATTATCATCATTCTAGTTATGAATATCATCACAGGGACTCGTCCCATTCATCCTCATTGGGGTTTTGCTCAGGTTATTATATTTCAACTAAATTTCAGAAATCATCATTTTTCAATCAGAATCCAAATCAATTCATCAGTTCTCAAACAGAATTAAAAATCATATCAACCACATTCGAAATCATCATCTGGATAACATTAACGCTTATAATTTCAAGTCTTAGATTTACTCGTATATACTATTGGTAAAGAGATGCAGTTATACCCTTGGTATATACGGGTAGTCATGATACTTGGAACTATAAGGTAAATACCATCATGTCAAGCAAGTCAGGGTTCCATAGAATTGCGGTACTTCAATTTGAAGACCCAATTATTAATTTACGAATTTTCAGTTTGAATATCAAATTGTATGAATTATATCACACAATTACAACCTTTTTGTGCTTCTTGATAAATTTTTGACATATTTGGCTTCTCGGTTGATCTTTATTAGCTAATTGGCTCTGATACCAACTGTAAGATCCCTGTCCCCACCGCGCAAAGGATTCGGGGTACTAGCAACGGAAGTAGCACATCTTGCGCGGGGCAGAGTCCCACACTCGGGGCCTCGTCCACGGATATCCGGACAAGAGACTAATCCATCAGTTTTTCCAAAACCGAACCCGAAAAAACTTCCTTTATCCGGAAAGCACGGGCGATTCCACCAGGATAACTTATTACTCTAACGTAGTCAAGACCATTACTAATCAAACTGATCCGACTACACCTATAAAGGTACTCGGTCTGATCAAGGAAGAAACTTGCACTTGGATCATTGGGATCAACGCTTTTTTTCCCATCAAGAGGCACAGCGATTCCTATCCATAGAACAATTAGTATCCGGGATTTACTTTATCTATCGTAATAATAGAAATTGAGTCTCAAATTACGGATCCATCAGTCCAGCCTAACCCCATCCAGTCCCATGGGTTAGCCAACCTCCCAACAACCACTGTAGTGATGGGATCCAATTAGGAATTTGGTTAGGTTTTTGTCTCGGGTACCAGGGAAAAGAGTTCTCAGGCCCCCTAGCCGGAATTTCATGCAAACATAAAACTAGTCACACCACTTACACACCCAATATGAAATTGCCTTTTTCTCAGCATCAACTAACTTTAAAACAATCCTTTAATGAAACCATTATGTCACTGATATCAATCCTCAAAATCTCTGGTTGAATCCATATTTTCAGTCATTCATTCATCATCGGTGTACTTATGGCATCATTGGCAACCAGAACGCTCACCACCTGTTCACTCTCAGGGGCCTTTTCAATAGTTCCTAGCTCATAGTACCCAGCAATATTTTCACATATATAAATCAAATAGAATCCTCATTGAAGATCAGCAAGATCAATCAACAGATCCATATAAGAGAGCCATGGACTCATCCGTTGAGGACCAGCAAGGTCAATCAACTAGATCCATGCCCGGTTTCAGAAAACAACTCTTACTACTTGTTCCAAGCACGTGTGAGTATCTTCGGCGACCCAGAGCCCGAGCACCGTATGGTTCAGCACCCTCTAGGATCCTTCGCAGGTGACCTAGCGCTTCACTCATAGGCCGCTTTCTTGGTCCCTCATCCACCGTACCGGAAGCTCACCATTTAAATCAAACCGAGACTGGTCAAGACCTCGGTCGACCTTGCTATGCGAGATGTCCTCCATTGACTCTCCATCAGCAGTTGCAACTTTAACAGTTAGGTCTTCATGACCTTAATCCACAAGACGGTCAAAATGCTTCTCCAGCATTCTTGACATAAAACAGTCATTTACAAACAGTCACAAAATACAGTTTCTAAATCGAACTCTCGTCTTTCCACATTATCTCTCCTTAGTCCACATTACTTATTCCACATTCCATTCAATGTGTACTCATTCTCATCCATTTCCTCATATCGACGACACATTAATTCACATACACATTCACATTTACATCCATACATCCACATCCACATCTACATGCATACATCCATTTTTACATCCTCATTTATACATCCACATCCCATATTCACATTCATACATACACATCCATACATCAACATCCACATCCACATTCACATCCATACATCCACATCTACATGCATACCTCCATTTTCACATCCTCATTTATACATCCACATCCCATATCCACATTCATACATACACATCCATATCCACATCCATACATCCACATCCACATCCACATTCACATCCATACATCCACATCTACATGCATACCTCTATTTTCACATCCTCATTTATACATCCACATCCCATATCCACATTCATACATACACATCCATATCCACATCCATACATCCACATCCACAGTCACATTCATACATACACATCCACATCCATTTTCACATCCTCACTACATCCACATCCCATATCTGCATTCATGCATACACATCCATATCCACATCCATACATCCACATCCACATGCATACATCCATATCCGCATTCATACATACACATCCATATCCACATCCATACATCCACATCCACATGCATACATCCACTATCACGTCCTCATTCATACATCCACATCCACATACATACATACATCCACATCCACATTCTCATTCACATCTATACATCCACATCTGCATCCACATACATACATACATCCACATCCACATTCCACATTCACATCTATACATCCACATCTACATCCACATTCACATATATCCACATCCACATTCCCATTCACATCTATACATCCACATCTACATCCACATTCACATCTACGCATATACATCTTCATGCATACATCCATTTTCACATTCATACATCCACACTCCCATCTCCACATCCACACATCCACATACATACATCCATTTGCACATTCCCATCTCCACATCCACACATCCACATACATACATCCATTTCCACATTCCCATTCATATAACCCCATATGCCTTCACATCTAATCTTTTACATCACATCCATTCTCGCCCTATCACAACCCATATACATCTTATCCTATCACATACACTTCTTACCTCATCCCATACACATCTTATCACATCTTAATTCATCTTATCACCTCCTAACTTATTTCATAAGCATCTTATCACCTCTTATCACATCTTATACACCTCTTATCACATCCTATCACATCTCATATCTATTTATAGAATACAAGAGAATTCTTATATTTGATATAAGATTTCTTTACACATTTATTTATGCATAAATTCTATTTAAGGAGATTAATACTTTCGAAGTAAAAATCAATCTTTTATGCATCTTCCTATGCATAAATTCATTTTAAATAAAAATGACACTTTCGAATTAAAATTCAATCTTTTATGCATCTTCCTATGCATAAATTCAATTTAGATGAGAAAGACACTTTTAAGTTAAAAATCAATCTTTTATGCATAAATTCAATTTGGTAGGAATTACACTTTTAGAATAAAAGAATTTCTCTTATGCATCTAAGTTATGCATAAAATCCATTTATGATGAAAATCACACTTTTAGTATAAAAAGAATATCTTTTATGCATATCTCTATGCATGAAATCCAAATATGATAAAAGTAACACTTTTATAATAAAATAATCAACTTTTATGCATACTTCTATGCATGAAATTCAATTGTGATAAAAGTAACAATTTTATAATAAAATAATCAACTTTTATGCATACCTCTATGTATGAAATTCAAATATGATAAAAGTAACACTTTTATAATAAAATAATCAACTTTTATCCATACCTCTATATGCATGAAATTCAAATATGATAAAAGTAACACTTTTATAATAAAATAATCATCTTTTATGCATAGCTCTATGCATGAAATTCAAATATGATAAAAGTAACACTTTTATAATAAAATAATCATCTTTTATGCATACCTCTATGCATGAAATTTAAATATAATAAAAGTAACACTTTTATAATAAAATAATCAACTTTTATGCATACCTCTATGCATGAAATTCAAATATGATAAAAGTAACACTTTTATAATAAAATAATCATCTTTTATGCATACCTCTATGCATGAAATTCAAATATGATAAAAGTAACACTTTTATAATAAAATAATCATCTTTTATGCATACCTCTATGCATGAAATTCAAATATGATAAAAGTAACACTTTTATAATAAAATAATCATCTTTTATGCATACCTCTATGCATGAAATTCAAATATGATAAAAGTAACACTTTTATAATAAAATAATCATCTTTTATGCATACCTCTATGCATGAAATTCAAATATGATAAAAGTAACACTTTTATAATAAAATAATCATCTTTTATGCATACCTCTATGCATGAAATTCAAATATGATAAAAGTAACACTTTTACATTAAAATAATCATCTTTTATGCATACCTCTATGCATGAATTCCAATTAAGAATAATATAAAAATCAATTTCTCTATGATTACAATGAATATCTTTCAATTAATCTAGGATGATAATTCCTAGAATATGGTAGGAAGCCCTCTTTTCATGCTTTGAATGAAATTATTTTATGTGTAATTTTTATAAAAATTTTACCATAGCTCCGCTGCTATGATGACTGATAAATCTTAAATTATTTTGAAGGATAAAGCTTATCATTAAGGGAATGATTAGAATGATCCCTAATGGGATCATTAACCCATAATGGATTGAATCATCAATAATCAAGAAATACATAAACTAAAAGCATAGAAAAAAGCCATTAATTTGGCCTCAAGCATATATTAATCTTAAATTAGGGAAAAGCTTTATGAAAAGCTTCACTTGGATTGAGAATAGGTCATGAGAATGACCATTCTTTGAGTGAGAGAGAGAAATTACATAAAAACCATTAGAATTAAGCATAAATAAAAATTTATGTAATTCTTTACTATCTTTCATCAATTAACTTCAATAGCATTCATCAATTTATGTAATTCAAGTACTACCATTCATAAATTAACTTCAATAGCATTCAAAAACCATTCCAATTAAGCTTCTCAAGCTTGAGAGGGGTTGAGAAGAGAGAAACATTGAGAAATTATAGAAAATGATCAAAATTCACTAATTACCTTACAAATTGCTTGATTCTTTGTTCACGGTAGAGGCCCCCAACCAATCAATTGGTTTAGCATGTTGATGGAGTCACCAATGGGGATTGAAGAAAGAGGGAAGCTCCAATTTTTTCAATTTGGAGAGAATTTTAGAGAATAGTAGAAATTAGCATTATTTCAGCATAACTTTAGTATAGTAAAATTCTCCTATTTTTTTTTCAAAGGATTCATGTTCTATTTATAGGAGAGGGAAGCTCTAACCAAAGCTAACTGAATTCTAGAATTTTCCAGATTCAGTTTGGTTGAATTTGGACTAGATTTGGATCTAGTTTGGTTCCTTTTTGATTCAGTTTGGTTCCATTTTGATTTGGTTTGATTCAAGAGAGAGGAGAGATAAAAATATCACATTATTTTTTAGTTTAAAACTCATTCAAGCATGTGAAGTATGCACCTCCTTTAAGGGACTCCCCTTCCTTACATATGTGTCAAAATGGAATCATTATACCCAAAATATCTCATATTATTAATATTGCTCATAGTTTCTTACTAATAAACCGTGTACATAGTCAACTCTTCATCTTATGTGAGTATTTACTCATTTTTGGGTATCTTCTTTTACAAAATTGGATTTATCTCCTCCCCACACATGGATTGATCTTATTAGCCCAAAAGAACCTTAATTGGACCATAATCCAAAAATTTCTGAAAATCTAGACCCTTAGGCTAAGGTCGTTTATACCCATTTCCAATTAATTCTAATTGCACATTGGAAAGTTCTTTTTGAATTTTTGTTTCAAGGGAATTCATCTTAATAATATATCTAAAAATATTTAAAATCTGAATATTCTCTCTCTAGAATATTTTCTCTCTCTAAGTTAAAACAGTTAGAAATCAGATCTTTTATATTTCTAAAGAGGGGATTGATTACAGGGAAAGATATTGGATATCTTGAGAGGCTGGAAGGAATCTTACAGTTAAGCACGTTAGTAGAATGGTTGCTTACACTGTTGCTCTCCATGGACTACGTGTAAGGGTGAAGATAGGGTGATAATATCTTACTTATACTATCAAGGGGTTTATAAGAATTTCAATTCTAAGTACAAAATGCTTCATTAAAGAGCCCTATCTTGGTGTATAAGATACGAAAATAACTACTTTATGACAAGCTGACAAGAATTATATTAGAATAAGGTTATATTAGGATTCGAATTTATGAAAAGCTTGCAACTAATCATAAATGCAAGAGTAGAATAATCGCATCTTAAAATTCAGTTGTTTTATATTTGTACATTTTTTCTAGAGAGAGAAAATAGGAATTCGTGAATTTCTTAGAAGGCCCTACAAATTATCTCCAAAATGTCCTAATGAGTTGTATGCTTCTACTGGACCCACTGTCGACATGATTGCATGATTAAAATGTCACTTTTTTTAATATCCTGAATTGGTTCCTGCTGACATGGATCCCTTCCATGTGGTTTTGTTGGCTTACCACGAAATGTAAGTACCAGTATAATTTTTATACATGATAAAATCATTAATGATCTTTTTGTAAGCTTTAAGGTTTTTGTAGAAGCCATTAGAGATTGGTCTTTTTTGACCTTTGCACCAGAGTCTATTATTTAGCTAACTTGATGGCAGGCTACCATGGACATGTCCAATTGTAAGTATTTCTATTAGAAATATTGGCAACTCTAACCCGTTATTTAAAACTTTTAAACAAGGAATATTTATGAGCTTATTTTTTAGGTCTGTTAAGAAAATGTTGAATGCCTAGGAGGCTTTGACTTAAGATAATTTTTTGGATATACAAATGACTACAGTAGAAGTTCCAATACAACCCGACTCCCACTCTTATGGATGGAGGGTGGTCTAAATGTGAAATTGCTCCTACAAAGAGCTTTTTAGCTACAAGACGATGTAGGTTCTATTAATTTAGTATTTGTTTTCTTATATATTCTACATTAAACACTTATCCAACTTTATATTATTCTTGTGGACTCCACCATTGGGATCTTATACAAGTTTTGATGTTAAGCAATTTCAGGCAGATGCAATTTCAGGCAGATGCAATCGATTGCCCTGTTGCGAACTGCCATTCCTCCAAAGCTCCCGAGGCTCCCATTCCACCACTCGCACAACAATTGGCACAACAATCTGAAGCACCCCCCTAGCAATCTCCTATAGAAGATCCCACCCGATCTCCCACCTTTCAGCCTACCACAACCCCCTCTAAAGATCATTGAAATGTAACTTTGTTGTAAATCATTTTTCGAATATACAAACCAGTGAGTTTTCATCTACGGACAAGTTAGTTTTGGTATAATTTTTCAACTTCATAAATATGTTATTTGTTGGAACAATGATTTGAAAAGCATTTAAAATTTGATCAAGATGGAAATTAGTCTCAAATTTATAAACATATAATGTAAAACGGTAGCAATACTACAATTTCTTGCGACATTTCAGCTTGGGGACACTAGAATGGGTCGAAAACATTCTTTTGTGCTTATTGGGGGGTTCTATTAAAGCAGGTTTTGGATCACTTCACTTTGCTTCTTTATGGCTTTCTTCACATTCTCAAGACTTTCAATTTAGTCTTCATTAGGGGGCATTAAAGCCAATGTAACGCCATGATAAGCAGCAACCTGCTATGAAAAATCCACTCCAACATGCACTTCGGTCGGTCGTTCAAGAATCTGCCCATCCTTGACTAATAATGTAATGTAAAAATCTCAAGATTCTAACAAACATGACAAAGTAAGTATGTACACACAATAATTAAAATAGAGAGTATTATATTCTAGAAATCCTTTCTTCTATGCACGCTATCATGAACAATGTAAAGCTTGAATAGCTACATTGAGACTACGCAAGGAAGGTTGTTTCTTGACTTTAGAAGTCCTTATTGTTGTTGCTGACAAAAAACACAAACAAACATTTTGTTAGAGAAAGCATATTAGAGTGAAACAGACATGCACAATATTTGAGAGAGAAACCAACACACCCACACACAATTAAACTTCACCAACATGTGCCTTACGGAGTTGTTCAAACCTTGCCCCCCATCACACAGTAATGACCCTCACACAAAGAAATTGATGTAAGCCAATTGAAAATATTTGTACTTTCTGAGAGTGAAATTCTTTTAGTATGTACACTTATTGAAATAGGTAATATCTGTACCAATTTTAGTAAAGATAATTGAAGTGTTTTCCCAATTTCAGAGATTGATCATCCGTGACATTAATGGTCTATTATTGAAAAGGCAATCAATGTCTATTGCTCAAAATTACAAAGGTTATTATAGTTAGAGAGGAATGATGTTCACTTTATTCTGCAAATGTTTACAAAAAATTACCTTTCTCTTCTCTGCAACACTTTTCTTCCGTTGAAAGAAAGGATATTCTAGTGGGAGCTCATGTATACATTCATTTGTAATATCCTTCCTAAGTTTGAATAGATTACATATCTCCCGTAAGTGAAATGACTGTCAATAAGGTTGAGGCCTCATCATAAACTTCAATATCTATCACCTTGTTGTGCTCCAAACTTGCAACTTCTTGATCCATTGGAACTAGTTCTCCTTTAATGTAAAGAGATTGTTTATACCAAAATGACATGATGAATGTCTGTGTTGCTATCATCATATACTTAACATTTATTGTGTCTAATGCGATCTCATAATGGACTTCTTCATGTACTTTCCTGTCCAGTTCTCATCAAGTAGTTTAGCCAAGAAACCATGCTCTAGATTTCTACAAACAAACATTATTTTTGTAATTTTCACCTGACAAATATTGAATAGCTCCCTGGCATGTACAAGATTACTTTCACTGCCCGTGTGGATGTACTACCTCGCCGCTACACATCTTTGTAAAGCTTGCTCTTAATAGATTCTGTAATAGAAGAATCAAGAATGGGCCAATCTATGTAGCTCCATTCTTCGTCTCAAGAGGAGGAAGCTTCTCCAAACGCCCAATGGTGTTGTTTCTATCCAATAGAGAGTAGAAGTGGTCATAAAAAAATACCTACCTCTGCAAGTCTTCTTACACTTCTCCCCTCATATTATAGCTGCCCAATGTGTGCATGGAACACATTCATGATCCCGATGATGCACTCAATTGGTTGCCAATCTTCATAGGAGGAGGGATACACATCTACACACACAAAATATTGAACACTTGAATGAGAGAATGCAAACATAAGAAAGAACAAGATTTCATTAAATCAAAGGTCAGTGGCTTACAATTCAATTTGTGTGAGGGTAAGGATGAAGTATCATCTCTGCCAAGCACAAGCTCCTTGTGCATGTAGATATGTTGCACAAGAACCTCCTTTATATTTATTTTCCGAGGCTCTATCTTGAAGTCCTTGATTTTGCCCTTCCATTATGTAATGTAAATATTCTTGGTGTTTGAAAGCTTTTTACTTCCTTTTTACATAAGCACCCAGGTTCCCTTACTTATTTGAAGTTGAATCCATTGGTTCTGCTCATTGACTATATTAGAGACAATTATTGAATGCACTGAATGTTGTTCTAGGTCTCCTTGGCCTTTGAACTGTTTCATCAATATCCTCAAATGTAGGATAAGCCTGATATGATACAAGAGATGGATAGAAGAAGAATAGGTTGATGAGTAGAGCAGACATGAAGAAGAAGACCAAAAAAGTGGGAGAGCATTCAATTTTTTTCCTCCTCTATAATATTAAAGAAGATATGCTCTATAAGATATCCCTTGTACTTTGTCAGGCATCTTCAATGCCATTGGCAGTCATTTTCTCCAAAAAGGTAGTACTTTTTAGATGAATACGATGGTTTTTGAATATACTATAAAAAATTTAAATGTAATTTAATATGCATTTAGCTATTTTCCAATGTTACGTTGGCCTCTTGCTGATTGGTGGGCTTCTATTTTATCTCTCTTCTAAAAGGACCTCCAAATGACCTCCAAAATTTCCTAAATGAAGTGGTCACAAACCATCCATATCAAGGTGTGAGGTTGTATAGATGGCATGCATAGATGGTTAGCCTTTACCTAGTTGAGGTAAGAACTCTTCACAATCTCTAATGACCTTGATATGGTTGCAAAGCATCCATATCAAGGTGTGAGGTTGTATAGACAGCATGCATAGTGTGAGGTTGTTAGCCTTTAGCTAGCAGAGTTGAGAACTCTTCACAATCCTTGTTAATTGGTGTGCCTCTATTGGCCTCATTGTTGCTATATCAACATCCTGCTGAATGTCTGATGAAGTGAGGATAAAAATGGTGCAAGCTATATCTCCTTGTTTGATGAGATAAATTGGAACATGTGCTCAATAGAAGAGATCATGTTTAAAGTCATGACTAGGGAGATGAGGTGACATTATGGTGTTGAGATATCGTACTCAACTAGTGCATAGTGCATGACATGCTAGGATGTCACCTCCACACTTATACCACTGGCGTGTTGTCTTATGGCTATCCCTAGGCTCATAGAAAATAGGATGTCTAAAGGGACTCACCTAAGAGTAGAATCACTAGTGTAGCAAGTAGTGCAAAAAGCAACCAAAACACAATGGCTTGGCTCTAGGGTAGACATTCTACTCTCCAATTTATGGACTTATAAAATTTAGAGTAGATATGAGCACCTAAATGGGAGTAGCACATGTTTTTGATCCATGCATCAAAAGGAAACACAAAGCAACCACATAATGTGCATGAGGTATTAAAAGTGTGCAAGAAAATAGGTGAAAGAAATCTTAGAGTACAAAAGAGGGACAATGTAACAAATGAACTAAATTATGATTTTATGTTTAAAAATACTTAAACCCTAAAATTAAATTAAAACGTACTTTATGTCAAAAAAATCACTATGCTTTTATTATTAAACATACTTTGTGTTGAAAAAATCACTATTCTTTTATTATAAAGAAATCTCTTAGGATTGCATGTTACAACCTACATTATTAGCACACTATGAAAATTATGACTCTACCAACTCCAAAATGTGTGGAGATTGGAATTGAAGAGTTTTTATTTCTATTGGTGATCCTCCTATTATCTAACTTGAAATAAAAGCACATAGGAACATTGCATATTAACATGAAACCTTTTGCCAGTCACTCTCTACATTCAAGGTGATTGTATCATGGCATTCCCATATCACATCTGCATCCACCAACAAAGCAGAGGCCATCCCAAACATCTAGCGCCACCTTCTAGAACATCTTGCAAAATGTTTATCAACCAATGAAATATCTATTTATAAAATACAAGTTCCAAAAGTTAAATCACATTTTTTCTCACTTTGGCACTGTATAAATCTACTCCCTGAAATGTAACACTGAATAGTTAATCTATGTTTCATATACATTTGAATTTTTATACTTTTATATAAAAAATTACTTACAAATACTAATCTCATTTATATTCAAGTGCACTGACTCAATAGTGTTCACATTCTTAATCCTTATTTTTGCCAGCAAAGAATTTTCTCATTCAATCTTCTATTGGACTCTTATACTATATGTCACATGTGGAGAAAGAGTGAAAAAAATAATGAATTGGGAGAAACTAACTTAAATGAGCATTCTTTGAGATAGTGCTTGGCTTCATTGAATTGCACATCATTCAGAAGCTTGAGCTTACAAGGTGTAGTAAGTTTCAAACATGGAATTGGCAACTTTGGACTATTAAATGAAGGAAGAGGGATCTTTTCTAGAGTTACAAATCACGCATGACACACTTGGGCACAATGTTCTTTGAATCATAAAAAGCATAACCTACTTAGAAGCCAAATTTCCTTGGATTTAGCCATTGCACAACATGAGACCTCATACCACCTATTTCCACATGGAACACAATTAGTTGGCCTTATCAAGGACTCAACTAGTTCCCACTCTTTCAAGTTAAAGGGATGAATAGCGGAAATTACATGCAAAATATAATTAAGCATACATTTAAATTTATTAAACCATGCTAATAAAGTACATTTACATGCAAAATATAATTAGTTCAACTATGTTGATAAAAATAAATAGAATCTATATACTCATCATTGTTTGGCATGTGTTGGGGCATCCTCAATCATTGGATCCATCTAAGTAAACTTGTTTACAAGTGCACGTAGACATGACGTATGAGCACCTCATGAATGAGTACAAGAACCATCTCTCCTATGTCTATAATCTGAATACAACCTTTCCAATGCTTTGGGATATCAATTACATCTTTGCCTTTAACTCTAAAGGTTCCATGAGAGTGCATGGTAGTATTATTATAAATCTCCCGAATCCACTCCTTGGCCTCATCATTTGTTTTCAGTAGCTCCGTGCTTTGGATACTACTTTCGTCTTTGAGACATCTACAAACAAAAGAAGCTCTATAATATCAACACACAATAAAAAAACAACTACAACCAATTTGAAAGAAAAATCAACATGGATCCCAACATCCCTAGCTATTTATAATAGACATCCCAACATCCATAGCTATTTATAATCATTTTTTTTTAAAAAATAAGGATTTTCTCTTCTTATTAACAACACCCTATTCTCCTCATAAAATTCTAAGTAGTAATAGATTTTTTTTTGGTATAAAATGTTTTCCAACTTCCAACTTGTTCCAAGATAAGGACTTTCTTATGTATAATTTTTGTGATGATTTATGTAACATCATTTGCACAAGAACTTCTAGATGTGTTCACACCTATGAATAGTTGTATCCCGCTTTGTGAAAAAGATTGTATATAATCACACATATACTTATTTCCACTATGCAAAAATCCACCTAAGTGATTTCACACTCATTTCTCATCTCAATTCACTTATTATCTTGCATAATTACTATTTGACATTATATTACTCTCATTGAATTTTTTTTCCCCATACCATGACACAAGTTGCAATTTTTGAGAATCCACTTGAGTGATTTTACACTTATTTCTCATCTACATTCACTTATTATCTTACATTATATTATTTGACATTATATAACTCTTGTATCGTGACATAGGCTGCAATATATGCGTTTAGATAATATGTCAAAATGACAATGTAACTATGTTTTTATCACGTTTCTTCCATGTCACCAAGAAGTCTTAACACAAAAAGTCTTCGAGAAGTCTTAGGAAAGAAATTACTTGTAAAAATAAAGCTTGCCATGATTTGACCAAAGTAAAGTACCATATCATGATTGTTGATAAAGAAGTCTTTGCAAGAAAGCGCTCCAACACCATCTAGATTTGATAAAGACAGAAGGAGTTCATACATAATTCTCATTTTTGCAACACACTATTCAAGTCACGATATACTTGTGACATTTAATGTAGACAATAAAAGAATTCATGATTGGTGCTATTTTAGCCCTTTGATGGCACTAACATCAACAAAATGTAGTTTTCATAACCTAAATCATTTAAAAAGGAAACTTTATTGACAATTATTAAAAAAGGGTACTTTGACAATCGTTTAAAAAGGGTACTTTATTAACACTACTTTAGCTAATGACAAGCCTTAACACAAAAGTTATGGACCTTTTGACTACGATACTACTCCAATGAATGAGATGCCTAGATATTTGAGATACATATATTTCAAAAAGTAATTTTATAGCATGAATTAAGGAAAAGACTATGAGTTATTGCATGTCTCTAGAGAAGAAGAAAATTAGAAATGACAACATGGCTTAGTAAATATATACCACACAAATATATATATATTCCCCTTAGTGTTCACATTTTGGACACTTGCCCAACTCCACATTTGTTCCCTTGAGTCCCCCATCTATCTATTCCCCATGGTGTTTACATTAATGGACAATTCCTCAACACCACATTTGGAATTTTCTCCCTTGGGTCCCCCATCCACATATCATTTGACCCCCCAGCTGGTAATTACGATCATGAAGTATCATGTGCTCTTTAGCCCCACTAGCCAAAAACTTACTAACCATATTTCTCCCATAACTTCTAGTTGATGATATGCTAAAATGCTTCATCATAATTCTTGGACCACTTGTCTTGGAACCTTAATGAAGTTGTTAGCCTTTTGGTGTTGATCATTTGATCCTTGCCAATTTGCGAGCATGCAAGAGAGAGAGAGAGAGAGAGAGAGAGAGAGAGAGAGAGAGAGAGAGAGAGAGAGAGAGAGAGAGAGAGAGAGAATATGTTCTTAATCTATGAGTCAACATATGTTTAGATCTGCTATCTATTTACAAAAGCTGAAATTTTTGTGACTTTTGTTGAGAGTAGGAGTAATGAAATGGAATCTATTATATATTAACCATGGACAACCAAGGCACAAGGAGAGGAGAGAAAAGAGAAATCCTGGATTTCTAAAAAATAAGAGGAAAAAATCATTTCGATTGAACCTTTGTATTCTGGCTTCCATTCCTAATATCTTTTACATACCACAACAATGCTCGGATTGAGTACTAGTAAGCCTTAAGCATGAACAACAATTAAAAGGGTTCTTTTCTTTAGCTTTATGATAAATGGTTGCTCAAATGAGAGAGGCGAGAGGAGGAGAGTTGATTGCGATCAGACCCTACTACATGTCGCGCATGCGAAAGGTTAGTGGGTTAGTGGAGTGTTTAATCCGTTCGTGTGGGTGCATGCCCACCGTACGTCGACGGGTGGTTGACGTATTGGGTCTTGCATGGTGGTGGCCTCTAGTGCGTGGCTTCTACGCAAGGATGATGGGGCTATTGGATGGGGGGACTGGGATCCAGAGGCAGAGGAGGAGATGAAGGGCAGAGGTGAGGAGGTTGAGGTGGAGTGAGTTAAGAGGAAATGCGTTCCTGACTAGTTAAATGAAACGCTTTGTATCTAGGTGAACAGTAAAGTATGCCTGAAGCTAGCCAAGAGTTTATTAGAAGCTAAGTAGGGTTATTTTCAATGTGTAGCGTAATTCTTTTCTGCCTAGACAAGCCTCCTTCGAAGGGCGAACTAGGCAAGTGGCTTCAGGAAAGTATTTTGGACGACTGCTCTGTGTCTAAGATTTTCTATCTAGGGAAGGGTTTTTTTAATGTGCTGTTTATTAAAGGTCAATCTGTGTCTGAGTTGTTTGTTGAGGGACCCTTGTTTTTTGGACAAAGGTTGGTGCATGTCTTCCTGTTTGATTCTTTGTTTAATGTCAATAAAAGTTTACAGAAATGCATGCCCGGTTTGGGTTGAAGTGATAGAACTTCCTCCTTGGCTTAGACCGGCGTTGTGGGAGATAGCCCAGTCCCTTGGATCTATGTTATATGTTCCTGGTGACGAGGTAGGAGGAAATCAGGGTCATAGCGTGTGCATCACATGGAACCCAACTAATGAGACTCCAAAATCCTTGGAAGTAGACTTAGGTCAACTGGGTAAATTGGAGTTAGACCTGTTTGGAGCATTCCCTGATGCTTGCTTTAGATGTGGGGCCTGTGGGCATATTGCCAAAGATTTCCCTACTCTAGAATCCATGAGGGGATGAGGCTAAAGTGGTGAATTGGCCGCGGGGGGGGGGGGGGGGGGGGGAGAGAGAGAGAGAGAGAGAGAGAGAGAGAGAGAGAGAGAGAGAGAGAGAGAGAGAGAGAGAGAGAGAGAGTGACAAAGAGAGCGTTCCTCTAGAGACTCAAAAGATAGAATCTAAAGGGAAGGAAATAGTGTTAGAATGTGGGGAGAACAAGAGGGAAGGGGGATGGGATAAAGTTAAAACCAAAACCAATGTTAGACAGAGTAAGGCTGAGGCCAGCAGGAAGGCCCAAATTAGTCGAGGTTATGAGAGTAGGAAGAGAGGGAGTGGTGAGAATCTGAATTCTATCATCTTTTTCTAACCCCTATAGCCCACTGCTTGAAAGAGATAACTCTATGTTGGTAGAACAGTTTTTTGAGCGGGTACTGAATGAAACAAGAAAGGATGTTGGTATTGTTCAAAGTAGTTAGAGGGATGGAGATGGAGAGGAAGTGGAAATGGTCCCGAAAACTGCTTTAACATGATGAACATTACTAAGTTCAAGGGGTGCACGTGGAACATGAAAGGGATTAAAGATAAGAAGAAAAATGCTATATTTAGGGAATTAGTAAAGTCTTAGGGTATGTCTGTTTTGGAAGTACATGAGCATAACCTTTTTGGGAATATCTCTAAGATAAATAGTTTTAGGTATTGGGAAATTTTCTATGGTGGTGTTCGTTCAGGTTATAATGGGGCCATGACTTTAGTTAGAAGAGATCTTAATCCTAATGGGGTGGTGTTCGTTCAGGTTATAATGGGGCCATGACTTTAGTTAGAAGAGATCTTAATCCTAATATTATAGCTAATCATCTTGAGGGAAGAATTTTGGTTGTTGAGATTGTAGTAGACAGTGAAAGAATATGGATTATTAATGTGTATGGGGATCATAATCATAAGGTTAGGAGTAGTATGTGGAACTGGATTACTGGGTTAAATGCTCAGGTTCCCTGCATTGTGCTAGGGGATTTTAATATGGTAGAAAGAGTTGTTGATAGATGTGGTAGTAGTGCTGTTCTGTTAGGGAAGGAAAAAGGGAAATGGGAAGAGCTTAGAAGGGGCTTGGGGGTTAAGGATAGTTGGTATCTGGGGGATTGGAGAGACAAACCGGGCACACTTATTTTAGCCTTAAATATTTATCCTCCTCATCAAGAATTGATATAGTTTTCTTTAGTCAGCAGGCCTCATGTGGGTACCTCACCTTTGAGAAAGGTAGGTGGATTGTAGCTCTACCTTGTCTAATCATCTTCCTTTACAGTGGAGCTGGTCTTATTCTAATGGAGCTGACATGGATTTATCTCACTTCCCAACAAGGAAATTGAGAGTGAATAATCTACTCTTGAAAGACCCCCTTTTGTGGAATATACTGAATAAGCCATTAATAAATTAAAAAGGAGAAAGGGGGCTGAGGGTTCATGGAAGAAGTTTGCTAATGAGATGCATCTACTGTTGAAGAGGCAGACTATAGTAGGACTAGATCTAATGATACCACTGACTTGTATTTTAAGTGTCAGGCCAACATTAAAGCTGAGGAGGATAGATGCTATAGAGAACATGAATATTGGGCTAGAAGGAATCTATTCTGTAACAACAAAAAACCTGACAAGAGGTTTTTTTAACTCTCCAAGAATAAAGGTGATAGAGAGATTGTGGGGAACATCTTGGATGAGGATGGCGATCTTGTGAAGGACACCAAATCACTTGCTTTGAAATGGGTTTAGTTTTTGGGATCAACCCCGACCCTAAAAGAGGACTGCTCCTTGAGGAGATTGGTCTTCTAAGTCAGAAGGTGGACCCTGATAAAGCCAAGTGGTTAGAAAGAGATATTGAGGTTGATGAGTGGTGGTGTGCTTTGCTAAAGCTGGGTAGGGAGAAAGCTCCTACCTGGGATGGTCTCTCAACTGAGTTCTTCATAGCCTTCTGGCCTTCATTACAAGAGGTGGTGGGGGCTGACATCTACAAGAGAGATTTTAAATTGGGTCTTTGGGACAAGGTCTTTAAAGGACTTGTGAAACTCATCCCTAAACAGACTGCTTGTAGTAGGTTTGGGCATTGAAGGCCTATTACTTTATCAATAGTGATGTACATAATTCTAGCTAAGGTGATTACCCTCAGAATCACCCCTGTGTTGCAAGAGGTTATCTCCAAAAACTAGTATGGCTTTATCAAAGGCAGGTCTATTTATGATAATATTTTTGCTGCTTTACTGGGTAGAGATGTGGCCATTAAAACTTAGCAGAAATGCATTATGATGCAATTGGACTTAAAGAAAGCTTATGATAGGATACATTGGTTATTCATTGTGCTAGGGTGATAGAAAAAATGGGATTTGGAATTAAAATGGCTACATGCATTTATACTCTCTCCTTGGGTGGATATTCTAAAGTACTTCTTAATGGAAGAGTTATAGGGGGATTTGAAATAAACAGGTCAATCAGACAAGGTTTCCCATTAGCCCCCCTACTTCTTGCTATTGCCTATCACACTTTAATTTTGTCATTAGAGCTAGCATGTAGTGAAGGGAAGATTACAACTTTAAAACTCAAGCATAGTGAGCAACTGGAAATCCAATGTTTTGCTAAGATGACTCCCTGTTATTCTTAAATGCTAAGAATAATAATGTGAGATTGGCCCTAGAGCTTGTACAGGAGTATGCCAATGCCTCAGGTTCTAAATGTAACATTTTGAAGTCTAGAATCATAAGCCTGACTAAAGACAACTGACTGAAGACAATGACTAAAGACAATGACTTTGATCTTCAAAGGTGAGGATGTGAGGTGGTGCAAAAGGGTCAAATTGTCATACTGCTTGGGGTTCTTTTTGGGGTTTGACTTACCATTAATAAACAGTTGGCAATGTGAGCCATTAATAGATTTGTGGAGAAATTGAAAAAGTGGGAAGGTTTGAAAGTCCCTTCCATAACAAGATTGATATCTACAATTCTGTGTTGAATGCTTATATCATGTTTTTAAGTCTTATGTTAAAATTTGGGAAGTGTCATGTTGGAAGGAAATCATAGGCCCTATTAGAGATTTTATGTGGAGTAATGGTAATGGTAAGAAAAGAGTTCCTACTTGGTTGGCCTAGGAGAAGGTTTCAGTGTCTAAAATGGAAGAGGGCATTGGTATCATTCATTTTCCCACTCATTGTGTTGCCAGAAGGACTCTAATGCTACCTATGTTAACAATCCAAAAATGGGATTGATCACGGTGATAGACATAGATTAAGTAACATAAGGTGGATTAAACCACACTAAGAACTCCATAAATGAGAGAGATTGCACACTAAGAACTCCATAAATGAGAGAGAGATTGCACACTCAACACAAGTTCTATTACATATCTCAAGTGAACCATACAATGATATAAGCCTTGTCCCACTTTACATGTCATCATCCATGTGGCACTCCCTTTTCCACTTCTTTTGGTCAACACTCACACACCATTCAATATTACATGTGGCATTCCTATCTTGCCACAATATCTTGCACCTTTAGGGTGCTTTCCCACATACACACAACACCACGATTACATCTCTCAACACCCCCTCTTAATCGAGGTGTTCCACAACTCACCCATCATCCATCACCCATATCAATGTAGCATTGCACAACCGTAATCGCTACCTCTCAACACTCCCCCTCAATGATACATTGGAGTGTTCATCAACCAAACATGTGTGCGTGTGTCTACCATCTTAGACACCACGATTACATCTCTCAACACCCCCTCTTAATCGAGGTGTTCCACAACTCACCCATCATCCATCACCCATATCAATGTAGCATTGCACAACCGCAATCGCTACCTCTCAACACTCCCCCTCAATGATACATTGGAGTGTCCATCAACCAAACATGTGTGCGCGTGTCTACCATCTTAGACACCTAGTCCATTTTGAGCCGACTCGCTCAGAGCGGAACCACTGGAGTCCGATTTGAACATGGAAGTTCAGGTGGGAACCAAGCCATGCGCATGCACCTCACACGTGCATCGCTTGCACACATCACGACAACCATTTTGAGCTTCTCGATGAGCTCGGGTAGGTTACCCTGTGAATACACATCTCGTTTTGAGCACGCAGGCTCGGGTACGGTTACCCATCTCATAATCATGGGTGAAAACAAATACAATCCTTTTTATGCCATGTGCAAGGGCAGGGTATCTACAAAATACAAGTGGTCCATGACTTTTCCACATAAGTCAATAATTGCCGCTATTTTAGGGTGCAGGAGGAGAGAGATGGAAACAAAATACAATGTGTGGCTTACATGGCCATTCCATGCCAAATCCATGTGGGAATGCTAATTTATGTGGTTAGACCTTGGCATGTGAACGGGGGCTTAATTTGGGTCCCTTCACATTGCAAAATACAAACCCTTATCTCTTAGGGTTTTAAGTAATGACCACAAAATAAAATAATGAGAGACCTTATCACTTCCTTTTTTTTCTGGTGCTCGCTAGTGTCTCTTCTACTTACGTGCTGACAATTGACTGTTTCTCCTTCCATCGCAGTAGTTCGCTACTACTGGTGCCTTGAGCTTGAGGCCGATTGGCTCTTTTGACTATTCTGGGACTACTACTGTGATGCTTTGTTGTAGGTTCAATGGCGACCATCTTCAACATTCTACTGAAGTTTGATTTGTCCTTGCTTTCTATGGTGTTATTCTGCAGATCATTACCATAGCCAAAATCTTCAAGTAATTTAGCACTGCTGGCTGCTCGGAGTATTCCATAGCCTTGCATCACTTAAACTCTGAAGTCAACTTGCTTTTACTTGCTCTTAATTAGTCGTACCATGTTGAATCTGCTATTTTCTTTATATCTAAGCTTCCATGCTTTGCAATTACTGCCGCCTTTTGCCATGGCTCATGCTTGGGAGCTTGTTATTTTTCATTCAACCGTTCTTGCTGTAGTTCCTTCCCATACCCATAGCTGCGTTGTATGCCACCATAGCTTGTTTTCACAACTTCCATGGAAACTTGCAAAAATCCACATGCGTTTTCTCTTTGCACTCTCTACATGACTGCAACCTTGCTCTTGCAGCAGCAGCAGCTAGTTACTGCGACCACCACTTGCTTGTCTACTTTTCTCACCAAGCTTTGCCGCTACTGTAGTTGAAACTACTTTTTGTTGAGATCCTTGTGCACAATACTTGCCTCTTGCTTGGACAAGCCTTTCACTCCACACATGCTCTTTGCTAACTTGTAGGAGCCATGGGATTCTCTCATCCCATAAATCAGCAACGCTTCTTTACATTGAGCATTCTTCCATGCTCAAACCAAAAAATGAATGAGGAAAAAACTTCACAAAACCAACCTTCTTGAGACATAATCAGTAGCATATCTTCTCTTGGCAACTTCTCCTTGACAATGATGAAGACTCAATAGCCTTCATAATGCTGAAATCTCCATTTTCAGCTTCTTTGGGCAGCACCATAAACTCCAAATCTCCATGGGCATAAACTCTCTCCAAATGCAATACTAATTACAATGAGTGTGCTAATTTTTTTTCATAATAAACTGAAAATAATGCTTAATCAAAGAACACATAACCAAGAAACTATACATAAGTATTCACCATGACCAAGAGCCCACACCCAAGCTCTGATACCATGTTAACAATCCAAAAATGGGATTGATCATGGTGATAGACATAGATTAAGCAACATAATTAAGGTGGATTAAACCACACTAAGAACTCCATAAGTGAGAGAGAGATTGCACACTCAACACAAGTTCTATTACATATCTCAAGTGAATCATACAATGATATAGGTTTCTAGCCTTATCCCACTTTACATGTCATCATCCATGTGGCACTCTCTTTTCCACTTCTTTTGGTCACAACACTCACACACCATTCAATATTACATGTGGCATTCCTATCTTGCCACAATATCTTGCACCTTTAGGGTGCTTTCCCACATACACACAACACCACGATTACATCTCTCAACAACCTAGAGTGCTATCTCAAAATGCTACTTGGGCCTTAATGATAAGGAAATTAGTGGAAATGACTAATGTATTGGCCAAGGGCAGATGGGGGAACTGGATAGACAATTTTTTTCTTCTTATGCTCCTCTTAAAGTCACATGCTCCTATGCTCCTCTTAAAGTCACATGTTCAGATTTTTGCAAAATGCTATGTAATTGCTGGAAAGATAATTTGGGTTTCATGGCTTGGGATGGTGGGGGGAGGGTACCTAACCTAACTCTATGCTGTCCTTGGGGTTATGGTGGACACATAAGTTTAACCCCCCCTAGCTTCAGATGTGGCGAATATTCTTAACAACAAAGGTATCAAATATCTGGCTGACTACTGGGATAGGGATTTGGCTGGGTAGCAAGAGGTGAACCTCTTATCTGAGGAGTTTCAATTAACCAGGAGAGAGAGGGACTTGATGACTCAGGTGATGGAGATGTTGCATAGTGAATTATGTTCCATAGCTCTACTGATACTTCAGTCTAGATTAAGGACCGGACTTAGATTAATGGTGTCAAATTCAAGGACGGAAAAACCAGTGACATTTATGCATTAATGAGAAAAGGGGATGCTAATGTTTTGTATTGCAACAAAATATGGAATGTAAAGTGGAGTGCCTCTAGCTGGAAAAAGAGATGGCACTTGATCTGGAATTGCCAGGTCCTTAGGAAATTTCAAGATTTTTTGTGGAAGGTTAGCATGTGGGCATTACCTATTAGATACAAACTGCAAAAAAGGAATATGGCTAGTGGCATTTTCCCTAGATGCAGGTCTTCAACAGAAAGTGGCGAGCATGTGTTTTGGGAATGTCCAGCCCTAAGAAGCACCTGGTGCAAAATGACTAAGTGGATAGAGAGGGGTTTGAATATGCAAAATGACTAAGTGGATAGAGAGGGGTCTGAATACGCAAACGTTTTGGGAGGACTGGTTACTTGGGAAGTGGGCAGTCAATGATGAGCTCAGTGGGTTGTTGTTTAACATTATTAGAACTTGCATCTTATGGGAAATCTGGACTAGCAGGAATGAAATTGTATTTTTGAGGGCTACATGCACAGGATTGCAGGATATTGAGTTGATGTATAAATGTGTATGCATGTGCTAGTTTGTATGTAATGTAAATAAAATTAGATCTCTGGAATTGGATTTGTTGATTCAGAACCTGCACATGAATATGCCTTGAATGTATCCCTGATATTGGTTAAGCTTCATGCATACTAGGGTTCTCTCCCTAATGATGGATTGTTGGTTGTAGGTGAGGTGTTGGATTAAGAAGAAAAAGGCCTCCAAGATTTGGTCCTAAAACTCAGAGATGGTACCGCAAGGAAAAACAAACGGATCACACATTTGTAGCCTTTATTGAGAACCCGGTTGGCATTAGCCCTACTGTCAAGGTTTGGTCAAAGCATGGGGTTATGTTAGAAAAACAGTCCCCCCGGGGCTGCACTACTGAGGCCATGATGGAGGCTTGCTTATTGCTAGGGTATCAGATCTCGTGGGATCAGTCTTGCTTCTTGTGTAAGGATGAAAGATGGGAATTTCTATGTAAAATCTTGAATGAGGTTAAAAAAGAGTAGAGAGTTGAGTCTTTGGGGGTGATGTATGCCAGTTTTTGAATAGTTATTAATGCAAATAAATATTATTGGTCCAAAAAAAATGGTCGTTTAAATGCAGTTAAATCATTGAAGTTTGCTGAAGTGGTTTTGAGGAAAGACACATGCAAAATAAAATAAATCGATCATTACAATTTCAAAAAATAAAATCAATTTCACACTAGAGAATCTTTCACACAAGACTTTAGTGGGGGAAATGCTTTTTCACAATGGAGAAACGGAAAGCTTGTTTTTTTCCAAAAAGGAATATGCACGCGTGTTGACAAAAAGGTGAGGCCACTGAACAAAAGCCAGTCTAGCAAAGGGCAAAAAGAAAGTTGAGGCTCCTTTCTTCTCTAGTGATGCATAAAATGGGGCGATGGGTTCCCTGTTTGTAAAAAGCTCACACTACCTTCTCTAGTGAGAGAGCTTGAGCTTCTTGCCATGGATGCTTCTACACCTCCTCTCGTAGCTAGTAGTAGTAGTAGCAAGCCCCATGCTTTGGTCCTTCCAATGCCTGCCCCAGGGCACATCAACCCTCTGCTTAATTTCTCCGTGCACCTAGCCTTGCGTGGTTTTGTCATCACTTTCCTCAACACAGAGAAGGCCCATGATCGCATCAAACCCAGTGCTGCTATTGGCCTGGACGTTAGGTTTGCCATTATCCCTGGTGGTGGGTACCAAGAGCCGCTCTTGCCCGGACAAAGCATGCTCGATACCCATCACAAGATGGAGGCCCTTCTCAAGGGCATTGAATCGCAGCAAGGGTTGCTTGAGGAGATGATCATCAACTCTCGGGCTACCCCACACCCCATCACGTGTATTATTGCAGATTCTTTCTTTCCATGGACTCAATCTCTCGCTACCAAGCTAGGGATCAAGAGAGTGATTTTTTGGACCACCAATGGGATGGGATTGGCTTCTACGCTGGAGATGAGAAGCGGAAATTTCAAAATCCCTGGTACTGCAACCATTTTTTGCCTTGATTTAGTCACATGTCATTGTTTTTTAGGCTCTATCTGCAGATAATTATGTGTATGTATTCTGCATGCATGTATGTACATATGTATTAGGTGTGTGTCATGCACGTGCGTGTGTATGTATGTGTGTGTATACATACATACATACATACATACATACATACATATATATATATATATATATATATATATGTATGTATGTATATATATATGTATGTATATGATTTGAGAGAGCAAATATATTACATATAGAGCACGCAGGAGTATGAATAAGAATTTTAGAAATTGAGTTGGTTCTCAAATTGATCATTTAATAATCAAGTTGAAATTCTGGGGAGAGAGAAGAGGGAGATTTTTATCATCGTAGGCAGGACCACATCATCCATGTGATGACACTGATGTGTAATTGAACCACAACACTTGCATGTGATGATACTGATGTGCAATTGAACCACAAAACACATGAACTCAAGATCTCCCTATTAGGGAACTAACGCATGAACCACTGAGAGGGGGGGAATGATGTGGGGAGAGAATGGAGAAGAAACTAAAGTCTGAAGGTTACCACAAATGGCTTACTGATTAATCATTCAAACACAGGCTAGGAAATGGCAGTTGTAAGTTGAACTTTTGAGAATGATTCATAATGACTAGTGGGTCGACGTTCCAGAAGTGAGGTCAGGCCATTCGGCGATGAGACAATGATTGACTTGATTTTATGTCTATTCAGATGGTGATGATCCCAATAATGCTAATATGGAGACAGGCGGCATTATTCTTAAGCGATCAGACTTTCTGGGCGCATTGCCATTTCGTGATCCAGAGCGTTTGAACCACTTCACGCAGAGACTAAATGGTATGGAAGATACAGCTTGCATTGTGGTGAACACATTTGAAGAGCTGGAAGCCCCTAGCCTCAAAGCCTCTACCTGCCCAACCCATGTGCGTTACGTGGGGCCCGTCCTGCCGCCTCGCCTTGACAACAATGCAACCCTAAGTGCAAGCTTCTACCAAGAAGAAAGTGACTGCCTCCACTGGCTTGACAAACAAGAGGGGGGTTCCGTGCTCTACATCTCATTTGGTAGTATGGCTTCCTTGACACAAAATCAGCTTGTAGAGTTCGCTGCTGGCATTGAAGAAAGCAAGCAGCCATTCCTATGGGTGGCACGAGATGGGAGCAATTTGTTCCCAAAAGGGTTTCTAGAACGAACATGGAGCCATGGCCTCATCATCAACTGGGCCCCGCAAATTGAGGTGCTAGGCCATGCGGCGGTTGGTGGATTTTTAACGCATTGTGGGTGGAACTCTGCACTGGAGAGCATTCACATGGGTGTTCCCATGCTATGCTACCCTTTCTTTGCAGATCAACATCTCAATGCAGTGCTTATAACGAAGGTATGGAAGCTAGGGGTAGCCATGCAAAAGGGGGAGGACGGTATAATACAGAGGGACAATGTCCAAAAGTCTGTCATGGCTCTCATGCACTCACAGGACCTTCAACAAAGAGCTGCCACGTGGAAGGCGGCTTCTCATCGTGCACTTGAACCAGGGGGGTCATCCAGTATTGCGTTGGAAAGTGTCATGCTTGATGTGACAACAGTGGCATAAGCACTGAGCCGTGGAAAGTGTCATGCTTGATGTGACAACAGTGGCATAAGCACTGAGCCGTGGGACCAAATTAGTTTTTGGACTTTTAAGGTGGCAAATCTAAAAAAAGGATTATTATGCTTAGAAAATAACTATAAAATTGAATTTCTGTGAAGGTTGTGAGGACCATTCATTTGTACAAAAATGTCACTAATAATTGGAAAATGCAATTACATATACAAACCAATACCCTTGGGTCATCAGAGGTATAGCAACCTCATGTGGACATTTCACTTTCCTGCCAGACTTTTCAACCTTTCGCATGTAATTTTTTATTTTTCCATGACAATTAAAACACAGCATACCTGCTAATAATATTCATATCCACAAATAGAACCGTAAGTTGCCTTTTTTTATTTTTATTTTTCCATGCTGATCTTTCTTCTCCACTCATTTACCATGCTGTTTACAACATGAGCAGTTAACCAGTTCATCACACAGCTTTTGACCAGCACATCCTGCCAACCCAACACCGCAAACCTTGCCGTAAGATATTCCAAAAACTGCAAGTCAAACATAGGCCGAGTTCCTACGGCTGAGTTTATTTCAGCTTTAAATGGCTGTGAAACTCAGCCATATATGTTTTTTTATTTCAAAAACTATGCCACATGTTTCTGTGCACACGGACAGCTTGTGCGGTGACCTGTGGTAGCCGCTTGGTTGCAAATCTGAAAATGCAGAGGTATAAGCGGCTGAATATGGAAACGCTGAAGCCTCAGAACAAGAACTGCTGCAGAGAACAATCAGGGGATGGGAGGGATGGCACAAGATAACCAGAAGGGACAGGCAAAAGGGAGCCCAGAGAGCTCCAAGATCAGGGTTGGGAAAGCAAGCCCAAGTAGACCAAAAAACGCAGCCTGTTTAGGATAGCGTTGTTGCTGTCCAATCCTGAAAAAAACGCCTGAGAACCCTTGGAAGGTGCCACCAAGAAGGATAGGTATGTTGTCCAGAAAAAAACACCCTTGTCAGGCTGCCAAGAAGCTGCAAACTGACGCCCTGTGAAGAGAGGAAACTGTAGCCCATTGAATGGGTATCTACTATCAATCATCCCTTGAAGAAACGCAAGCTTCAACGTAAACACAAAAGCGCAGATCTGTCCATGGGCAGAAAAACGCAGATATGAAGAGGTAGAGGAGGGAGCATCCAACGTTGAAAATCACCGATGCTCTGATACCATGATAGAATGTGCAGCAAAAGAAGGGAAAGTGGAAACACAAGAGAGAGAGTGAGAGAGAGTGAAAGAGAGAGATGGAGAGGAAACATAGGTGAGAACCTGCTCTCAATATCATCACCAAAAGGAATACATGTCCCGAGCAAGAGGGGAGAACCTCGTATGTGAGGGATTGCAGCTAGGCAAGCAATATTAAGCAATGAAATATGAGGGAGGCATGCCGGCTATATATACCTAACCATGAAGGCAGCCGACTAGAGATAAATACCTACACGACTGGGAAAAATACCCAAGACTCCATAAAATGGAAAAAAAATATGGGAAAATATATGTGGGGTGTGACCAGCCCCTCAGACTAACATGGTCAACCTAGAGGCTAAAATAGGACACCAAATAGGAAGCCAGCAAGTAGGGGATGATGTCTAACACTTACTACTATTATAAGTAAACTTAATCTCTAGAAGATACCTTTCCCTATGGAGACATACCCTCTTAGCATATGCTCCATAGTCTATTTTGCCCTCTTTGTCTCTCCAGATGATGCGAGGATGACATGCCTAAGTGTACACTGATTACCAGAATTATGCAGTGAATTTGGGATCTCAGTCATTGAAAATCTCCTCATGCAATTTATAGATCTTATACTGAGGCTCCACAAAGAGTTGAGCCAACTCGTGGCTCTTTAACAACTAAGTAGGGATAAATCTAACCATTTTCATTAATTGGTCAACCACAACCAGATTAAGTCATGACCCCTACTAGTCCAGGGTAATACAACCACAAAATCCATCAAGACACTTTGTCACTTGTTCTCGGGAATTTGCTAAGCATTTTATCTTTATTAACCTGGCATTGGGCACAATTCTGCACATAATCCTCAATAAAGGATTTCATGTGTGACCAATAGAAATGCCAGCCAACCAAGGCCAAGGTTCTATTTATGCTGACATGCCCCACACTAGGTGCATCATGGCACTCATGCAATATTCAAAGCTTGGATGCATCTAAGACTAGATCATTAGGCACACAAGCCTTGCCATCCTTGAGCCATAATCCACCTCTAATAAAATACGTTTCTGATATCTTTCTCTCAACAATACTCATCGGTGGAGTGTTCAAAACACTCAAACCTCGTGGGATATAACTGGCCTTGACCAATCACCCAACCAAAATGGGAATCACATTGGCAATGCCCTTTAAAAGATAGATAGAAGTCAGTTGTTATCTTAATAATAGAGATAGTATTGACCTTGGGGATCCTACTTGATTGGTTGCTTCCTTACGAGATAACGGATCTCAAATTCTAACTCCTACATGAGCTCTGTAAGATTCCTCCCTCTTGCTTTTGAGGTGTAAAGGTGTAAGAACCTCCCCTTCTGTTCTAGTAATTATTTCCCTCTCTGAAATAGAAGAAAGATCTTGTTTTACCCTGTGTTGGTCTAGACAGAGAAAATATCTAAAGAGAGGTAATCCAAAATTGAGATATCTTTGGATATAAAAATCCTCCTAGTGTCTAAAATGGTTTCCCCAGAAACAGAAGTTCAAAATGAACTTTCCATTAGGAATCAATTAAAAATAATATAAGGGACCTTAGCCTAAGGGTCTAGATTTTCAGAAATTTCTAGATTATGGTCTAATTAAGGTTCCTATGGTGGGGGACCAATAGGATTAATCCAAGTGTTGCGATGAGATAAATCCAAAGAATAAAAAAAATATCCAAAAATGAGTAAATGCTCACATAAGATGAAGAGTTGACTGAGTACAAGGTTTATTAGTTAAAAACTATGAGATATTACTAAAAAAATGAGATATTTTGGAGTAATGATACATTTTTGACACCTTGGTAAGGAGGGGGGAGACTTTGAGGTAGGCGCCTATTTCACACATGTGGATGAGTTTTTAATTCAAAAAATTTGTGATATTTTTATCTCTCCTCTCTCCTGGATCAAATTAGATCAAAATATGAGCTAAACTGGTCCAAATCTTGTCCAAATTCAGCCAAACCGAAGTTGAAAAATTCTACAACTTAGTTGGACTTAGTTAGTGGCCTCCCTCACCTATAAATAGACCCTCATTCTTTTGTATTCTCATCTTTGAGGTATACCATGCTAGTATTACATTAAAATAATGATATTTTCTATTATCCCTCAAAAATCCTCTACTTTTGGAGAGATTGGAGCTTCTCTCTCTCTTGGAGCTTTCTTCTCAACACACTAAACTAATTGATTGGTTAGGGGCTTCCTTCTAAGATAAAGAAGCAAGCAAAACCAAGAGAGAGGTAAGATGTAATTTCGTGATTTTCTTTAACATTCTCAATGATTTCACTTCTCAACCCCTCTCAAGCTTGAGAAGTTTCAAATGAATTGTTTTTCATTGAAATTAAGCTTTCTATAAGAATTTTAATGATTAATCACAAAAAGTTTATATTTCTGCTTAATTAGGAGGCTTTTTATGTATATCTCTCTCTTCCCAAAAGAATGGTCATTCCTATGATTAATTCTTATTCAAATGGATGCTTCTCATTGATAAATTCTCAATTCAAAAATCAAACTCTATGCTAGTTAAGCTAGAGGCTAGAAAATGGTTTTTTAATGCTTTTATGCTAATAAAATTATAGTAAACTTATGATTTAATTCCATAAATTGGATTAGATCTAATGATAGTTATTCTATCATAATCGTACTACAAAGTCTTATTCTTTCCAAAAACATTGAAAATTATCAACAATAGCAGCGGAGCTATAGTAAAAATTTTAGAAATTAATACATAACTCATTTTTATGCATAATGTAAAAAGAGGACTTCCTACCATATTTTAGGATTGGACATCCTATGCTAAAAGAATGATTTTCATCGAATTCATGGGAAACTAATTTTTAGTATTTATGCATAAATAATTAAATTTAAAAAAGAGAAATTTTTGGTATTTTTATTTTTATGCAAAAAGAGGAATTCCCATGATAATGGAGATCCATGTAATTAAATAGAAAAAGAGAAATTTTGGTACATTAAAATAATAAAAATTTTTATTTGAAGAGGAATTTTAGATAAATTTATTTTATGTATGAGAAAATTTAAATGATAAAAGATAAATTTTCATGACATTTAAAATTCAATCATTTAAATGGTAAAAGTGAAATTATTGGTATATTTGGAATAATGGATATTTTTATTAAAGAAAAGAGAAGTTTTAGATAAATTTATTTTATGATAAAAGAAGAATTCCCATTACATTTAGAATTCAATCAATTAAATGCAAAAAGAGAAATTTCCATGATATTTGAGATCCAAGAAATTAAATAGAAAAAGAGAATTTTTTTAGCATAATTCAAATTATGAGTATTTATCAAAAGTGAAATTTTGAGCATTATTGGAAAATATGGGTAGAATTGATTTTTGTAAATCCATGAATCTTTTACTAAAAAAGAAGAATATTGAATATTTCACTTGAGAAAATTGAAAAAGAATATGAAAATATTCGTTGAGAAAAAGAACCTTTACCTAAGCCAAGCAATTGGCTTAGGTAAAGAATATGAAAATATTCGTTGAGAAAAAGAACCTTTACCTAAGCCAAGCAATTGGCAGAAATTTAGAAAGGTCCCATCGGTATAAAAAAAATGTTACTAAATGTGAAATGGATGTGGATGTGAATGAGACGTAAGGATATGTAATAGGATGTGATGTGATGTAAATAGATGTGGATGTGGATGTGATAAGATGTGATGTGATGTAAATGGATGTGAATGTGGATGTGATAGGATGTGATGTGATGTAAATGGATGTGGATGTGGATGTTATAAGATGTGATGTAATGTAAATGGATGTGGATGTGATAAGATGTGATGTGATCATGTAAATGCATGTGGATGTGGATGTGATAGGATGTGATGTGGATGTGGATGTGGATGTGATAAGATGTGATGTGATGTAAATTGATGTGGACGTGGATGTGGATGAGATGTGATGTGATGTAAAGGGACGTGGATGTGAATGTGATGAGATGTGGATGGAACGTGATGTGATGTGAATATATGTGGATGTGAATGTGAATGAATGGATGGATGTGAATGAATGGATGGATGTGGATAGACGTGCATGTGAATGTCTGGATGGATGTGGATGAATGAGATGGAATGTGTATGGATGTGATGAGGTATGGATGGATGTGGATGAGATGTAATGTGGATGCAATGAATGAGATATGATGTGGATGTGATGTAATGTGGATAGAATGTATGTGATGGGATGGGAATACAATAAATGTGATGGATATGAATGGATGAGATGTGATGTGATGAGATGAGATGTGAATGGATGAGATGTGATGTGAATCAAGATAGATGTGAATGGATGAGATGTGATGTGAATGGATGTGATGTGATGTGAATCGGGATAGATGTGAATGAATAATATGTGATGTGAATGGATAAGATGTGATGTGAATCGGGATAGATGTGAATGAATAAGATGTGATGTGAATGGATAAGATGTGATGTGAATGGATGTAATGTGATGTGAATCGGGATAGATGTGAATGGATTTGATGTGATGTGAATGGATTTGATGTGATGTGAATCAGGATAGATGTGAATGGATAAGATGTGATGTGAATGGATGTGATGTGAATTGAGATAGATGTGAATGGATGAGATGGGATGTGAATGGATGTGATGTGAGTCGGGATAGATGTGAATGGATGAGATGTGACGAGAATGGATGAGATGTGATGTGAGTCGGGATAGATGTGAATGGATGAGATGTGATGAGAATGGATGTGATGTGATGTGAATGGGGATAGATGTGAATAGATGAGATGTGATGTGAATTGGGATAGATGTGAATAGATGAGATGTGATGTGAATAGATGAGATGTGATGTGAATGGATGTAATGTGATGTGATGTGAATGGATGAGATGTGATGTGAATGGATGTGATGTGATATGATGTGGATCGGGATAGATGTGAATGGATGAGATGAGATGTGAATGGATGAGATGTGGATATGATGTGGATCGGGATAGATGTGAATGGATGAGATGAGATGTGAATGGATGTGATGTGGATATGGGTACATGAGAATGGATGAGATGCGATGAGGATAGGTGTGGATAGATGTGATGAGATGTAATATGATGTGATTGGATGATGTGATGAGATGTAATATGATGTGATTGGATGAGAATGGATGAAAGACGATGAGAATGGATGAAAGACGATGAGAATGCATATGATTGGATGCGGATTAAGCAAAGTGAATTGATTTAGAAGAATGTGGAATAACGGGAAATGATGTGGAACCATGTGAAAAGATAAGAGTTCGTTAGAAACTATATTTATGAACTGTTTTTAAATGATTGTTTTATGTCAAGAATGCTGGGAAATCATTTCGACCATCTTGTGAATGAGTTCGTGGAGACCTAAGTGATAAAGTTGCAACAGCAGCTAACGGAGAGTCAACGAAGGAAGTCTCGCGTAGCAAGGTCTCGGCCGAGGTTTTGACCAGCCTCAGTTCGATTTAAATGGTGAGCTTCCGGTACGGTGGATGAGGGACCAAGGAAGCGGCCTATGAGTGAAGCACTTGGTTACCTATGAAGGATCCTAGAGGGTGTTGACCATATGGTGCTAAGGTTCTGGGATCGTCGAGGATACCCACGCGCGTGCGTCGAGGAAGAAAAATGGAACAACGGGTTAGAGTTGTTTTCTGAACTCGGGCATGGATCTGGTTGATTGACCTTGCTTGTTCTTAACGGCGGATGAGTCCATGGCTCTTTTATATGGATCTGTTGGTTGATCTTGCTGATCTTCAACGGAGAGTCCATCTGGATTTTTATAACTATGAGCTAGGAACTATTGAAAAGGCCCCTGAGTGGACAGGTGGTGAGCGTTCTAGTTGCCAATGATGCCATAGGTACACCGATGAAGAAATGATTGGAAATTAGAATTTAAGTTGGATATTTTGGAGGATTATGATCAGTGATACTATGGTTTCATTAAAAGATTGTTTTAAAGACAACTGAATCCGTGAAAAAGGCAATTTCATATTGGGTGTGTAAGTGGTGTGACTATCTTGAACTTCCTTATGATAACGGATTTCAAATTCTAACTCCTGTATGAGGTCTGTAAGATTCCTCCCTCCTACTTTTGAGGTGTAAAGATGTAAGAACCTCCTACTTTTGAGGTGTAAAGATGTAAGAACTTCCCCTTCTGTTCTTGTAATTATTCTCCTCTAAAATAGAAGAAAGATCTTGTTTTACCTTGTTTTGGCCTAGAGAGAGAAAATATCTAGAGAGAGAAAATATCTAGAGAGAGATAATCCAAAATTGAGATATCTTTGGATATAAAAATCCTCCTAGTGTCTAAAATGGTTTCCCTTGAAACAGAAGTTCAAAATGAACTTTCCAATGTGCATTAGGAATCAATTAAAAATATTATAAGGGACCTTAGCCTAAGGGTCTAGATTTTCAGAAATTTCTGGATTATGGTCCAATTAAGGTTCCTATGGACCAATAGGATTAATCCCAGTGTTGCGATGAGATAAATCCAAAGAATAAAAGAAAATATCCAAAATGAGTAAATGCTCACATAAGATGAAGAGTTGACTGAGTATAAGGTTTATTAGTTAAAAACTATGAGATATTACTAAAAAAATGAGATATTTTGGAATAATGATACATTTTTGACACCTTGGTAAGGAGGGGGAGACTTTGAGGTAGGCGCCTATTTCACACATGTGGATGAGTTTTTAATTCAAAACAATTGTGATATTTTTATCTCTCCTGGATCAAATTGGATTAAAATAGGAGCTAAACTAGTCCAAATCTTGTCCAAATTCAGCCAAACCGAAGCTAGAAAATTCTACAACTTAGTTGGACCTAGTTAGTGGCCTCCCTCACCTATAAATAGACCCCATTTTTTTGTATTCTCATCTTTGAGCTATACCATGCTAGTATTACATTAAAATAATGATATTTTCTATTATCCCTCAAAAATCCTCTACTTTTGGAGAGATTGGAGCTTCTCTCTCTCTTGGAGCTTTCTTCTCTACACACTAAACCAATTGATTGGTTGGGGGCTTCCTTCTAAGATAAAGAAGCAAGGAAAACCAAGAGGTAAGATGTAATTTCATGATTTTCTTTAACATTCTCAATGATTTCACTTCTCAACCCCTCTCAAGCTCGAGAAGTTTCAAATGAATTGTTTTTCATTGCAAATTAAGCTTTCTATAAGAATTCTAATGATATTAGTCACAAAAAGTTTATATTTATGCTTAATTAGGATGCTTTTTATGTATCTCTCTCTCTCTTCCCAAAAGAATGGTCATTCCTATGACTAATTCTTATTCAAATGGATGCTTCTCATTGATAAATGCTAGTTAAGCTAGAGGTTAGAAAATGGCTTCTTTATGCTTTTATGCTAATAAAATTAAAGTAAACTTATGATTTAATTCCATAAATTGGATTTAGGTCTAATGATAGTTATTCTATCATAATCGTACTACAATGTCTTATTCTTTCCAAAAATATTAAAAATTATCAATAATAGCAGCTGACCTATAGTAAAAATTTTAGAAATTAATACATAACTCACTTTTATGCATAATGTGAAAAGAAGACTTCCTACCATATTCTAGGATTGGACATCCTATGCTAACAGAATGATTCTCATCGAATTCATGGGAAACTAATTTTTAGTATTTATGCATAAATAATTAAATTAAGAAAAGAGGAGTTTTTGGTATTTTTTTAATGCAAAAAGAGAAATTTCCATGATAATGGAGATCCATGTATTTAAATAGAAAAAGAGAAATTTTGGTATATTAAAATAATGAATATTTTTATTTAAAGAGAAATTTTAGATAAATTAATTTTATGGATGAGAAAATTTAAATGATAAAAGGGGAATTCCCATGACATTTGAAATTCAATCATTTAAATGGTAAAAGTGGAAGTCTTGTCATATTTGGAATAAATGATGTTTTTATTAAAGAAAAGAGGAATTTTAGATAAATTTATTTTATGATAAAAGAGGAATTCCCACTACATTTGGAATTCAATCAATTAAATACAAAAAGAGGAATTCCCACTACATTTGGAATTCAATCAATTAAATACAAAAAGAGGAATTTCCATAATATTTGAGATCCAAGAAATTAAATAGAAAAAGAGAAATTTTTAGCATGATTCAAATTATGAGTATGTGATGTGGATCGGGATAGATGTGAATGGATGAGATGTGATGTGAATGGATGTGTTGTGATGTGAATCAGGATAGATGTGAATGGATAAGATGTGATGTGAATGGATGTGATGTGATGTGAATTGGGATAGATGTGAATGGATGAGATGTGATATGAATGGATGTGATGTGAGTCGGGATAGATGTGAATGGATGAGATGTGATGAGATTGGATGTGATGTGATGTGAATCGGGATAGATGTGAATAGATGAGATGTGAATCGGGATAGATATGAATAGATGAGATTTGATGTGATGTGAATGGATGTGATGTGATGTGAATGGATGAGATGTGATGTGAATGGATGTGATGTGATGTGATGTGGATCGGGGTAGATGTGAATGGATGAGATGTGATGTGAATGAATGTGATGTGATGTGATGTAGATCGGGGTAGATGTGAATGGATGAGATGTGATGTGAATGGATGTGATGTGATGTGATGTGGATCGGGGTAGATGTGAATGGATGAGATGAGATGTGAATGGATGTGATGTGATGTGATGTGGATATGGGTAGATGAGAATGGATGTGATGTGATGTGATGTGGATATGGGTAGATGAGAATGGATGAGATGCGATGAGGATAGGTGTGGATAGATGTGATGAGATGTAATATGATGTGATTGGATGAGAATGTGATGAGATGTAATATGATGTGATTGGATGAGAATGGATGAAAGACGATGAGAATGCATATGATTGGATGTGGATTAAGCAAAGTGAATTGATTTAGAAGAATGTGGAATAACAGGAAATGATGTGGAACGATGTGAAAAGACGAGAGTTTGTTAGAAACTGTATTTATGATCTATTTTTAAAAGATTGTTTTATGTAAAGAATGCTAGGCAAGCATTTTGACCATCTTGTGAATGAGGTCGTGGGTGGAGACCTAAGTAATAAAGTTGCAATGGAGAAAGTCTCGCATAGCAAGGTCCCGGCCGAGGTCTTGACCAGCCTCGGTTGATGAGATAAATCCAAAGAATAAAATAAAATATCAAAAAATAAGTAAATGCTCACATAAGATAAAGAGTTGACTGAGTACAAGGTTTATTAGTTAAAAACTATGAGATATTACTAAAAAATGAGTAAATGCTCACATAAGATGAAGAGTTGACTGAGTACAAGATTTATTAGTTAAAAACTATGAGATATTACTAAAAAAATGAGATATTTTGGAATAATGATACATTTTTGACACCTTGGTATAAGAAGGAGGAGACTTTGAGGTAGGCACCTATTTCACACATGTGGATGAGTTTTTAATTCAAAAAAATTATGATATTTTTATCTCTCCTCTCGGATCAAAATGGGAGCTAAACTAGTCCAAATCTTATCCAAATTCAGCCAAACTGAAGCTAGAAAATTCTAGAACTTAGTTGGACTCGATTAGTGGCCTCCCTCACCTATAAATAGACTCTCATTCTTTTGTATTCTCATCTTTGAGCTATACCATGCAAGTATTACATTAAAATAATGATATTTTCTATTATTCCTTAAAAATCCTCTACTTTTGGAGAGATTGGAGCTTCTCTCTCTTTTGAAGCTTTCTTCTCAACACACTAAACCAATTGATTGGTTGGGGGCTTCCTTCTAAGATAAAGAAGCAAGAAAAACCAAGAGGTAAGATGTAATTTCATGATTTTCTTTAATATTCGCAATGATTTCACTTCTCAACCCCTCTCAAGCTTCAAAAGTTTCAAATGAATTGTTTTTCAATACAAATTAAGCTTTCTATAGAAATTCTAATGATTAATCACAAAAAGTTTATATTTATGCTAGGATGCTTTTTATGTATGTCTCTCTCTCCCCAAAAGAATGGTCATTCCTATGACTAATTCTTATTCAAATGGATGCTTCTCATTGATAAATTCTCAATTCAAAAATCAAACTCTATGCTAGTTAAGCTAGAGGTTAGAAAATGATTTTTTAATGCTTTTATGCGCTAATAAAATTATAGTAAACTTATGATTTAATTTCACAAATTGGATTTAAGTCTAATGATAGTTATTCTATCATAATCGTACTACAAAGTCTTATTCTTTCCAAAAATATTGAGAATTATATCAATAGTAGTAGCGGAACTATAATAAAATTTTTGAAAAATAATACATAACTCATTTTTATGCATAATGTGAAAAGAGGACTTCCTACCATATTCTAGGATTGGACATCCTATGCTAAAAGAATGATTTTTATCGAATTCATGGGAAACTAATTCTTAATATTTATGCATAAATAATTAAATTAAGAAAAGAGAAATTTTTGGTATTTTTGTTTTTATGCAAAAAGAGGAATTTCCATGATAATGGAGATACATGTAATTAAATAGAAAAAGAGAAATTTTAGTCATGACTATCATGAGAATATATTTTAAGTCCTCTAGAAAAATATTATTTATCCCCTCTTGAGTAATTTAGGGACGCCTAGATTACTCTTGCGTCATGCCGGCTAGGTTAATATCGTAGGTGACACCACTATAAATATTAATACGTGCGGTATATGACGTATGTTTGAGGCCACCTATGATTATTTCAGTTAGGTTTGTATGGCAGGGTGATTCCTGGGGTACTTACGCCTGGTAGTCATGAGTTGGTGATGATTTGTGCCTGTTTAATATTTGTGGGATTAATTTAATAATTAATTGGGCTTATATTTTCAGGTGATGAAGACTATGGGAATTGAAGAGTTTACTTTGGAAGAAATGTCTTGGATCATCACATTTCATTTTGGCAAGCATAGTAGCTTGTAATCTTATTAAATGATTTTTCCATTTTGAACTTTAGGAAAGATACATTTATTTATGTGGAATTTATTAAAGTCTATGGCTTTACCCTAGTCCCAATTTGACACTCTATTTTTGTTAAAGAAGAGTGCCGTGCTCTCTAAAAAGCACATCTTGTATTTTGGGGGCTATGGCCTAATTTTGGTGAAAAGGAAAGCTAATAAAGAAATACTCTTGTGTGGGGAGAGGCCACGCACAAGAGGGGGGAAGATTGCACCCAATATGGTCTTTTTGGAGCTAAGTATTTTTTGTTTAAGTGTTTTAATTTTTCAATTGATTTGATTTAGTTGAAGCTTACAAGCAATGGTTTTTATGATTGAATTAATTCTCTACTTTCCACAATCAATTCCTAGAATAAGATTCCGGTTGCAATGACATTTGGAATTCAATCATTTAAATGGTAAAAGTGAAATTCTTGGCATATTTGGAATAATGGATATTTTTATTAAAGTCCCATCGGTATTAAAAAAAAAATGTTACTAAATGTGAAATGGATGTGGATGTGAATGAAGAGATGAGAATGATATGTGAGGATGTCTGATAGGATGTGATGTGATGTAAATGGATGTGGATGTGGATGTGATAAGATGTGATGCGATGTAAATGGATGTGAATGTGGATGTGATAGGATGTGATGTGATGTAAATGGATGTGGATGTGGATTTGATAAGATGTGATGTGATGTAAATGGATGTGGATGTAGATGTGATAAAATGTGATGTGATAAGATGTGATGTGATGTAAATGGATGTGGATGTAGATGTGATAAGATGTGATGTGATGTAAATGGATGTGGACGTGGATGTGGATAAGATGTGATGTGATGTAAAGGGATGTGGATGTGAATGTGATGAGATGTGGATAAAATGTCATGTGATGTGAATATATGTGGATGTGAATGTGAATGAATGGATGGATGTGGATAGACATGCATGTGAATGACTGGATGGATGTGGATGAATGAGATGGAATATGTATGGATGTGATGAGATATGGATGTGATGAGATATGTATGGATGTGGATAAAATGTCATGTGATGTGAATATATGTGGATGTGAATGTGAATGAATGGATGGATGTGGATAGACATGCATGTGAATGACTGGATGGATGTGGATGAATGAGATGGAATATGTATGGATGTGATGAGATATGGATGGATGGATGTGGATGAGATGTAATGTGGATGCAATGAATCATATATGATGTGGATGTGATGTAATGTGAATAGAATGTATGTGATGGGATGGGGATACAATGAATGTGATGGATGTGAATGGATGAGATGTGATGGATGTGAATGGATGTGATGTGAATCGGGATAGATATGAATAGATGTGATGTGAATCGAGATAGATGTGAATGGATGAGATGTGATGTGAATGGATATAATGTGATGTGATGTGATGTGAGTCGCGATAGATGTGAATGGATGAGATGTGATGAGAATGGATGTGATGTGATGTGAATCGGGTTAGACGTGAATAGATGAGATGTGATGTGAATCGGGATAGATGTGAATAGATGAGATGTGATGTGAATGGATGTGATGTGAATGGATGAGATGTGATGTGAATGGATGTAATGTAATGTGATGTGAATGGATGTAATGTAATGTGATGTGAATGGATGAGATGTGATGTGAATGGATGTGATGTGATATGATGTGGATTGGGGTAGATGTGAATGGATGAGATGAGATGTGAATGGATGTGATGTGGATATGGGTAGATGAGAATGGATGAGATGTGATGAGGATAGGTGTGGATAGATGTGATGAGATATAATATGATGTGATTGGATGAGATGTAATATGATGTAATTGGATGAGAATGGATGAAAGACGATGAGAATGCATATGATTGGATGTGGATTAAGCAAAGTGAATTGATTTAGAAAAATGTGGAATAACGGGAAATGATGTGGAACGATGTGAAAAGATGAGAGTTCGTTAAAAACTATATTTATGACCTATTTTTAAATGATTGTTTTATGTCAAGAATGGGGGGGAAGCATTTTGACCATCTTGTGAATGAGGTCGTGGAGACCTAAGTGATAAAGTTGCAATAGTTAACAGAGAGTCAACGGAGGAAGTCTCGCGTAGCAAGGTGGGCCGAGGTCTTGACCAACCTTGATTCGATTTAAATGGTGAGCTTCCGGTACGGTGGATGAGGCACCAAGGAAGCCGCCTATGAGTGAAGTGCTCGGTGACCTACGAAGGATCCTAGAGGGTGTTGACCATACGGTGCTCGGGCTCTGGGTCGCCGAAGATACCCACGCGTGCGTCGCGGAAGAAAAATTGAACAAGGTGTTAGAGTTATTTTCTGAACTCGGGCATGGATCTTGTTGATTGACCTTGCTCGTCCTCAACAAATGAGTCCATGGATCTTTTATATGGATCTCTTGGTTGATCTTCCTGATCTTCAACGGAGAGTCCATCTATATTTTTATAACTATGAGCTAGGAACGATTGAAAAGGCCCCTGAGTGGACATGTGGTGAGCATTCTGGTTGCCAATGATGCCATAGGTACACCGATGAAGGAATGATTGGAAATTAGAATTCAAGCTGGATAATTTGGAGGATTATGATCAGTGATACTATAGTTTCATTAAAAGATTGTTTTAAAAACAACTGAATTTATGAAAAAGGTAATTTCATATTGGGTGTGTAAGTGGTGTAACTATCTTGAACTTCCTTACGATAACGGATCTCAAATTCTAACTCCTGCATGAGGTCTGTAAGATTCCTCCTCCAACTTTTGAGGTGTAAAGATGTAAGAACCTCTCCTTTTGTTCTTGTAATTATTCCCCTCTTTGAAATAGAAGACAGACCTTGTTTTATCCTGTTTTGGCCTAGAGAGAGAAAATATCTAGAGAGAGGTAATCCAAAATTGAGATATCTTTGGAAATAAAAATCCTCCTAGTATCTAAAACGGTTTCCCCTGAAACAGAAGTTCAAAATGAACTCTCTAATGTGCATTAAGAATCAACTAAAAATAATATAAGGGACCTTAGCCTAAGGGTCTAGATTTTCAAAAATTTCTAGATTATGGTCCAATTAAGGTTCCTATGGACCATTAGGATTAATCCAAGTGTTGCGATGAGATAAATCCAAAAAATAAAAAAAATCCAAAAATGAGTAAATGCTTACATAAGATGACTGAGTACAAGGTTTATTAGTTAAAAACTATGAGATATTACTAAAAAAATGAGATATTTTAGAATAATGATACATTTTTGACACCTTGGTAAGGAGGGGGGAGACTTTGAGGTAGGTGCCTATTTCACACATGTGGATGAGTTTTTAATTCAAAAATTGTGATATTTTTATCTCTCCTCTCCTGGATCAAGCTGGATCAAAATGGGAGCTAAACTGGTCTAAATCTTATCCAAATTCAGCCAAACTGAAGCTGAAAAATTCTACAACTTAGTTGGACTCAGTTAGTGGCCTCCTCACTTATAAATAGACCCTCATTCTTTTGTATTCTCATCTTTGATTTATACTATGCTAGTATTATATTAAAATAATGATATTTTCTATTATCCCTTAAAAATCCTCTACTTTTGGAAAGATTGGAGCTTCTTTCTCTCTTGGAGCTTTCTTCTTAACACACTAAACCAATTGATTGGTTGGGGACTTCGTTCTAAGATAAAGAAGCAAGCAAAACCAAGAGGTAAGATGTAACTTCATGATTTTCTTTAATATTCTCAATGATTTCACTTCTCAATCCCTCTCAAGCTTGAGAAGTTTCAAATGAATTGTTTTTCAATGCAAATAAAGCTTTCTATAAAAATTCTAATGATTAATCACAAAAAGATTATATTTATTAGGATGCTTTTTATGTATATCTCTCTCTCACCAAAAGAATGGTCATTCCTATGACTAATTCTTATTCAAATGGATGCTTCTCATTGATAAATTCTCAATTCAAAAATCAAACTCTATGCTAGTTAAGCTAGAGATTAGAAAATGGCTTTTTTATGCTTTTATGCTAATAAATCTATAGTAAACTTATGATTTAATTCCATAAATTAGATATAGGTCTAATGATAGTTAGTCTATCATAATCATACTACAAAGTCTTATTCTTTTCAAAAATATTAAAAATTATCAGTAATAGCAGCGGAGCTATAGTAGAAATTTTAAAAATAATACATAACTCATTTTTATGCATAATGTGAAAAGAGGACTTCCTACCATATTCTAGGATTGGATATCCTATGCTAAAAGAATAATTTTCATCAAATTCATGGGAAACTAATTTTTAGTATTTATGCATAAATAATTAAATTAAGAAAAGAAAATTTTTTGGGTATTTTTATTTTTATGCAAAAAGAGGAATTTCCATGATAATGGAGATCCATGTAATTAAATAGAAAAAGAGAAATTTTGGTATATTAAAATAATGAATATTTTTATTTAAAGAGAAATTTTAGATAAATTTATTTTATTTATAAAAAAAATTAAATGATAAAAGAGAAATTCCCACGACATTTGAAATTCAATCATTTAAATGGTAAAAGTGAAATTCTTGGAATATTTAGAATAATAGATATTTTTATTCAAGAAAAGAGAAATTTTAGATAAATTTATTTTATGATAAAAAAGAAATTTCCATTACATTTGGAATTCAATCAATTAAATGCAACAAGAGGAATTCTCATGATATTTGAGATCCAAGAAATTAAATGGAAAAAGAGAATTTTTTAGCATAATTCAAATTATGAGTGCTCAAAAGTGAAATTTTGAGCATTATTGGAAAATATGGGTAGAATTGATTCTTGTAAATTCCATGAATCTTTTACTCAAAAAGAAAAATATTGAATATATTTCACTTGAGAAAATTGAGAAAGAATATGAAAATATCCGTTGAGAAAAAGAACCTTTACCTAAGCCAAGCAATTGGCAGAAATTTAACTTAAAGTTCCATCGGTATTTTTAAAAAAAAGAAAATGTTACTAAATGTGAAATGGATATGGATGTGAATAAAGAGATGAGAATGGGATGTGACGATATGTGATAGGATGTGATGTGATGTAAATGGATGTGAATGTGGATGTGGATGTGGATGTGGATGTGGATGTGGATGTGGATGTGAATGTGGATGTGGATGTGATAAGATGTGATGTGATGTAAATGGATGTGGATCTGGATGTGATAGGATGTGATGTGATGTAAATGGATGTGGATGTGGATGTGATGTGATATAAATGGATGTGGATGTGGATGTGGATGTGGATGTGATGTGATGTAAATGGATGTGGATGTGGATGTGATAAGATGTGATGTGATGTAAATAGATGTGGATGTGATAGGATGAGATGTGATGTGAATGAATGTGGATGTGGATGTGATAAGATGTGATGTGATGAAATGTGATGTGATGTGATATATGTGGATGTGAATGTGAATGAATGGATGGATGTGGATAGATGTGCATGTGAATGACTGGATGGATGTGGATGAATGAGATGGAATGTGTATGGATGGATGTGGATGAGATGTAATGTGGATGCAATGAATGAGATATGATGTGGATGTGATGTAATGTGGATAGAATGTATGTGATGGGATGGGGATACAATGAATGTGATGGATGAGAACAGTCGGTCATTTGAAAGTACACTTAAACCGCCAAAACTACAACTCATTTTTTATTCTACCAAAAAAACTCCAAAAATGCTAGTTTTTTGCCCAAAAAAGGTAAAATTTAGAATGAACCTCTTAAAAAATACCCAAAAAAACTAAAATTTCATACTTAAATACTCAAAATTAACTTTTTGAACTTCAAAAAGTCATGCAAATTTGGACGTATAAAACCATCATTTTTATTGAAAATAAAATACATTATCAAAAAGTGACATCCAAAGATCTAGCATTCCTTGTTCAAAAGATCCTTCACTTCCTCCCATAAAATTTGTATGGTTTGTTGTCGAAGGTAACTAGATTTCTTTCGAGTGAACCCATAAATAAGAATTTTCACATCATCTTGATTGATATTATGTGTCATGGTGACTGTCCTCTATTTTCTTTCCCTTTGGGCTTGCCTTAATTATCTCTAGGTATACTTTCTTGTTAGTGCATCATCTCCGCTTGTTTTGAACTAGTGAACATCAATTGACTATACCTTTGATTCTCTTCTTGAATTTTGATGATCTTTGTGAATCAACATCCACTCTCATCATTTTCTGCTAAGACAATAATTATAATCCCCATTGTGAGCTGATTAACATTTTCTTTCCACATTTTGTTCTCTTATTGGAGTCATTTGCTTGTTTTTCTTACACCAATATAAGCTTCTTGAGTCTCTCCATACATAAGTCTCTCTAGCTCTTCAATTAATTCTAGAGATTATTCTCTCTTCTTCGATACCTCAGTGATGCACATGCCAAAGAAATGCTGCTAATATTTTTATTTCAAATTGCTCTGACACATTTTTCAAGTTCCAAAATCCACTCAAAATTTTACACTTTCATGACATAAAATAAATTTCACCTTAAAAAATCTTAAAAATTTGTTGTAAAACCATCATTTGTTACTACCAAATCAATGGAGACTTCAATTAACATCAAAATTTCATAAATAAAAATGATTATTTTTTAAAAACAAAGATTTTCACATCTTTAAATCAAATTCTTAAGATAACTTCTCTAAATTTGAATTGAATACTAAAAAAAAAATATTATAGCAAAAAAATCTCTTAAAAAAATGCGGGGGGACTAAATGTCATTAATTATACTTTTCACCATGTCCTTTTTATGATTCTTGATTGCTTTTGATGAGATTTATGATGAATTTATAGTAATGAAGACATTTCCATCACACAAATAACCATGCTTTCCAAAAACTAAATGTGGTTTTTGTAATTTTCTCAAAGAGGACAAGATCCTGATCACAATTCTATTTTTCAAATAAGAAATTTGACTTTGTTAAGTGCTTGCTTTTCACAATTTGGTGATTTGCATGCTTTTTGGTTATTTAAAGAATGAAGGAAAGCAACAATGCTTAATTTGACCAAATTAAGCATGGTTTCTTTCTTACATGCTTTAAATAACAAAAAAAAATACAAATCTTTAATTGTGAAAAACAAGCACTTAAGCAATGAGATTTCTTTTATGATCTCATCCTCTTTGAGAAAAGCACAAAAAACACATTTGCTTTTTGAAAAGCGCGATTCCTTTTGTGATGAAGATGTCTTTTATAATATAAGTTCATCACGTGTCTCATCAAAAGCAATCATTAAATGATCATAGTCCCCCCCCTCACCCCTTTTTCCCCTCCCAAATATGTTACTAACCATCTCTTTCCTCCCAAAAGTGCCACATGTGTCACCAACCACCCATCTCCTCCTCTAAATTGAGAAGGTCTAGGGAAGAGTTGTATTCCAGAATAGAGCCCCTCCCCCCTCGCCCAACCCCCGGCCTCGCATCCCCCCCTTTTTCCCTCCAAAATGTGCCATTAACCACCCATTTCCTCCCAAATGTGCCACCAACCACCCATCTCCTCCCAAACGTGCCACCAACCACCCATCTCCTCCTTGCTCCTCCTCTAAATTTTAGGAGGTGCAGGGCAGAGTTGTATTCCAAAATACAGCCCTCCCTTTGAGTTCGAAAAAATACAAGATTTGGAGTCACTATCTCATTTTGAGTTCCGGAAGCCGCCTCCTTCCTGTATTCCAGAATACAATCCTCTAGAGCTCGTATTTCAGAATACAGGAAGGAGGCGGCTTCCGGAACTCAAAATGAGATAGTGACTCCAAATCTTGCATTTTTTCAAGCTCTAGGGGAGGGCTGTATTCTGGAATACAACTCTGCCCTGCACCTCCTAAAATTTTGAGGAGGAGCAAGGAGGAGATGGGTGGTTGGTGGCACGTTTGGGAAAGAGATGGGTGGTTGGTGGCACATTTGAGAGGAAATGGGTGGTTAATGGCACATTTCAGAGAGAAAAGGGAAGGGGGAGGGGGGAGGAGGTGTGGGGATGCTTTTTTTTGTTGGGGGGCAGGGGGGATGGAGGTACAGGCCATAAATGGGAGGGGTGGGGGTGTGGGCGGAAGGGGCGGGGAATGGAGGGGGTGGAGCAAGTTGGGGGGGGATGGCAGGGCACGGTGGGGTTGCATAGCTTTGGGGGGGGGGGGGGGGAGGGAGGTGGGTTAAGTTGGGGGGGGAGGGGTGGGGAATGGAGAGGGTGGGACAAGTGGGGGGGCGAAGGGTCGGGGCGGGGCGGGGCAGGGTGGGAATGCGGGGGTGCCGAGTTTGTGGGGGAGGAGGGGAGGGGAGGTAGTGTAGTGCTGGGAGGGAGCCGTGTGAGAGGGGAGCAGGCCGGGGGCAGAGGGGGGTACAAGGAGCAGTTGGGAGGGCGCAGGGGGAGAGGAGGTGCAGTGTGGATTGTGGGAGGAGGGGGTAGGGCGGTGGGGGTGATGTGGGGTGGGTGGAGGGAGCGCAGGGGGGGTTGGTGTGGTGGGGAGCAGGCAAGACTTTGATTTTTAATGAGTTCATAAATTTATATTACAAAAGATATATTTATCACAAAAGCAACTGATCTTTCCAAAAAGTAAATGTGCTTTTCATGATTTTCTCGAAGAGGATGAGATCAAATAAGAAATCTCACTGTGTCCAGTGCTTGCTTTCCATAATTAGTGATTTGCATGCTTTTTAGTTATTTTTAGCATGCAGAAAAGCAACCATGCTTAATTTGGCATGGTATGCTATAAATAACCAAAAAATATGCAAATCTTTAATTATGGAAAGCAATCACTTAACAAAGTCAAATTTCTTATCTGAAAATAGATTCTTCATTAGGATCTCGTCCTCTTAGAGAAAAGCAAAGAAAGCACATTTGCTTTTTGAAAAGCACTTTTTAGACCAAATTTGTGAGCTTTTTTAAGATGAAAATTAATATTTGTCATGAAAGTGACCAATTTTGAGTGGAGTTTAGAACTTAAAAAAGTGTCTGAGCCATTTGAAACAAAAATGTCACTAAAACTGTCTAAAATAAGGTTACTAATTTTTTTCCACATAAATTATTAGTTTTTTTTCATATTTTTAGGTGATTTTAGGTGTTTTTTTGGAGGGACCAAAACTACACCTCACGCCTTGTTGTATTTTGAAACGGTTATATGTTTGAGATGTGATGTTAATGGAAGTGATGTCATGTGAAGTCAACGGAGGAAGTCTCGCGTAGCAAGGTTGGCCGAAGTCTTGACTAACCTTGATTCGATTTAAATGGTGAGCTTCCAGTACGGTGGATGAGGGACCAAGGAAGCGGCCTATGAGTGAAGCGCTCGGTGATGTCATGTGAAGTCAACGGAGGAAGTCTCGCGTAGCAAGGTCAGCCGCTAACCTTGATTCGATTTAAATGGTGAGCTTCCCCTAGTACGGTGGATGAGGGACCAAGGAAGCGGCCTATGAGTGAAGCGCTCAGTGACCTACCAAGGATCTTAGAGGGTGCTGACCATACGGTGCTCAGGCTCTGGGTCGCCGAAGATACCCACACGTGCGTCGAGGAAGAAAAATGGAATAAGGTGTTAGAGTTATTTTCTGAACTCGGACATGGATCTGGTCCTTGCTGGTCTTCAACGGATGAGTCCATGGATCTTTTATATAGATCTCTTGGTTGATCTTGCTGATCTTCAATAAAGAGTCCATCTAGATTTTTATAACTATGAGCTAGGAACTATTGAAAAGGCCCCTGAATGGACATGTGGTGAGCATTCTGGTTGCCAATGATGCCATAGGTACACCGATGAAGGAATGATTGGAAATTAGAATTCAAGCTGGATATTTTGGAGGATTATGATCAGTGATACTATGGTTTCATTAAAAGATTGTTTTAAAGACTACTGAATCTGTGAAAAAGGTAATTTCATATTGGGTGTGTAAGTGGTGTGACTATCTTGAACTTCCTTACGATAACGAATCTCAAATTCTAACTCCTGCATGAGGTCTGTAAGTTTCCTCCCTCCAGCTTTTGAGGTGTAAAGGTGTAAGAATCTCTCCTTCTGTTCTTGTAATTATTCTCCTCTCTGAAGTAGAAGAAAGACCTTGTTTTATCTTGTTTTAGCCTGGAGAGAGAAATAGAGAGAGGTAATCCGAACTTTCCAATGTGCATTAAGAAGCAATTAAAAATAATATAAGGGACCTTAGCTTAAGGGTCTAGATTTTCAGAAATTTTTAGATTATGGTCCAATTAAGGTTCCCATGGACCAATAGGATTAATCCAAGTGTTGCCATGAGATAAATCCAAAGAATAAAAGAAAATATCAAAAAATGAGTAAATGCTCACATAAGATGAAGAGTTGATTGAGTACAAGGTTTATTAGTTAAAAACTATGAGATATTACTAAAAAAATGAGTAAATGCTCACATAAGATGAAGAGTTGACTGAGTACAAGGTTTATTAGTTAAAAACTATGAGATATTACTAAAAAAATAAGATATTTTGGAATAATGATACATTTTTGACACCTTGGTAAGGAGGGGGAGACTTTGAGGTAGACGCATATTTCACACATGTGGATGAGTTTTTAATTCAAAAAAATTATGATATTTTTATCTCTCCTCTCTCCTGGATCAAATTGGATCAAAATGAGAGCTAAACTGATCCAAATCTTGTCCAAATTCAGCCAAACTAAAGCTGGAAAATTCTAGAACTTAGTTGGACTCAGTTAGTGGCCTCCTCATCTATAAATAGATCCTCATTCTTTTGTATTCTCATCTTTGAGCTATACTATGCTAGTATTACATTAAAATAATGATATTTTCTATTATCCCTTAAAAATCCTCTACTTTTGGAGAGATTGGAGCTTTTCTCTCTCTTGGAGCTTTCTTCTTAACACACTAAACCAATTGATTGGTTGGGGGCTTCGTTCTAAGATAAATAAGCAAGCAAAACCAAGAGGTAAGATGTAACTTCATGATTTTCTTTAATATTCTCAATGATTTCACTTCTCAACCTCTCTCAAGCTTGAGAAGTTTCAAATGAAAATTCTAATGATTAATCACAAAAAGTTTATATTTATACTTAATTAAGATGCTTTTTATGTATATATCTCTCTCTCTCCAAAAGAATGATCATTCCTATGACTAATTCTTATTCAAATGGATGCTTCTCTCATTGATAAATTCTCAATTCAAAAATCAAACTCTATGCTGGTTAAGCTAGAGGTTAGAAAATAGCTTTTTTATGCTTTTATGCTAATAAAATTATAGTATACTTATGATTTAATTTCATAAATTAGAATGATAGTTATTCTATCATAATCTTAATACAAAGTCTTATTCTTTTCAAAAATATTAAAAATTATCAGTAATAACAACGGAGCTATAGTAAAAATTTTAAAAATTAATACATAGCTCATTTTTATGCATAATGTGAAAAGAGGACTTCCTATCATATTCTAGGATTGGACATCCTATGCTAAAAGAATAATTTTCATCGAAATAATAAAAACTAATTTTTAGTATTTATGCATAAATAATTAAATTAAAAAAATTTGATATTTTTATTTTTATACAAAAAGAGAAATTTTCATGATAATAGAGATCCATGTAATTAAATAGAAAAAGAGAAATTTTGGTATATTAAAATAATGAATATTTTTATTTAAAGAAAAAATTTAGATAAATTTATTTTATTTATGAAAAAATTTAAATGATAAAAGAGAAATTCCTACAACATTTGAAATTCAATAATTTAAATGGTAAAAGTAAAATTCTTAGAATATTTAGAATAATAGATATTTTTATTCAAGAAAAGATGAATTTTAGATAAATTTATTTTACGATAAAAGAGAAATTTCTATTACATTTGGAATTCAATCAATTAAATGCAAAAAGAGGAATTCTCATGATATTTGAGATCCAAGAAACTAAATAGAAAAAGAGAATTTTTTAGCATAATTCAAATTATGAGTATTTACCAAAAGTAAAATTTTGAGCATTATTGAGAAATATGGGTAGAATTGATTTTTGTAAATCCCATGAATCTTTTACTCAAAAAGAAAAATATTGAATATATTTCACTTGAAAAATTTAAGAAAGAATATAAAAATATCCGTTGAGAAAAAGAACCTTTACCTAGGCCAAGCAATTGACAGTTATTTAGAAAAGTCCCATCGGTATTAAAAAAATGTTACTAAATGTGAAATAGATGTGGATGTGAATGAAGAGATGAGAATGAGATGTGACGATATGTGATAAGATGTGATGTGATATAAATGGATGTGGATGTGGATGTGATATAAATGGATGTGGATGTGGATGTGATATAAATGGATGTGGATGTGATAAGATGTGATGTGATGTAAATCAGCAGATGTGGATGTGGATGTGATGTGATATAAATAGATGTGGATGTGATAAGATGTGATGTGATGTGATGTAAATAGATGTGGACGTGGATGTGGATGAGATGTGATATGATGTAAAAGGATGTGGATGTGAATGTGATGAGATGTGGATGAAATGTGATGTGATGTGAATATATGTAGATGTGAATGTGAATAAATGGATGGATGTGGATAGACGTGCATGTGAATGACTGGATGGATGTGGATAAATGAGATGAAATGTGTATGGATGTGATGAGATATGGATGGATGTGGATGAGATATAATGTGGATAGAATGAATGAGATATGATGTGGATAGATGTGCATGTAATGTAATGTGAATAGAATGTATGTGATGGGATGGGAATACAATGAATGTGATGGATGTGAATGGATGAGATGTGATGTAAATGGATGTGATGTGATGTCATGTGAATCGAGATAGATATGAATGGATAAGATGTGATGTGATGGATGTGAATGGATGAGATGTGATGTAAATGGATGTGATGTGATGTCATGTGAATCGAGATAGATATGAATGGATAAGATGTTATGTGAATGGATGTGATGTGATGTGAAACGAGACAAATGTGAACGGATGAGATGTGATGTGAATAAATGTGATGTGAATAGATGTGATGTGATGTGAATCCGGATAGATGTGAATGGATGAGATGTGATGTGAGTCGGGATAGATGTGAATGGATGTGATGTGATGAGAATTGATGTGATATGATATGAATCGAGATAGATGTGAATAGATGAGATGTGATGTGAATGGATGTAATGTGATGTGATGTCAATCGAGATAGATATGAATGGATGAGATGTGATGTGATGTGGATCGAGATAGATGTGAATGGATGAGATGAGATATGAATGGATGTGATGTGAATATGGATAGATGAGAATGGATGAGATACGATGAGGATAGGTGTGGATAGATGTGATGAGATGTAATATGATGAGGATAGGTGTGGATAGGTGTGGATAGATGTGATGAGATGTAATATGATGTGATTGGATGAGAATGGATGAAAGACGATGAGAATGCATATGATTGAATGTGGATTAAGCAAAGTGAATTGATTTAGAAAAATGTGAAATAACGAGAAATGATGTGGAACGATGTGAAAAGATGAGAGTTCGTTAGAAACTATATTTATGACTTGTTTTTAAATGACTATGTCAAGAATGCTGGGGAAGCATATTGACCATCCTGTGTATAAGGTTGTGGAGACCTAAGTGATAAAGTTGTATCAGTTGTTGACGGAGAGTCAACGGAGGACATCTCACGTAGCAAGGTCAACCGAGGTCTTGACCAACCTTGGTTCGATTTAAATGGTGAGCTTTCGGTACGGTGGATGAGGGACCAAGAAAGCGACCTATGAGTAAGTAAAGTGCTCGTGACCTACGAGGGATCCTAGAGAGTACTGACCATACGGTGCTCGGGCTCTGGATCACCAAAGATATTCACACGTGTGTCGAGGAAAAAAAATTGAACAAAGTATTAGAGTTGTTATCTGAACTTGGACATGGATCTGGTTGATTGACCTTGCTGGTTCTCAACAGATGAGTCCATGCATCTTTTATGTAGATCTGCTACTAGTTGATCTCGCTGATCTTCAACGTAGAGTACATCTGGATTTTTATAAGTGAATATATGTTCGAGTACTATGAGCTAAGAACTATTGAAAAGGTCCCTGAGTGGACAAGTGGTGAGTGTTCTGGTTGCCAATGATGCCATAGGTACATCGAGAAAGAATGATTGAAAATTAGAATTCAAGCTGGATATTTTGAGAGATTACGATCAGTGATATCATGGTTTCATTAAAAGATCGTTTTAAAGACAGCTGAATGTGTAAAAAAGGTAATTTCATATTGGGTGTGTAAGTGGTGTAAGTGGTGTCACTATCTTGAACTTTGCTTGAAGCGTCGGCTAAGGAACCTGGGAGCTCTTTTACCTCTGGTACCCGAAAAAACATAACCAAATTCTTAAATGGATCCTATCACTATAGTGGTTGGCTAACCCACGAGACTAGATGGAGTTAGGCTGAACTGATGGATTCCTAAAATGAGACTCAATTTTATTATGGTACGATAGATGAATTTAAATCCCAGTCTATGGAAAAGAATCAATGGCTGTGCCTCTCGATGAGAAAAAAAGCATGGATTTCTATGATCGATGAGGAAAAAAGCATGGATCTCTATGATCCAAGTGCAAGTCTTTTCCTAGATTTGACCATGTGACTTACGGGTTCGATCGCATCAGTTAGATTAGTTAAGGTTCTTGACTACGTTAGAATAAAAATATCCTGAAAGAATCGCCCGTGCTTTCTGGACGAGAAAAGTTTTTTCGGATTCGATTTTGGAAGAACCAAGGAACTAGTCTGTTGTTCGGATATCCGTGGTAGATGAGGCCCCGAGTGAGAGGCTCTGCCGTCCTGTGCAAGAAGTGCTACTTCTGTTGCTAGTACCCCGAATTCATTGCGCGGAGAAGGCAGGGATCGTTTAAAGTCAACCCATCTAGCCTTCCACCTCAAGACGGGTTAATCACAAATATAATTCAATGAGTGGTGATCCATCCAAAATACAAATGAACACCCATACAAATAGTGTCTCTATATTTTCATCACTTGGATAACAGTTAGAAGCTCTTTTTCTTGTGGGCAGGGATTTCACTGACGTAAACGAGAACATGTGAACATGTTAATAACATATGTTAATAACACAAAAAATCTTGTGATCACATGTTATATTCACAAAGCTTTCACAAGGGCCTAAAAAAATTATCTTTGTCGGGCATAAAAAATCTTCTTAAGTGGCCCACTGACCTGCTATTATGTGAAGATGGTAACATGAGAACATGTGAATAGCTTATTCCCATGTGTAGCCAAGCTTTTAAGGGGTTCCCAAATGGCAAGTGACTTGTTATTTTGTGAACGGTAACATGAGAACATGTGAATAACTTGTTCACATGTGTTATTATCACAAAAAATCTTGTGATCACGTGAATATTAAATCCCTGCTTGTGGGTAGGATACCTCATTTGTGTCTCTAAAAGCTTCTTGCTTTCAAAGGCTATGGACTGCTTGTCCGAGAATATGGAAACACTGATTGCATAATCAATGGCATCCATTTCAACCACATAAAATTTACTAGTTGGTCCACGATCTACAATATAAGTGATGAGGTGACTAGCTCCATCAGCACTGCACTAAAACATTGATCCAACATGTCACTCAAAACCTTGGAAGAGAACATACAACATCTTAGAGTCATCTTGGAGATGCTCATATGAGAGAAGTTGTTGATAAGATTTGTAAGGTCCTAGAATGGCCTAGGCAAGAGTAGAGTGTGTAGTGAAGCAAAACATAGAGTTGACAACAAAGGGAGAAATAGCCCGGACGGAGAAGCAATGGCTACTAGCGCTGTTGTAGAAGATTTGCACAAAGAGAAGGAAAAGGAGTTTGCCTTCACCTTCATCCCCACTGCTATTTGTGAGCAGAGATCGTTATTGAGTTTTTCCCTTGCCCTATTGCAGAAGACAGATAACCAAATAGAAGATTGATAGACCCATTTGCAGCAAAGTGTGCAAGCTTTAGTGCAAGGAATAAAGGAAGGCTTCGAGTAAGTAAGTTATGCACAGCATGTGCAGAAAAGTCGTCACGTTGTAGACACTCGGGGGAGCAATCCACGAGCGCCCTCGATCCATTATAACAGCAAGGCATTCATCTCTTGCCTAGAGAGAAACTAGCCCACCAAAGGCAAAACAAAGCAGTGGTAGCAACACGCGTAGAAGATTGTGCAGCGCTAGATCGTGCAACGGAGAAGCAACAGCTCAAATCTAGCTCTGTGTACTGCAACAAAGGAATATTAGAATACATATCTGAAGAACCTTGCGTGGAGCGGTTGTAAGAGAAGGAGCTAAGTAAAGCATAATACCAGCATAAGAAGGCAACCACTCCAAGGATACATGGGCACGGCACCTTCATCAGCAAGTCGAGGCTGCCATCGCCAACACCATTCTAGAAGAAGACAGCAATCAAACGGAACCAATGCGCTCAGGTTTACAGCAGCGAGTAAGAAGATAATGTTTTCTTTAAAAATAAAAATAACCGCAGCCCTATTTTCGTTTGGTTTAACGCGCCTTTAACACGTAATTATTATTATTCCTATGTGGGCATTAATAGAAGGACCTATCAGTATGGGTTTTGCATGCTTATCAGAACTAGTCTCTCAAGCGGGCCGTCCTCCTTACCCCAGTGGTATGGTAACCATAGAGTGAGCCTTTAATAATTTGAAGCCCATATTGGTAATGGACTACTTTGACGAAAGCATTAAAAGTGGCATGCTTGTATATCAAGGCACCACACTTGGCATATGTATATCCACAAAGAGAGCTCCTCGAAAACTTCATGTGCTTTAAATAGAGCACCAAACTTGGCATACATATACATGTGGATAGATATGTGTCTTCTTTTATATATATACTAAGAAGTGGCGTGGCCAATCTTCGACGGGAAGTAGCCATCTAATGAAATAGAAAACATAAATAGTTGCTAATGTTACTAATAACACAAAGGTACAAAATTATTGAAATCCATGATTAAATGAAAAAAGACTACAAACAATACTTTCTCCCATTTGGCTTGTAAATTGTAAATCAAAATATTATGTGTTGTCCACAGCCTAGGGGCACAATTTGACTCTAACTGGGTAGGACCTATAAATCAAGGCACCACACTTGGCACATATATCCATGAAAGGAGCTCCCTACGCACTTTGTTTGCTTTGAACAGAGCACCAAACTTGGCGTACATGTACACGTGGAGAGAGAGAGAGAGAGAGAGAGAGAGAGAGAGAGAGAAAGAGAGAGAGAGAGAGAGAGAAAGAGAGATGTTTTATCATTATGTTGAACAGAGCACCAAACTTGGCATACATGTACATTTTGGTCTATTGGCACCCATTGGGTTGAAACCATGCACATAGTAAGGGTTGAAAGCATTTATTGTTGTTGATGAAGTAAAAAGGAAAGGATGTCAAGAGGTGTTTGTTAAATGAAGAAGTGGCAACTTTGTCACCAAAGGTGATACTATTTAAATTTTGGCTCCAGGACCTCATTGTCAAGCCAATATCCTCTTAGCCTTTCATTGTTTTCTTGCCTTTACCTTTCTCTATTATTTGTCTTGCTCCCATCTTATCACATCCATTATTGCCATCCCTCAAATCGTTGCAAGCAAGAGAAAATTTTAAAAAGTAAACATTTTTAAAATGTTTTCATTCATAAAGTAGAGAACACAAATTATTTTTCGCTCTCATTAAGCTGTATACATTCTTCTAATGTGATAAGTTTATGTCAAAAAATTGCATGAGAAATTTGGGTATTTCTCAATTTAAGGTGTTGGGTGTTTCTTCCTTTGTATTGTTGAGTTCTCTCTTTCTTTCTCTTGTGTGGTAGATTGGTTAGCTCATGGAGTTGTTACTCAACACGTCTTGTGTTCGAATCTCACTCCTGTCGGATCACTCCTGTCGGATAGATCATATTTGGTCTCTTGGGATTGTTCCTACGACGTTAAAAGAGCTTCTTCTTCTTCTCTCTCTCTTGATTCTCAATACCCATATGCATACCCAAAATTCTTAGTTCTGACCCTCGTGCTTTCTTCCCTTTTCTTACTCCTTAGCTCTACCCCTTCTATCATTCCCTCTCTATGAACTTCCAAGTCTTCCATAATTTGCTTAAAAAGAGGTCCCAGGACCATAAAGACCACGTGCATTTACATTTTCCTATCTGGTATCATCCTTGGGTATTATTGTCGGCCGGGTCCCCTCGCTTCCTAGCGGCGTTCTCTTCACCGATACGCATCAAAGGCCCCGCTGTAGCTAGTGCTTAGTGTCGGACGTGGCATTCAAGGTGGCAAAGCACCACATAGAAAAAACAAAAGAGATCGAGCTTCACAAGACCAACTTATGGCCTGTTGGGGCTGTGTTGGCGGACGGGCTAGAGAACGAAAAAGGGAGGGAGAGTTGGCGCATAAACGTGCTCCTGCTGCACTCGGAGTCTGCCGCTAGGCCTATCACTATGGGTTGCTCTGCAGATGCCATGCTTGTGGGCCTGTGTTGGCTGTGCTAGTGGAGGGGCTAGAGAAAGAAGAAGGGAGGGAGAGAGAAGCCCAAGGACTATCTTTGTTGATTAGACATTTTAAAATTTGAATTCTCAAGGCCTCCAGTCATTTATTGCCTCTACATTTTGAAATCTGAATTCCCAAGGCCTCGGCCTCCAGTTATTTATTGCCTCTCTATCGTCTCACAGGGCCTAGAACACCTAGAAAAGTTTGACAAGGCTAAAAATATTGCCATGTGGTGGGGGGTGTTAGCCCGGTTAGATATAGGTAGATGGATCAAGGTAAGTGCATCATCATTATTATAGACCTCTGCGACTAATTTTTCATTGGCATTTTTTCTTTGGAAAAACCATGTAATCTTTGTAAATGCCACCAATGAGTAGGTAAAGTCTCGGCCAAGAGTTTGAAAAAAATGTAACTTTGATGAAACGCGGCCAAATGAGCATGCATGGAATGAGTATATTTATGTGAGGGCAAAGAAAGATCTCTCGAGGAAATTTGGGAACATAGCCACTAAGCCATTTGCAAACAAGTAGACCAAGCTAAAAGCCTCTGAGTCTAAAGCAAATAACAAGCCATAAACCCGGTAATTGAAAGCTACTAAAGGTGGACTATATATAGAGAGTATAGGAGCATTGTTCCTAACTCCTGGTTGTAACCCCACTCTCCCAGTGTGTAAAGTGTCAAGACAAAACCAACATTGTAGCTCATAGAGCAACTTAGATGGACCGCTCCAACCATATGAGTATGGAGTGTAGGTTAGGTCAATGCATGTTAGGTGTTAGACCCGAGGGGAGGTGTTGAGAAATGCAATGTGTGAGGGTGAGGAGCATGTACATTAGAAAATGAATAGACTTAGGGTCCATTGGCAAAGGTTGATTTGTATGGTCATTTGGAAAAAAGGTGAAGTCAAAGGTCAAAAAGGTAGCACATGGAAAGTGCAAGGAGGCACATGTAGTGTGAGCATTTATGGAGACATGGATGGCACAAGGGTGCACATATCTTGTGAGTTGGGAGCTCCATGAGAGATATAAAAGGATGTATTTGGATTAACTCTAATGCAAGAATATTATGTGGTTTTCATGAGTCTTTAATCTTGATTAGTATCCTTAAACTTTGTTAATATTTTCTTAATTATTCTAGTTTTCAATCATGAGCTTTAGATCTTATTAGGGGGGGTGTCACTCATAGATATGTAAGCATAGCAGAAGGGGTTTTTTAAATCCCTTGCTTTACACATTTTTTACATACAAAAGGGTACCATTTAAAGGGGCTATATACAGATTAAATAGAAAAAGGGTGTGTTTTATTCATGAAAAAGGGTGTGAGATCCTATTCCCACCGAGCAACGGATTCAGGATACTGGCAGCGGAAGTAGCACTTCTCGCGTGGGACAGGGGTCCCACATTCGGGGCCTCACCCACGGATATCCGGATAAGAGACTAATCCGTCGGTTGTTCCAAAACCGAACCCGGAAAAACTTCCTTTACCGGAAAGCACGGGTGATTCCACCAGGAAAACTTTTACTCTAACGTAGTCAAAACCATTAATAGTGATGATCAAACTGATCCGACTGCACCTATAAAGATACTTGGTCAGATCAAGGAAGAAACTTGCACTTGGATCATTGGAATCAACGCTTTTTTCCCCATCAAGAGGCACAGCCGTTGATTCCTATCCATAGAACAATTACTATCCGGGACTTATTTCATCTATCGTAATAACGGAAATTGAGTCTCGATTTACGGATCCATCAGTCCAGCCTAACCCGATCCGATCCCATGGGTTAGCCAACCGCCCAACCACTGTAGTGATGGGATCCAATTTGGAATTTGGTTAGGTTTTGTCCCGGGTACCAAGGAAAAGAGTTCCAAGGCCCCCTAGCCGGAAGTTCATGCAAACATAAAACTAGCCACACCACTTACACACCCAATATGCAATTGCCTTTTTCTTAACATCAGCTAACTTTAAAACAATCCTTTAATGAAACCATAGTACCACTGATCACAATCTTTCAATTTATCCGGTTGATTCATAATTTCTCATCATTCCTTCATCAGAGTATCTATGGCATCATTGGCAACTAGAACGCTCACCACCTGTCCACATAGGGGCCTTTTCAATAGTTCCTAGCCCATAATACTCGGCAAGATAATCACTTATAAAAATCAAGATGGACTCTCGTTGAAGATCAGCAAGATCAACCAAAAGATCCATATAAAGAGCCATGGACTCATCCATTGAAGACCAGCAAGGTCAAGCAACCAGATCCATGCCCGGTTTCACAAAACAACTCTTACTCCTTGTTCCAATATCTTCCTCGACGCACGCGTGGGTATCCTTGGCGACCCAGAGCCCGAGCACCGTATGGTCAGCACCCTCTAGGATCCTTCGCAGGTGACCTAGCGCTTCACTCATAGGCCGCTTCCTTGGTCCCTCATCCACCGTACCGGAAGCTCACCATTTAAATCGAACCGAGGCTGGTCAAGACCTCGGTCGACCTTGCTACGCGAGACGTCCTCCATTGACTCTCCGTCAGCAGTTGCAACTTTAACAGTTAGGTCTTCATGACCTTAATCCACAAGACGGTCAAAATGCTTCCCCAGCATTCTTGACATAAATCAGTCATTTACAAACAGTCACAAAATACAGTTTCTAAATCGAACTCTCGTCTTTCCACATTATCTCTCCTTAGTCCACATTACTTATTCCACATTCCATTCAATGTGTACTCATTCTCATCCATTTCTTCATATCGACGACACATTAATTCACATACACATTCCCATTCACATCCATACATCCACATTTACATGCATACATCCATTTTCACATCCTCATTTATACATCTACATCCCATATCCACATTCATACATACACATCCATATCCACATCCATACATCCACATCCACATCCACATTCACATTCACATCCACATTCACATCCTCATTTATACATCCACATCCACATCCACATTCACATCCATACATCCACATCTACATGCATACCTCCATTTTCACATCCTTATTTATACATCCACATCCCTTATCTACATTCATACATACACATCCATATCCACATCCATACATCCACATCCACATCCACATTCATATTCACATCCATATATCCACATCTACATGCATACATCCATTGTCACGTCCTCATTCATACATCCACATCCACATACATACATACATCCACATCCACATACATACATACATCCACATTCCCATTCACATCTATACATCCACATCTACATCCACATACATACATACATCCACATCCACATTCCCATTCACATCTATACATCCACATCTACATCCACATTCACATCCACATTTTCATTCACATCTATACATCCACATCTACATCCACATTCACATCTATGCATATACATCTTCATGCATACATCCATTTTCACATTCATACATTCATACTCCCATCTCCACATCCACACATCCACATACATACATCCATTTCCACATTCCCATTCATATAACCCCGTATGCCTTCACATCTAATCTTTTACATCACATCCATTCTCGCCCTATCACAACCCATATACATCTTATCCTATCACATACACTTCTTACCTCATCCCATACACATCTTATCACATCTTAATTCATCTTATCACCTCTTATCACCTCTTATACACTTCTTATCACATCCTATCACATCTCATATCTATTTATAGAATACAAGAGAATTCTTATATTTGATATAAGATTTCTTTACACATTTACTTATGCATAAATTCCATTTAAGGAGATTAATACTTCTTAAGAAAAATCAATCTTTTATGCATTTTCCTATGCATAAATTCATTTTAAATGAAAATTACACTTTTGAATTAAAATTCAATCTTTTATGCATCTTCCTATGCATAAATTTAATTTAGATGAGAATGACACTTTTGAATTAAAAATTCAATCTTTTATGCATCTTCCTATGCATAAATTCAATTTAGATGAGAATGACACTTTTGAATTAAAAATCAAATTTTTTATGCATCTTCTTATGCATAAAGTCAATTTGGTAGGAATTACACTTTTAGAATAAAAGAATTTCTCTTATGCATCTAAGTTATGCATAAAATCCATTTATGATGAAAATCACACTTTTAGTATAAAAAGAATATCTTTTATGCATACCTCCATGCATGAAATCCAATTATGATAAAAGTAACACTTTTATAATAAAATAATCAACTTTTATGCATACCTCTATATGCATGAAATTCAATTGTGACAAAAGTAACACTTTTACATTAAAATAATCATCTTTTATGCATACCTCTATGCATGAAATCCAATATGATAAAAGTAACACTTTTGATATAAAAAAAATATCCTTTATGCATACTTCTATGCATGAAAATTAAAAATGATAAAAGTAACACTTTTAATATAAAAAAATTATCCTTTATGCATATTTCTATGCATGAAAATTAAAAATGATAAAAGTAACACTTTTAATATAAAAAAATTATTCTTTATGCATACTTCTATGCATGAAAATTAAAAATGATAAAAGTAACACTTTTAATATAAAAAAATTATCCTTTATGCATACTTCTATGTATGAAAATTAAAAATGATAAAGTAACACTTTTAATATAAAAAAATTATTCTTTATGCATACTTCTATGCATGAAAATTAAAAATGATAAAAGTAACACTTTTGATATAAAAAAATTATCCTTTATGCATACTTCTATGCATGAAAATTAAAAATGATAAAAGTAACACTTTTAATATAAAAATTTATCCTTTATGCATACTTCTATGCATGAAAATAAAAATGATAAAAATAACACTTTTGATATAAAAATTTATCCATTATGCATACTTCTATGCATGAAATAAAAATGGTAAAAATAACACTTTTGATATAAAAACTTATCCTTTATGCATGATATTAAAATTTGATTTCTCCATGATTATAATGAAATTCTTTCAATTAATCTAGGATGATAATTCCTAGAATATGGTAGGAAGTCCTCTTTATGCTTTGAATGAAATTATTTTATGCATAATTTTTATAAAAATTTTGCCATAGCTCCGCTGCTATGACTGATAAATCTCAATTTTTCTAAGGGATAAAGCTTATCATTAAGAAAATAATTAAAATGATCTCTAATTGGATCATTAATCCATAATAGATTTAATCATCAATATACATAAACTAAAAGCATAGAAAAAAGCCATAATTTGGCCTCAAGCATAGTTAATCTTGGGTTAAGGAAAAGCTTTATGAAAAGCTTGATTTGGATTGAGAATGGGTCATGAGTATGACCATTTCTTGAGTGAGAGAGAATTTACATAAAAACCATTAGAATTTAAACATAAATGGAAATTAACTTCAATAGCATTTATTAAATTATGTAACTCTTCATTACTATTCACCAATTAACTTCAATAGCATTTAAAAAAACCATACCAATTAAGCTTCTCAAGCTTGAGAGGGGTTGAGAAGAGAGAAACATTGAGAAATTATAGAAAAGATCAATATTCACTAATTACCTTACAAATTGCTTGATTCTTTGTTCACGGTAGAGGCCCCCAACCAATCAATTGGTTAAGTATGTTGATGGAGCCACTAATGGGGATTGAAGAAAGAGGGAAGCTCCAAAAACTAGTGAATTATTAATGAATTCATAGTTCTTGGCTTAGGTGGAGTAGAGTAACGATGCATAAACACTATATATTTTTCAACAAGTGGGAGGCTTCTATTTATAGGAAAAATTGAGCTCCTAACCAAACAAACTGATTCCAGAATTTTCTAAATCAGTTTGGTCAATATTTGACCATGTTTAGGTCAGTTAAGCTAACTTTTTGGAACTAGACTTGAATGAGGAGAGAGGAGAGATGAAATATCTCAATTTTTATGAGTTTAAAACTCATTCAAGCATGTGAAATATGCACCTCCTTTAAAGAACTCCCCTTCCTTACATATGTGTCATAATGGAATCATTTTAATATTGCTCATAGTTTTTTTACTAATAAACCTTGTACATTTTCAACTCTTCATCTTATGTGAAATATGCACCTCCTTTAAAGAACTCCCCTTCCTTACATATGTGTCATAATGGAATCATTTTAATATTGCTCATAGTTTTTTTACTAATAAACCTTGTACATTTTCAACTCTTCATCTTATGTGAAATATGCACCTCCTTTAAAGAACTCCCCTTCCTTACATATGTGTCATAATGGAATCATTTTAATATTGCTCATAGTTTTTTACTAATAAACCTTGTATATTTTCAACTCTTCATCTTATGTGAGCATTTACTCATTTTTGGATACCCAAAATATCTCATATTTTTAATATTGCTCATAGTTTTTTACTAATAAACCTTGTACATTTTCAACTCTTCATCTTATGTGAGCATTTACTCATTTTTGGGTATCTTCTTTTACAAATTGGATTTATCTACTCCCTACACATGGATTGATGCTATTGGCCCATAGGAACCTTAATTGGACCATAATCTAAAAATTTCTGAAAATCTAGACCCTTAGGCTAAGGTCCTTTATACTCATTTCCAATTAATTCCAATTGCACATTGGAAAGATCTTTTTGAATTTCTGTTTCAGGGGAACTTATTTTAATAAGATGAGATAATTTTCTTTTCAACAATATTAAAATTTTGAATATTCTCTCTCTAGAATATTTTCTCTCTCTAGGTTAAAACAGTTAGAAACAAGTCTTTTATATTTCTGAAGAGGGATTGATTACAGAGGAAGATACTAGACATCAAAAGGGGGGTTGGGGGAGGAATCTTACATTCTACCCCACTTAAAAAACGCGAGATGTCCTCATCTCGCAAACTGGGATAATTTCGCAAGATGCACGAATTATGAGACTTAGAGAAAAATTTAAATCAGGATTAACCACCAAGAAAAGTCTCAAAGAGAGCAAGATTCAAGATAAGAACAAGATTTAAACTTTATTCATTCTCGGAACTTATACAGTAAAGATAGAAGAACTCTTTACACTTCCATAAGCCCCGTCCCCATCATATGGTCACAAAAGCAGTCCTCACAAGCTGCGCATGTATAAGGTAACTCATCTATGGGAATAATTCTGTTGGTTATTGTTGCACCTATCTCAGTGGTATGAGGTGATCTAACAAAAGGACCTCTGAGAGGTAAGCTAAAAACGGGGTAAAGGCATATCTTCTCATGAGGAAGAAAACACGCCAGTAAGAAGACCCGCTCAGAAAACCCAAGATGTCTTGATCTCATGACGCAGTAGTATCGGGGACCCAAACCCAAAGCTTCAATAACCATGGCCAAGCGGACATTGTTACGAAAGTGCTGCTGACCCCAGGGTGTTACCCTAGTTATGTTTTGATAGGTCCGCCATTTGGTCTGAGCTACAGAAGTTCCCAAGTGAGGGAAAAGTGAGCGCTCATACTGTTCTATAAAATCTTTCTTCACAGACTCGCTTGCGTCTTGAAGGTGAGAAATCATCATGGATAAAACTAATTCCTGTTGCCAAGCCATGAAGGAGATTAAGAAGAAGGGAGATCGATGGAAGTAAGATTACTGTGAGCGACAAGTAAAAGTTACGACTTATATAAAGGAAGGAGCTAGCGTAACCTAGAAGCCAACGGTAACTTGCCACTGAAGTTTTACCGTCTTTCCATGATTTGGGTTTGGTACATTTTTCTATAGAAGGCATTAAGAACTTTGAGATGAGGAGATAAAAGAAGCTTGTAGGCTAAGTCACCTACTTTGAGATGAGGAGATAAAAGAAGCTTGTAGGCTAAGTCACCTACTTTCATTGAATTCAGATAAGGTTCACAATATCTGGGGGATAACTTCTTATACTCCCCAAGAGATAAAGAACTTCTTTTTGGGCCGTACTCGAATGAAAACCAAAACCGTGGTATCCAAAACACCGATTTTCACTTCTGAACTCATTGTTCTGAATCCTTAAAACAGGTAGGACTCTTGAGAAGTATTCTAAGAAAAGGATCTTTTTTTTCTTTTTTTCTTTTTTTTTAAACAGAATCTTTCTTTTATTTTAGAGAGGGAATAATTATAAGATCAAAAGGGAGATTCTTACTCCTATATACCTCGAAGGTTGGGGAGGAATCTTACAAAGGGTGTGTTTTATTCATGAAAAATTTACAGATAAGGGGTTTTTAAATTAGGCCTTGAACGCACGTGATATAGAGAGTTTATATATAGTGAATCTCCCGAGCTTCAAATTTAACAAATCTACCTAAAACTATGACATCGTGTTAGCCACCACTAACATAGGTATTGAGAGCTCTCCAAGTTCACTCCTCTGGCAAGAAGCATTCCAATGTGACAATAGAGTCAGGACGTGACATAGGAGTTGCATTTATGGCTCAAAGGCAAGACCCAACGACATATGATTCAACAAGGCTAAGGTAAGCTCTTGACGTGAACATAAAACTTAACCAAGGTTAAGACCTTCAAGTTAGGTTAACCATAGCCTAGAGTTTAGGCATCTTTAGTGGGGATTAGGAGCTTTTATAAGGCATGTGCTATATTTTTATCCTGGTTTGTAGGAGGCCTATATAAGTGACTTCATGAGTCATTGTGACAAAGAGCTTTTCAGACCTAGACTTGAGGCCTTAAGACTAGTCGGTGCTTACATCTGATAGGTGTGTAATGGTGGTGTGGGATGCCAAGGACTTTGCATGTGGAGCCATGTCTCAGATGCTATTGTCCCCCTTCCTGTGTTCATGGGTAACGGCTCTGTGGTTGGGCAGCATTGAGCTAGATGCCAGTGCCTATGTGTGTTTCCTTTATGTTTATACTTAAACGTAAGCTCTGTTAGCTTTGGGGCCTTACATTGGTGTGTCAAGGCTAGATATGCTAGAATTAAGCTGCTCGGAACACTCCAACAAGAGAGGAGAAAATCCATCGTGTGGATCTTTTGGGTTCTAATCTATGGGATGTTTGTTGTATTCCAAGGCTTGCTAGTATGGGATACTTAGGGGGGAAAACATGAAGCATCACAGCAGAAGACACTATGGTTAGTTAGTATAAGATGGTTGTTGTTGCATATTTATGGAAAAAGAAAGAGCTTTTTATCTAGTTGTATTGGGTGTGCTTGAGGGTAACTAGGGTGACATCTTGGGCCTTGGTCATTTTCATGTTCAAGAGGCATTTGGACTATTTGCTAAGTCATACAAAGAGTTGATTGAGTTCTGAAGAGAATTGGATCCTATGCACTTGTTAACCTATGTGACGGACATTGAGACGTACTATGTTTTACGTCACTAATTTAAATATTCTGAGTCATGGGCCGGGCTTGTCGGCACCATATGTTAAGGATAAAGGGATTGGGTGATCGCCGATGAGAGGCGCACCTTGAATATCAGCAGGGTAAGGGTTAGGATCGACCGGCCATGTATGGACGCCCATGTGTGAACGGCCAAGTCATCTATAAGAGTCAAATGTAACCCTAAAACCATTATTCTCATGTGTTGAATACAAGAGTGCTCTTGCCTTATCCTCTTGGTTTCCTTCTCCTGCGTGTGTGCGAGAGAGAGAGAGAGAGAGAGAGAGAGTGAGAGAGCGATCGAGCACTGTGTAGCGGCACGGCGGCGGCGAGGTGGTAGAGCGGTGACGACGGCTCCTCCTTCACGGCTGCGACACGAGAATCCTTCACGGTGGCGGTTAGGGCGGTGAGTGACACACCCTTGCATTCTGTTTGAGCTTGCTTTCCTGGTTGTATGCTTGCAGCCGTGGCTCGCATACGGTGCTTGGCAAGTCCCCAGCTACGACCTGTGCGGCAAAAGCGCACATTTTTGGCGCCGCTGTCGGGGAGATGCCCTGCACCAAGCTCCAGTTTGCAGCTCGGGCTGGTGTGTGAAGTGAAATTTACACTGCAGGAAAGGCGACTGTGTGTTTGTTGTTGAGGTGTTTCTGTGTTTTGCAATCTGTTCCTGCAATTTGTCTTTTGCAACTCTGCTTCTTTTGTTATTTTTCCGTTCCGTGTGCGTTCTGTTCTCTGGTTTTCTGCGTGTGAGGGGGGATTTCTGAATCCCCAAGCCTGCGCTGTGTGCGAACTGCACCGCGGCAAAGTCTGAACCCTAGAAAGAAACCCTAGAAAACTTATCCCAAACAAAAAAAAAGAAAAAATTAATTTTGAAAAAAAAATAAAAAAAAATAAAAAATAAAAAATTAATTTTTTTTTAAAAAAAGAAAAAAACCAAACGTGTGAAGAGGAAAGATTTTTTATTTAGAGAAAAAAATTTTGAAAAGAAAAACCCCCAATTCCAGCCTCGATCTTTTGAATATATATATATAGGAGAGTGAGCCTCCATAGCTTTCTTTCAAGTGAGAGCTTATTGGAAGTTGTGCCCTATATGTAGCCCACCCCCCAAGGTGTGAAGTGAGCATGTGGGATAAAGCCTTCATCCTTTCCTTCACAAGCAAATAGGCCTTCACCCTTTCCCCCCACAAGGAAACAGACTGTTTTGAGAACCACAGGAGCTCTGGATAGGCGAACACGGTGCTGTAAAGCACGCTAGGACCCTTTAAATGATACGCTCATTTCGAGCTATCACACGCCCTAGTTCAGGTTCGACCATAAGTAAGGGTGTTAGAAACGGGTTAAAAATAATATAAAAACAAGTAAAAACGGGGTGCGAAACACCTAAGAAACCACTTGTAAGGTAGTCACCAATGCCTGTAGGGTACCCATGTCACATGCATCTATGCTCTGGTCGGGTACTAGAGCCTGAGTGACTAGAAAGCGTTTCAGTTTACGCAGGCTCACACCATCCCTCCACGTTGGCATCTTGGCCTTCGGCTGGAACCTAAGGGAGTGCAACCCAAGATCCACGAATAGTGGATAGTGACTCGTCCTCTGACTCAGAAGCCATGTAAGGGCACCTCACCAAGAACCCTGAGGAGACAAGCCAAAACATGCCAGTTTGGGTCCCACAACCCAAACCTAGCATGTTTAGTCGTCTAATAGAGACCTTTAGTAGAGCTACACGCTCTGAACATGCGACAAGCGAAGTAAATGAAGAAGGAGGGGTAGTGGATTCGCCATTCACATCTCATGTAGACCCTACCCTCCCAAAGAGTGTCCATGTGGATATTCTACCCACTTCGTTTAATGAGGGCCCTATTGAGCTACCACCTTCTGACGCGCCTCCTAAAGTAGAGGTCCCTAGAAGCCAATCCATAAGAAGTGACATTGCGTCCACTTCAAGAGAACCGTTTGGCACACCAAGTCTGGATGGGATATTTCTCAATGAAAATTGGGAATATGATCTACACACAGAGACTCTAACTGACCTATACACGGGCTACACATACCATGTAGGTTGGTTAGAAGTCCTACGATCTACATCTAGCGCCACTAATCTAGAGGAGCAACAACAAATGATATGTGAGGTTATTCATAGAATTATCCAAATTGAGAGGCAAGCTATAAATGCAACCTCTCATGTGGGTGTTTTAGCTCATCCATCACGTCCTCACTCCGTTGTCACACAGGGTGAAGGGAGATCCTTATATGCCTTGATGGAAGCAATAAAAGATCCATCTTCATGATCTTTCTCTCTCACAAAGGCGAGGGAAGAAGCAGAAGCTGTTGTTATAAGTATAATACCTACAATCAAGCCTATCTAGCATGCATCTCCAAAAACAAGAAAGAAGAGGGTAGAGGGAGAGCTCACAAATACCTACAATCAAGCCTATCTAGCATGCATCTCCAAAAACAAGAAAGAAGAGGGTAGAGGGAGAGCTCACAAATAAACTATTGCAAGGGAATGATCATGTATTGCTTATTGTCAGAAAAGTGATTACTTTTCACACTAGGCCAACCAAATTAAAAATGGTTACTACTAGACTTAAGCAACTATGTACACTAAGTTTTTAGACTTTCCTTGTTTGACATTAAGCACATGGTAAGGCCTCTTTATATGTTCTAGTGCCTTCTTACAAAAGTTAAGTTTTTATTCTATTTTTTCTCAATAATATCAATTACACATGACTTTTACGCCTCATATACCATCTTGATATTTGAAACAACCGGTTCTTATGATGAGTTCTATTATTGATTCTAATCTTGATATTTGAAACAACCGTTATTATGATGAGTTCTATTATTGATTCTAATCTTTATTCTATTTTTTCTCAATAATATCAACCATACCACTTATGTATGAGCTATGCATAACCTCCTCTACCTTTTCTAGACTACCTTTACACCTACTCCTTTACCTCCTCTACCTTATGGATAGCTTTCACGTTCTCCTCAACCTCCTACATCTCCTTTTGTGGATTCTTTATACTCCACTAGTCTTGATTTAGACTGCCAAGCTCCCCAAGTTGTAACCTAGTAATCCTCCTCCTATGCAAGTCTTCTTTCACGTTCTCCTCAACCTCCTACATCTCCTGTTGTGGATTCTTTATACTCCACTAGTCTTGATTTATAGAGACAGTTTGGTGTAGCTACACTGCCAAGCTCCCCAAGTTGCAACCTAGTAATCCTCCTCCTATGCAAGTCTTCTTTCATCTGTAAACATACTCAGGTGAGAAGAACCTTTCTTGGGTAAGTACAAAGGGTGTGAGGATATTTACTTAGATAGCTATCTTGGGACGTGGACCACTTGTTTTGATATGTATAAATACATTGATTCTCACTATATTTGTCATATTCAAATTATGCTTCAAGATAAGGCACTCACCTAGTGGAAGGACCTCTGTGTAAAGCCAACAAAGTGAGTTGATTTTTAGATTGTGTTTTAAGACAATTTATCTCTATTGACAAGATAGCCAACTTTTAAAGACTATTTAAATTGGAGACATGGAATAGGATGTCTAGAAAATGATTCCTAGGAGTTTAAAGACTTGCTAAACTGTTGTTTGTAAGCCCCTAAAGGAGCCTCATGTGTTGGTTTATATGCTATATTTGTTTGGCCTTTCATGACGCTAGATTATCAGAATAAAGTTCTCCGGAACCACATACACTCAGTGGGGGTGACATATATAGGTATGCCAAGTATTTTGATGATTATCCTTGCTCAAAAGGGGTGGTGAGCCCATAGTTGATTCCTCATGTACAAGAACCAAAATTCCTCTAAAGACAAGAAGCGAGATGTTGCATCATCTCAAGGGTCAATCATCTCCTAGCGGCAGACGTGATCTTGGGAATGTCATGGTTTTTTTTAAAGAGAAATAAGAAAATGTTAGATTATTGATCTTATATGCTCTTGTTTGTTCATGGTAGTGAACTATATGTAATTCGGGGTGATGTCCTGTGTGGATTTTATCATGTAAACTTGACTCAAGCTTTGACCAAGGATATATATACATTGATTTTACAGGCTCTTATTTGTTCATGGTGGTAGTGAATTGTATGTAATTTGGGGTGATGTCTCGTGTGGATTTTATCACGTAAACTTGACTCAGGCTTCAACTAAGGATATATATAAAAACCATTTTTATCCAAAATATGAGTCATTTTGTTATTTTCATGATCTTTTCAATTTTGAAATTTTGTCTTAATTTTGTCTAAGACTCGAGTAGTGAAATTTTGTCTTAATTTTGTCTAAGACTCGAGTAGTGAAATTTCTAAAGAAAATTTTTTAAGATGATATTTTAAAAGAGTTTTATGATGTATTTCCAAGCGAGTTACCAGATGGTCCGCCACCTAAGAGGGGCATGGATATTGAAGGATAATGAGAGAGCTATGAAAAACTTTAATTTTACCTTTTATAAATGACCATATAAATCAACCTTTGCCGATGGACCCTAAGTCTATTTCTTTTTTAATGTACATGCTCCTCCCCTTGATCTACACATGTTGCACCCTCACACATTGCATTTCTCAATAGGATTCACATTAATGAACTGCACAAAGATGTAATAAGGCATCCGTACTATTTCATACTTTCATTTATAATAATTATATATATATATATATAAAGGTACTCATTGTAAGAGAAGTGGTCTAACACATGTTCCATCTACCCCATTAACACATAATCCATCACTCAATCATTGTCTTCATCCAAAATAATATTAGTTAGTGCACACTGCTAATTAAACACATTAATCTTGACTATATCATACAAGCGAACACAGCTAATTAAACACATTATTCCTGGTAGTCTTGAACAATTGACCAAATATAAGTATTATAGCCATTTTTAATAAATGATAGCTCAAAAGAGACAAATTATACATACTCATCTGGCTACATGGCGTTACATCCTGCTTCTGATCTTGTTCCTCTGGTGCCATGTCCAGCTCTGAATCCTGATCCTTCACGGCCAGCTCTAGCTCCTCACCCTGACTCCCCTCCTGTTGACCCTCCTCCTAACCCTCATGCTCCTCCTCCTCTGACGAATCTAGAGGTGTTCTCACCAAGGATTACGGGCCGCAAGCAAGGGAGTCGAGTGAGGGTAGCCTCCAACTCATTAATGCTCAACACAGAATACTCTCCCATGTCCTCCTCTATCTCCTCTCTACTCAAACCCAGACTTCGCAATACTCTCTTAATGGCTATCAAGAGACCTGACTTCCCAAAGTTCGTAAATAGATGCCTATACACATGCAGAAGGAGATTGTATCTAAACCTATAAGTATACACTCACAATCTATTAGTACATATGCAAGATAAAAGATGCACACAATCACCATCATCACATTTGAAGTAAAATGTAACATACTCAAATACAACTCCAAATGCCACCAACAGCAAATATAATAACATAATGTAGCTCACAACATTAAGAACGGTAATAATAACATAATATCAAACTATCAAGGATATAAAGATGATTATTTCACTAAACTATAGAAATAATATATTCTAAAAGAGTACTTTAAATTAATAGTTCCTAAACATTTTGCTAAGCTCAGCAGCTCTTGTTTCCTGAGTGGAATTAATTAGTTGATTTTGTTTCCACTCAGTATGACGTTTGAAAGCTTCGTCAGCACTTTATATTGTCCATTTGTTTCCAGTTTTACTCCACGTGGGGGTGCTATAGTTTTTCCCTGGTTGGTTGTCATAGCTTGCTAGCCATGAGGGCCTATTTTTTTTGGTCGACTAGACCTGGTTAATGTCACATGCACACCCAGTTGGTGTACAAGTGACATGACATTCTAGAATTTACCAAGCAATTAAATCAATGTTAGTAGCAAGCTTAGATCACAATAGTTACATCGTGTGTAGCATTGTATGGGATTGTTGCAATACTTACATCAGTACAAAAGGCATCAACAACACTTAGAAGAACATGCATAACATCAGGTCGGGGCATGGGGAGCCGTCGATAGTAGCTATGGGGCATATATGAAGTCATGAAGATCCAGACATGCAAGCTGATAGCATATGCTTGGCTGACCAGCAACATCATTCCATATATATAGAAAAGTGCATCATTTATTTTAGTTATCTCATTTCTTCTAAGCATTTCTAGCCTAAAGAGCAAGGGAATAGTTAGCATATAGTCAACATTCAGCTCATCTCCTACCTCCTACACATAGAGGAAAACCAGCATCCAAAGGAGGGTGGACCTTAGTATTGGAGAAAGGAACATTCATTCATCATCATCATTCAACATATCTCTCTCTTCCCGAGAAGGATACTCATTTAGGACATGCATAGATCTATTCATAGATCTCATTGTAACCATTGCATTTAATGTAGCTGCATTTCATTTAATATTTCTTGAAAATATTTTAGGTGTAGGTAAACCTTTAAATAAAATTAAAAAAAATCCATTATGAAAGAAAATATAGTTATATAATTATAAAATAAAATATAAAATTTAAAATATATTTATATATCTACTATTTATAAATTTTCAAATTAATAATATTAATTTTTAAGTGGATAATAGTTTTCTTTTTATCTTTATGTTTATCCTAATTATCTAATCAATCATAGATAGGAAATCCAATGAGATTTGAAGTAGATAACCTATTTTTCCTATAAAAACACACATCTCTAGTATTATCCCATCTTTGAGCCTTCATAAATTTTTCTCTCTTAGTTTCCTTGAGAATGGGTTCTCAAAGTCGTAGGAGTCAAAAAAACATGATAGGACTGCCACCAAGTTCAAGAGGAGGAGAGGAAAAGGGTAGCTCGTGAGGAAAAAACAGAGTGGAGAGCACATCAACGAGCAACACCTTCCGTTGTTGGCGATGATTCAAGTCTTGCCCCTTCTCTACGACTTCCTTTCCCTCTCCCCTCTTCTCCCCCAATATCCCTTAGTTTAGATAATCCACATGAACTAGCCCTTCCTGAGCCCCCTTCTCTTCCACAATCCACCCCCCTCCTTTGGGTGATCATAGTGTGGATAGGATAGAATTATCAAAGTCAGTCGACGTGCCCATGCAATCTTCAAATCCTATTTCAAAATACCTCACACCTTCGTCATAGGCATGCATGCTTGAAGCTTTGATCGATCTGCCCAACATGGCCAAATGCAGGGCGCTTTCTGACATTGGAGGTCAAAGAGAGGAGAGTTGGTATTGCGGTGCTACAAAGTGTTCGTCGTTTCCTATACAGTTAACAAGAAGAGGAGCTCTGCGGATGCTTTGGCTGCTCGATAGGCTATTGTGACAGCCATAAGTAGCTCCCAAATGAAGGGTAAGGTGAGTGCCACATCTCGCATCCTTTCCATAGCATCACACGCACTTCGAGTTGGGTCTATTAGATGGCAAAGTTTAGATGCCAATGAGGCTAGTGCTTTGTAGGCGAGTAGTGGTCATGTAGCTAGGCATGATCTCCTACTAGATGAAACCATTGGAGCCTTGATAGAAAGATTTTGGAAGAAAAGTTATCGTGCCTCACCAGTTTTCAAGAAAGCTTTGCATAAGAGAGTTACAAGAGGAGTGTTCATTGAGCATGGCACTTTCTTTCTTGAAATGACCCAAATAGAGTTGTATTCTTAATTTGTGGCTTCATACAGACCTTAAAATTGGGCAAAGGTCATTTGAGGGATGTAAGCCTTGGTTTATGAGGTACTCACGACAGTGTGACACATGTTGTTGTTGCTACCATGTTAAGTTTCAACTTTTTTATGATGTGTTCCATTCTCTTAGTGGGCATAGAGAATTGCCTCGCAGTCCTTGTGATGTCATCCACTCTCTTTTGTGTGCACGCACGGAGGATGCCCTTTTCCATATGATGCCTTGTGTGGAGAGAAATCACACATTATATGGTTCACTTTCACATCTATAGATGGTAGATCTTGATGCAAGTGACCAAGAGATAGTGCCATGGCGACATGAGTATGTGACACACCAGCTCCACAGTGGTGGCAGTCTAGGAAGTTGCAGGTCATGGAGAAACATACACCACGTTGTCACTTCACAGCCACATTTAGGGAGCACATCTACCCCTATATACGGCACAATAATCGTGCCAAGTGGCAGGATCATTGGTTTCGAGCATGCTTGGCAAGGTTTCCTATTGGTGTGGTCATCTCTGTGTTGATTTTGTAAAGAACTACACCTTCACACCTTTTTAGGAGATGCAATCTGAGTATTACTTCTCGGAGCAGGTAACGGTTATATTTCATAATATTTGTTTCATGTTTAAGCTATATTACTTAATTGATTTTTTGTGTCTTAATCATCTCTCTTCCTCACCTCACCAGGTTGCTATTGTGGTCCACACGTTAACTATCGACATGTACAGGCACTTGTAGATGGGATAGCGACGAGTACCCTTGAGGCTCCTATCATTATTCAAGAGTATCATTTCTATATCAATGGATGATCATTCACATGATGAACATTCTGTGCAACACCATGAATGTTTTCGTCTCCATTACCATTTTTTACGAGATTGTGGGGTCACATGTGGCTAGCGATGGGTTTGGTTGGATGGTTGTGGTGCATAATTCAAGTCGGCAAGACAGTTCTATTGGCTCTACAGGTAGTACTTATAGTTCTCTTGGATTCGTAATTAAACTAAATTCACTATGGATGATCATGGGTTTTCTTTTGATGCCCATAGCATGATTGTGGTAGGCCGGTTATACCACCAGATTGGACTTCGTCGGGGGAGTCTTGAGTTCCAGCAAAGGCAGTGGGAGTTAGAGGCATTTCAATACTCTCATCTAGTGCTTACTACTAGGCAGCCACTCTTGATTGAGTAGTACAGAGCCAAAAAGAGAGATCTCGCCCACATTTTTGGCTTCGAGTGGATGACCATGAGAGCATTCTAGAGTATTTGAGAGCTAGAGAGGGTGCTGCTGACTAGATCTCTATCTTGCTAGTGAACAAACTCAGACTAGCCACTTACATTGTACTCAAATTTATTGGTAGTGAACAAACTCAGACTAGCCACTTACAAACTCAGACTAGCCACTTACATTGTACTCAAATTTATTGGTAGTGACTAACCTCATACTAGTTGTGTTAGCTCACTTACATTGTACTCAGATTTATTGGTGGTGACTAACCTCAAACTAGCTGGGATAGCTCATTTTCATTATGCCTTGTTGTATTGAGTTAGTGGCTAAACCCAGAGTAGCTGGGTTAGCTCACATTTTGATGTACTTAGGTTTATATCATTATGAGTTTTTTCATTATTGATGATCATTGCATTTTAGTTGATGTTCATGGTTTATGGGTTTTTAAAACACTTTGGCTATCATATTGTTTGCTGAAAATCCCCATGCCATCGTACCCAAACATGCTCCGATGTGCTGACCAAACTTTGCGAGCATGTGGGGAGGAGCCACCTCCACGTGCTCGCAAAGTTTGGTCAGCATTGGAGTATGTTTGGATTAGCAATTATCAAGTCTCTTAGTGCTCGAGAGGCCATGGAAATCCCGCTCTTCCACATGCCATCGTACCCAAACAAACTTTGATGGTGACCAAACTTTGCGAGCATGTACGTGAGACCCACCCCCACATGTTCGCAAAGTGTGGCCAGCATCGGAGCATGCTTGGATTATCACTTAGCACCCAATGTGGATTTTTCAAGTCTCTTAGTGCTCGAGAGGCCATGGAAAATCCCACTCTTCACAATGACATCGTACCTAAACATGCTCTGATTGGTGACCAAACTTCACGTATGTGGAGGGGACCCACCCCCACATGCCAGCAAAGTTTGGTCAACATCGGAGTATGTTTGGATTAGCAATTAGCGCCCAGTGCGGATTTTTCAAGTCTCATGGAAAATCTTGCTCTTCCCCCTGCCATCGTATCCAAACATGCTTTGATGTGGTGAACAAACTTTGCGAGCATGTGGGGGGGGGACACACCCCCACATGTGGGGGGGGGGACACACCCCCACATGCTCGCAAAGTTTGGTCACCCTCAGAGCATGTTTGGGTACGATGGCATGGGGAAGAGCAAGATTTTCCATGGCCTCTCGAGCACTAGGAGACTTCAAAAATCCACACTGGGCACTAATTGCTAACCCAAACATGCTTCGATATGCTGACCAAACACTACGAGCATGTGCGGGTGGTCCCCCTCACACATGCTCACAATGTTTGGTCACCATCGTAGCATGTTTGGGTACGATGGCATGGGAAAGAGCGGGATTTTGCATTGCCTCTCAAGAACTAAGAGACTTGAAAAATCAGCACTGGGTGCAAATTCCTAATCCAAACATGCATTGATTCTGACCAAACTTTGCGAGCATGTGGAGGTTGGTCCCCCTCACATGCTCAAAAGGTTTGGTCACCATTAGAGCATGTTTGGGTATGATTGCTTGGGGAAGAGTGAGATTTTCCATGGCCTCTCGAGCACTAAGAGACTTGTGAAAAATCCGCACTGGGTACTAATTGCTAATCCAAACATACTCCGATGCTGACCAAACTTTGCGAGCATGTGAGGATGGATTCTCCCCTCGATGCTTGCATAGTTTGGTCACCATCGAAGTATGTTTGGGTACGATGGCACGAGGAAGAGCGGTTTCTTCCATGGCCTCTCAAGTACTAAGAGACTTGCAAAATCCGCACTAGGAGGTAATTGCTAATCCAAACATGCTTCGATGGTAACCAAACTTTGCGAGAATGTGGGGATGGATCTTCCCCACATGCTTCGCAAACTTGTTTTACCATAGGAGAATTTTTGTGTACGATGGCATGGAGAAGAGTGGGATTTTCCATACCCTCTCTGGCACTAAGAGACTTGAAAAATCCACACTGGGCGCTAATTTCTAATCTAAACATGCTTCGGTACTGACCAAACTTTGCGAGCATGTGGGAGTGGGTCCCCCAAACACACTCACAAAGTTTGGTCACCATCGAAGCATGTTTGGGTACGATGGCATGGGGAAGAGCAAAATTTTCCTTGGCCTCTCAAGCACTAAGAGACCAAAAAAATATGCACTAGGTGCTAGTTGCTAATCCAAACACGCTCCGATGCTGACCAAACTTTGCTAGCATGTGGGGGTGGGTTTCTCCCACATGCTTGCAAAGTTTGTTCACCACCATCGGCACACATTTGGGTACGATGACATGGGGAAGAGCAGGATTTTCCATGGCCTCTCGATCACATTGAGACTTGAAAAATCCACACTGGCTGCTAATTGCTAATACAAACATGCTCTGATGGTGACCAAACTTTGGTAAAATGTGGAGGTAGGTCCCCCCAACGTGCTCACAAAGCTTGGTCACCATCGGAGCATGTTTGGGTATGATGGCATGGGGAACAGCGAGATTTTCCATGCCCTCTCAAACACTAAGAGACTTGAAAAATCCACACTAGGTGCTAATTCCTAATATAAACATGCTCCAATGCTGACCAAACTTTGCGAGAATGTGGGGGTGGATCCCCCCCACATGCTCCCAAAGTTTGGTCAACCATCAGAGCATGTTTGGGTACGATGGTATGGGGAAGAGCAGGATTTTCCATGGCCTCTCCACCACTTAGAGACTTGAAAAATCCCCACACTCGACGCTAATTGCTAATCCAAAGTGCATTGATTTCTGATCAAATTTTGTGAGCATATAGGGATGGGTCCCCCCCCACATGATCGCAAAGTTTGGTCATTATCGAAGCATGTTTGGGTTACGATGGCATGGGGAAGATTGGGATTTTCCATGGCCTCTCAAGAACTAAGAGACTTTAGAAATCTGCACAAACTGGGCACAAATTGCTAATTCAAACATGCTATGAATGTTGACCAAACTTTGTGAGCATGTGGGGGTGGGTCCCCCCCACATGCTGGCAAAGTTTGGTCACCATCGGAGTATGTTTGGGTACGATGGCATGGGGAAGAGCGGGATATTCTATGTCCTCTCGAGCACTAAGAGACTTGAAAAATCCGCACTAAGTTCTTATTGCTAATCCAAACATGCTCTGATTCTTATCAAACTTTGCAAGCATGTGGGGTGGGTCCCTCAAGATGCTCGCATAGTTTGGTCACCATCAGAGCATGTTTTGGGTACGATGGCATGGGAAGAGCGGGGTTTTCCATGGCCTCTTAAGCACTAAGAGACTTGAAAAATACGCACGCGCTAATTGCTAATCCAAACATGCTCCAATGGTGATAAAACTTTGGGAGCATGTGGGGGTGGGTCCCTTCAACGTGCTCGCAAATTTTGGTCACTATCGGAGCATTTTTGGGTACGATGGCATGGGGAAGAGTGAGATTTTCTATGGTCTCTCAAGCACTAAGAGACTTTAAAAATCCACATTGGGCACAACTTGCCAATCCAACATGCTCTGATGCTGACCAAACTTTGCACACATGTGGGGGTGGGTCCCCCCAGACGCTAGCATAGTTTTGTCACCATACATCGGAGCATGTTTGGGTACAATGGCATGGAGAAGAGCGAGATTTTCCATGGCTTATCAAGCACTAAGAGACTTGAAAAATCCACACTGGGGGTGCTAATTGCTAATCCAAACATACTTTGATTAAGAACAAACTTTGTGAGCATGTGGGGGTGGTCCCCCCCACATGCTCACAAAGTTTGGTCACCAACCATCGGAGCATGTTTGGGTACGATGGCATGGGGAAGAGCGGGATTTTCCATGGCCTCTCAAGCACTAAGAGACTTGAAAAATCCGCATTGGGCACAAATTGCTAATCGAAACTTGCTCCAATGCTCACCAAACTTTGTGAGCATGTGGGGGTGGGTCCCCCCCCATGCTCGCAAGGTTTGGTCACCATCGGAGCATGTTTGGGTACGATTGCATGGGAAAAAATAGGATTTTCCATGGTCTCTCGAGCACTAATAGAGTTGAAAAATCTACATGGGTGCTAATTACTAATGTAAACATGCTCCAATACTGACTAAACCTTGCGAGCACGTGGGGTTGTTCCCCCCTAAATTCTCGCATAGTTTGCTCACCATCGGGCATATTTGGATACGATGGCATGAGGAAGAGCGGGATTTTCCATGGCCTCTCGAGCACTAAGAGACTTGAAAAATCCACACTAGGTGCTAACTCCTAATATAAACATGCTCCAATATGCTGACCAATTTTTGCGAGCATGTGGGGGTGGGTCCCCTCCACATGCTTGCAAAGTTTGGTCAACCATCGGAGCATGTTTGGATACAATGGCATGGGGAAGAGCAGGATTTTCCATGGCCTCTCCACCACTAAGAGACTTGAAAAATACCCACTCTGCACTAATTGCTAATCCAAAATGCATTGATTTTGACCAAATTTTGTGATCATGTGGGGATGGGTCCCCCCACATGATGGCAAAGTTTGGTTATCATCAAAGCATGTTTGGGTACGATGGCATGGGGAAGATTGGGATTTTCCATGGCCTCTCAAGAACTAAGAGACTTGAAAAATTCGCACTAGGTGCAAAATCTTAATTTAAACATGCTCCGATGATGCTAACCAAACTTTGCGAGCATGTGGGGGTGGGTCTCCCCCACATGCTTGAAAAATTCGCACTAGGTGCAAAATCTTAATTTAAACATGCTCCGATGATGCTAACCAAACTTTGCGAGCATGTTTGGGGGTATGATGGCATGGGGAAGAGCGGGATATTCCATGGCCTCTCGAGCACTAAGAGACTTGGAAAATCTGCACTAAGTGCTTATTGGTAATCCAAACATGCTCCGATGCTTACGAAACTTTGCAAGCATGTGGGGTGGGTCCCTTGAGATGCTCGCATAGTTTGGTCACCATCGAAGCATGTTTTGGGTATACGATGGCACGGGAACAGTGGGATTTTTCATGGCCTCTCAAGCACTAAGAGACTTGAAAACTCCACTGGGCACTAATTGCTAATCCAAACATACTCCAATTGGTAATAAAACTTTACGAGCATGTGGGGGTGGGCCCCTCCAACATGCTCACAAAGTTTGGTCACCATCAAAGAATTTTTGGGTGTACGATGGCATAGGGAAGAGCGAGATTTTCCATGGTCTCTTAAGCACTAAGAGACTTGAAAAATCTACACTGGGCGGCGCAAATTGCTAATCCAAACATGCTCCGAATGCTGACCAAACTTTGCGCGCATGTGGACTTGAAAAATCCACACTGGGCACTAATTGCTAATCCAAACATGCTTCGATTATGAACAAACTTTGCGAGCATGTGGGGGTCCCCCCCACATGCTCACAAAGTTCGGTCATCGTCAGAGCATGTTTGAGTAGGATGGCTTGGGGAAGAGTGGGATTTTCCATGGCCTCTCAAGCGCACTAAGAGACTTGAAAAATCTGCATTGGGCACAAATTGCTGATCGAAACTTGCTCTGATGCTCACCAAACTTTGTGAGCATGTGGGGGTGGGTCCCCCCACATGCTCGCAAGGTTTGGTCACCATCGGAGCATGTTCGGGTATGGTTGCATGGGGAAGAATAGGATTTTCCATGGCCTCTCAAGCACTAACAAAGTTGAAAAATTTGCATGGGCGCTATAATTACTAATGCAAACATGCTCCAATGCTGACCAAACTTTGTGGGCATGTAGGGGTGGGTCCCGCCCAAATGCTCACATAGCTTGCTCACCATCGGAGCATGTTTGGATACGATGGCATGGGGAAGAGTGGGATTTTCCATGCTTTCTCAAGCACTAAGAGACTTGAAGAATCCGCACTGGGTGCTAATTTCTAATCCAAACATGCTCTGATGGTGACCAAACTTTGCAAGCATGTGCGGGTGGGTCTCCCCAACATGCTCACAAAGTTTGGTCACCATAGGACATGTTTGGGTACGATGGCATGGGGAAGACAGAGATTTTCCATGGCCTCGAGCACTAAGAGACTTGAAAAATCCACACTTGGCGCTAATTGCTAACCCAAACATGCTCCAATGCTGACCAAACTTTGCGAGCATGTGGGGGTGGATCCCCCCCACATGCTCGCAAAGTTTGGTCACCATGGGAGCATGTTTGGGTATGATGGCATGGGGAAGAGCGGTATTTCCCATGGCCTCTCAAGCACTAAGAGACTTGAAAAATCCACACTGGGTGCTAATTGCTAGTCCAAACATGCTTCAATGCTGACCAAACTTTAGGAGCACGTGGGGGTAGATCCCCACGTGGGGGTAGATCCCCCCAACATGCTCGCAAGGTTTGGGTAGCATCATCGGAGCATGTTTGGGTATGATGGCATGGGGATTTTCACCAAACAATATGATAGCCAAAATGTTAAAAAAACCCATAAACCATGAACATCAACTAAAATGCAATGATTCTCATCAATAATTAATAACTCAAAATGATATAAATATCAACTAAGTACGTTACAATGTGAGGTAACCTAGTTACTCTGGGTTTAGCCACTAACTCAATAGATCAAGGCATAATGAAAATGAGCTACCCCAGCTAGTCTAAGGTTAGTCAATGTGCCAATAAATCTAAGTACAATGTAAGTGAGCTAACCTAGCTAGTCTGAGTGTATAGTCACTATCAATGGGCACCTAATCAATATCATCATCTCTAACTGGTGGTCGACGTGCACTTCGAGGCTATTGTGCATGTTGTTGAGGAGGTTGTGCTGGCTGTGGGGTTCATTGAATATGTGCGGGGAGGTTTGCCTCAAAGGTAGGATCGTAAGTTGGTGCTGGTGTAGTCGGGAGCTCACGAGTTCCATAAGCTGCTACATCCCTCTCCCTCTCTCTACGTCATTCTACTGCAAGATGTCTATGTCTGTAAACCCAAAATTTGTAATTTGCAATGGTCGGTGCCTACCACTCTCTGCGTGTAAGCTCCTCTTCTGTAAAGATACGCTACTCATGTGAAGCAGCATTGCTGCCACCAGCACCATCACCTGAGGTGCCACTGGGACCAGAACCACCCACACGCTCGTGTGCTGTGAGCCGGCTCTCTTGAAGGACTCTCTAGTATCCATATAACTTGTGTGAACTCCACTCAATCTCTGCAGCAGGCACCTTAGGCTCCTAATCTCTTGAAGGACTCTCTAGTATCCATATAACTTGTGTGAACTCCACTCAATCTCTGCAGGCACCTTAGGCTCCTAATCTCTATCATCGGTGGCATCAAGTCCTAAGTCACTAACTACTAATGTAAAATCAAGTGGCCTGCCAATCCTAGCATATCGACTCAAGCAAAGCTTGGGTGAAGATCGTCAATGCCGAGAACTCTGTATGTTGCTAGGTCGACTCGTGCTCGGCAACAAGAGGGACATGCTCAGAAACGTACTAGCTCCTGGGTGATGCAAGACAAATGGAAAAAATGTCCACATCCCAGAGCATATCCAGAGCGCAGCAGGCATCACAGAGGAATGGTGGTGCATCTTGAGGGAGATGTCGTTGAAAACCCTCCGTTTAACAGGTCTTGGATATAAAGGAAAGTAATTCATTGTCACGTCAGAAGACCCACAAAACTCCTGAACATGCTGGATCAAATATTTTGCTCCACAATCCTCTCCATAATCATGTGTTGCTCTGCCTCAGCTCTAGCACTCTCTACCTCAGTCCAGGCCCACTCAAAAAGTAAAACATACAAATAAGAGATTAGTCTCTCTCATTACATATTACTTAAATAAATTTATAACTTTAGACCTTACATATAACTCTTTTACATATAAGAGAGACCTACTAGGTGGATGTCAGTCTCTCTTGCATGGCGCGCCTTTATAGTGGCTGCCTCTGCCATCCGCAATGCTGCTCTAAGACAGTCCGACGATCTCCGCTCTCGCCTCTCTAGCAACTCCTAATAAGTGAGTCTCTCACTCGTAGGTGTGGGACCCTACATGACACAATCAACCATGCCGCTCATGTTAAAAATATTGAAAAGTACATATAAACATGTAAACAAATTGACTATGAAAAACCTAAAGAAGCAATGAATATGTATAAATACCCCAACATCTATCGGTATCGATCGTGAAAATAAGAGCACCCCGTACGTCGATCCCCGCCTAGGTGCCTACTAGTGCCTCGACAGTAGACAAAGGCACAAAGGTAGGATCTATAGCAGTAACTACATGAAGGGCTGGTAGAGGTCGTCTACCTTGGTCCTTGAAGACAACCTCAACCAGCATCGCCGCCGCTGGGCCGATGGCTAGTGTAGTCCACCTGCTCCCTTATGACAAACTCTGCATATAATTGCTTTGCAAAGTATATGGAAATATAGCTATTGTTAGGCATTCTCCTATATGAGGCAACATATCCACTATAGATATGTACCGCCATACGAGGATGCGAACACCGCGAAATAGTAAGGGGCTTCCCTGCCCCAGGCCGCATCCCACGGCTATCAAGAAAAAGGTCTAAGTAGGATCCATCCCTAATAGGACCAATCTTACATACCTGACAATATGTCAAGCCATGTGATACTGGAGTAATGCGGTGTGCTATCCACTTATCTACATAAACAATATCATGAAGGCTGTGAAGGGATGAGAGCATCGTCCCTCTACTAGAGTAATGCCGTGTGCTATCCACTTATCTACATAAACAATATCATGAAGGCTGTGAAGGGATGAGAGAATCGCCCCTCTAAGTCCGACATGATATGTAATGTAGATGGTGTGTCTCTACTAGTAGTACGGATAGTTACTAACTCACGGTCTATCTCTACGATGAGGTCCATAATAGACAAGCGGCCCTCCTCGCGTGACTCCATGCTAGATCCTAAGCCTAACACAAACGAGCAGGTCAATGTGAGAGGCTAATGTGAAAGGTCCAATGCTTAGTGCTAAGAAAATTATAATGTAGCACTAATAAAGCCATAAAACAAAACTAATGATGGATTGAAAGCCCACTAATTGCGCTTCAATCCAAGAGAGCAAGGAGAGTGAAAACGACGTGAGAGAATGAGGGGGGGGAGCTTTGTGGTTTTATAATCTCAATCGAGGTTTGATGACGTGCATTTTAGGGTTTGCAAGATCAACGCCCCATATGTATGCGTTAGTGAAACAAACAGCCTTGATATTCGTTTGATTTTAGGGTTGGTGGTGATTGACGGCTTCGATTTGAAATAGGTATCTCGATCGAGATAAATGGACGGCTTTGATTTTGAGTGCGTAACTCGATCGAGATACGTTGGTGGACGGTCGTAATAATTCGACTACATATCTCGATCGAGATATGTCAATGGCTAGGATTGCATCTTGGAATGGATTTTTAATGGACGGCTTTGATTTTGAGTGCGTAACTCGATCGAGATACGTTGGTGGACGGTCGTAATAATTCGACTACATATCTCGATCGAGATATGTCAATGGCTAGGATTGCATCTTGGAATGGATTTTTAATGGACGGGTCGGATTATGTGGACGATCGTGCTATTTTTACGGCTTTGATTGCATCTTGGTATCTCGAACGAGATATATGAACGGATGAGATCACATCTCCATATCTCAATCGAGATACATCAATGGTCAAGATTATATTTCCTTATCTCGTTCGAGATACGTGGACAGTGGAGAAGGCATCATTGAATATGCTGAATGTACATCTGAGTGGGCAAGTCGAGGGGGATCCACTATGGCATTGATGGGGATCCACTATGGCATTGATGTGGATCCAAGTGGCCTACATATCTTGTTCGAGATAGCAAGGTGGCGGTGACATGTATTTGTGACATGGATGGTGACTTACATTCTGAGCTTGCTGGTGTGGCGGTTGTTGATATCTCGATCGAGATATGAGGATTTTGGCTCGGCAGGGATGTGCCATATTTTTCTTGATGGCAATATCACGATCAAGATACTCTGCTCGAGAGTTTTGCTCGCTGCATCGATGACCCAATTTTAGAGAGAGTGAACGAAAGTGAGTACCCCCATCTTGCAACCACACTTACAAGTTTCTTTTAAAATCAATTAAAAAACCCCTTTTGTGAATGTATTTCTATAAATTTATTTTAAACTTTTGAATTAAAAAACCCCTTCATTTGAACTCATGTGGTATACTTACGCAATTTTAGGTGAACCACACGAGGCATAAGCTCGTGCATAAAGCTTGATAAAGCTTATGCATAAGCCAATGCATAAATCTTAATAAAAGATTATGCATAAAGCTTTGCTTATGCATGCATGCTTTATTAAGCATGCATACATAAGCTTCAAACAAGAATGCAATAAATAAAAAGAAAGCCCAGGCACCCGAAGGTGCTATGAAAACATGAATGAAAGAAGGGTGCTTACCTTTAATGCTTGCAAAAAGAAGGCATCATTTCTTGAGAGAGCTTGAAGTAGACAAAGAATGAAGTCTCTTAACCTAGCCACAAGATAGGCGATTAGTAAGAATTAGGTGATTTATTTTGTTATGCATGCATTCAATCTAATAGATTTAAAAACATGCATAGAGTAATGAAAAACCTTACCTTTCTTGGAAGGAGAGGATTGCGTGAGGCTTGTGGGGAGAGGCCTTTTCCTTATGAGGAGAGGAGAGGCTTAGTGTGAGGAGGGATTTTGGCTTGCAAGGAGGAGATGGCTCATGCTTATGAAAAGAAAAGAGGAGAAGAAGAAAGCTTGTGGGAAGGGCAAGGAGAAGGGCATCATAACAGGGCGAAGGGAAAGGGCAAGGACAAGGGCATCGTTAGCAAGAAGAAGGGAGTTATAGCAAGGGGCAAGGGAGTAGGGTACCATGGCTAGGGTTTGTAGTAGCAAAACCTCCTTGGAAGGAAAAGATGAGGTATGTGGTTGCACCACGCATGGGATTTGAAATCCTAAAATTACAGTGCACGGCAATGGGCATGGTATGGTTATAGCCCACGACTGCACACGGCTATAGCCACACCTATAGCCACGTGTATAGCCACGTACCATGCACATGCCCTCTCTCACTACTCTCTCTCATCCTTGTGCGGCTATGCTCTCTGCCTCTTATAGTGATAGTCGATGTCGAGGCGGCCAAGACTAAGTGGGCCATTTTACAAGATCGACCATACAAGAGAACGAAGAAGGTTTTGGTGAGAAAACCTGCACAACCAAGAAATGAAAGCATTAAAAGATGTACGTTGTTTACCTGTAGGTTGGGTGGGGGTTGGCTGAGTGGGTTGTCCACTTGGGGACTAATGAGGCTGCGTGAAACCACGTCGATGGATCCAAGAGTTGAGATAAAAAGTGATGGGGCAGAATGTTTTACCAATTGAGGGAACAGGGAAACCCAACAGGCAAGGAAGTTCAAAAAAAGAAACCAAAATGTGGTGTTCATTCCTCAAGTGCTTTTGGCTATGCAACTCAAGCATGCACCTCGGAGGGCCAAAACAATCTACTTCACAACATTTCTTGAGGTAAAGGCCTAGAGCTAGTCTCAAATGGACATGAGGCCTGAACTCAGAAAATTGCTAAAAGAGTACAAGGATGTCATGCCGAAACATGGGATGACGTTGGGTAGACCACCGCATTGAGGTCATTTCACGTAGTAAGCCACCCTCCAAGGCACTTTATAGGCTGAACCACCATGATGATAAAACACTTGAGCTCAAGAAGCAACTTGACGAGCTAGTAAATGCTAGGTTTATTACACCCTCATGTTCACCTTATGGTGATCCAACCTTGTTTGTGAAGAAAAAGGGTGGATCCATGTGCACATGTATAATAATACGTCGAACAAAATCACAACCAAGAATTGTTATCCATCGCCCAACCTAAGGGAGTTGTTTGAAGCAAAGTAGTTTACTATGATTGACTTGCATTCAGGTTACTACCAAATTCGCATAGCAGATCAAGATATGGAGAAAACTACGTGCCAAGTAGACACGGTATGGTTCGTATGAATGGTTGGTGGTGATGTTGTTCAAATTAACTAGTGCACCGGCAATCTTCTCTACTCTCATGAATAACATATTTCAAAAATATTTGGATGATTTTTTTGTGGTTTATCTCCATGACATATTAATTTTAATGAGCATGTGGAACATCTCACAAAGGTACTCAACAAGCTACGAGACAACAAGTTATACCCCCAAGAAAGCAAGTGTGATTTTCGAATGTAGATTGTGTACTTTTTGAGTTTCAAAGTAAGAAATGGAAAGCTCATGACCAATGAGAACAAGGTGAAGGCCATAATGGAATGGCCAACTCCATTGACAGTTCATGATGGGTAGTCCTTTCATGGACTAGCATTGTTTTACAGAATTTTTGTAGATGAATATGTGGGTCTTGCAACACCGCTTACTAACCTCACAAGGTAGTCCCATAAATGGAGCTAAACACGGGAACATCTCACAAAGGTACTCAACAAGCTACGAGACAACAAGTTATACCCCCAAGAAAGCAAGTGTGATTTTCGAATGTAGATTGTGTACTTTTTGAGTTTCAAAGTAAGAAATGGAAAGCTCATGACCAATGAGAACAAGGTGAAGGCCATAATGGAATGGCCAACTCCATTGACAGTTCATGATGGGTAGTCCTTTCATGGACTAGCATTGTTTTACAGAATTTTTGTAGATGAATATGTGGGTCTTGCAACACCGCTTACTAACCTCACAAGGTAGTCCCATAAATGGAGCTAAACACGGGAACATCTCACAAAGGTACTCAACAAGCTACGAGACAACAAGTTATACCCCCAAGAAAGCAAGTGTGATTTTCGAATGTAGATTGTGTACTTTTTGAGTTTCAAAGTAAGAAATGGAAAGCTCATGACCAATGAGAACAAGGTGAAGGCCATAATGGAATGGCCAACTCCATTGACAGTTCATGATGGGTAGTCCTTTCATGGACTAGCATTGTTTTACAGAATTTTTGTAGATGAATATGTGGGTCTTGCAACACCGCTTACTAACCTCACAAGGTAGTCCCATAAATGGAGCTAAACACCCTAATGCCAAGCCACGTTTGAGAAGGTAAAGGAAATCCTTTGCTCTCATCCTATTTTGGCATTCTTGTGATGACACCGCTTACTAACCTCACAAGGTAGTCCCATAAATAGAACCGGATACCTCGATCCCAAGTTGTGTTCGAGAAGCTAAACGAAATCTTGAGCCTTCATCCTTTTTTGGCATTACCTAACCACCATGATAAGCCATTTGATGTGTTCATAGATTCTCATTACGTAACCGCCATGATGAACCATTTGATGTGTTCATAGATGCGTCAGATAAAATGGACACCTCATGACCTTTGAGAGCTGCAAGCTCTTGGACCGAGAAACTCGTTATCCCACACATGAGAAGGAGATGACCACCGCACGTGGTTCATTGTTTAAGAGTTAAAAACGTTATTTGATGGGGAAAGATTTCATTGTACATATTGATAATGTAATCACAAGCTATTTTATATCTCAGCCCAAGCTTACACCAAAGCAAGCTAGATGGCAAGACTTTCTTGCAAGTTTTGATTTTGAGTTGAGGTATAAACCAGACAAAGACAACTTTGTAGCCAATGCCTTGAATAGGAGGACTCATTTGGAAGTAGCACATGTCTTAAACTTGTATGAGTTGATTGAGTCAATCCGAAGGGATTCCATGGAGGATGAATTGGCTCATTCCTATCTGGTTGGGACTAAAAATAGGAAGCACATTGTAGTCCGAGATGGATTAACGATGACAAATGGGCTACGCAGGCAACTCCTTTTTTAGCATCATGATATGTAGTGGGCAAGCCATCTAGGTCATTGTAACTCAATAATCCTTTTATTGGCCTATGATGGAACATGATGTTGATGTCTATGTGAGAGCCTGTAATATCTATTTTTAGGATAAGGCAGAAAGGCAATGAACAACTAGACTGCTCAAACCACTTCAGAGAACATGGGCGTCCATCTCCATGGACTTCATCACATGTTTACCCCCATTGGAGGGTTATTTTGGAATTTCTGTTGTGGTGGATAGATAAACCAGGTATGCACACTTCATAGCAATAACGTCTCCATGTGAGGAGAAAGATACCACAAGATACTTCTTTAGACATGTCTTTAAATACCATGGTTTGCCTAGGGAAATCATAAGTGGTAGAGATTCAAGTTTTATAAGAATTTTTGGTCGACATTGTTTGCTTGCAAGTACTAGACTTCTATTTAGTTCATCCTATCATCCTAAGACGGATGGACAAACACCGAACATGTAAATCTCTTTGTGTCTGTTTAGTTAATCCTATCATCCTAAGATGGATGGTTGAACATGTAAATCTCTTTGGGTAGTTGGACCAAAAGGATGGTCTAACTATGGGTGTATCAATCCTTCTCTCTAGGGAACTTGCCTAGAGGTGGTGGCCATAGAGGCACCAATGGGGGAGGAGACTTCTTGTGAGCATGGAAGGAAAGACTTGAGGTGGCAAGGAGGAATATTGAGAAGGCCCAAAGTAGACACAAGAAGTATGCCGATTAGAAACGACGAAATGCTATCTACTCGAAAGGGGAAATGGTTTATTTGAAGATGGATCCAGGACAGTTCAACCTTCCCTCCAAGGACAGTTCAACCTTCCCTCCAAGGTAACATACGGCTTAGCATGGACATAAGACCGCCCATTTAAGATAAGACATCTACAACATGGAATCATGTGAGCACACCCAGTTTGCCAAAACATGATCACCATATCCATACCCTTGAGTAGACACTAATTAGAGGTATAGAAACGCCATGTGGACTTTTACTTGAGGACCCTTTCCAGCCATATAATTTTTGAATTTTTCATGATAATTAAAACGCAGTCATATCAACAACAACTAGAACCTTAAGTTGCCTTAATTTTTTTTTCCATGCATATAGGAGGATAATGGCACTCTGCAAAGCTTTCTTCTCCAATGCATATAACCATACTATTTATAGCGTGACCAGTTAACCAGTTCATCACATCCTGTCAACTAACACTCCAAAACTTATTGTAACATATTCTAGCATTGGCTGAGTTCCCGTGCGGCTTAGTTTATTTCAGCTTTAAATGAGGCGAAAATAAGCCATATATATGTTTTTGAATTTCAACAACTATGCCAACAGCCGCCTCATGTTTTTGTGTGGAGATAGCTTTGGAGATAGCTTGTGAGGCGACTTGTGGTAACCACTTGTCCTGCTCAGTGTTCAAAATTGATTTGCACCACAAACAAAAAAAAACCCTCTAACTTTACACTTACAATATATATATATATATATATATATATATATATATATATATATATATCGATTTTAAAATTACAAATTTTAATATTCTCAAGAAAAAACCTTTGACTTCAATGATACAAGAGCACAAAACCTCTTCACATCGAAAACTAAACTTAAAAAAACTTTATATTAACAAATTAAAAATTGGACAATGATGAATGATCATGGAATCCATGTTGCATTAAAACATTACATGGCAAATTTGATACAATCAAGTTTGGCAGTCACTTCAATAAAAAAACAAGTACATAACATTTTTGAAGAACTTTGAATCAGTCAAATATCCCAAGACACATGTGAATAAACATGTCTTCAGGTCTTTGCTCCAGCTCTCCATAAACCAATAGCATCTGTAAAATCAAAGGACATGAGTGGCATTCCTTCAATAGAAATACGCATCAGTATATCCATGCTCTTAGTTTCCAATCGGTTCCTCTACTTATTTTGATAATGTTCTGGACACTAAAACCTCTTTCACACACTGCAGTACTACTGCATTGCAACATTACAATTTGAGCTAGAGATCACAATATAGGATACTTCTGATGCCACACATCATTTCTCCCAATCAAGCACCAAGTGTCCTTGAGTGACTTTCCTTTCCAATATGATGCACCTTGAATTTTGAACACATGAAACTCTTTTCTTAATCATCTCTCATCTAACATTGCATTAATATACGTACCATCTTCCAATGTGATAGCATATCCATAATGCAGAACCAAGGCATCCAACTCAACAGCACCATAGTTTTTTAACTCTTTGGATGATGGAAATCCAAGAGGAGCAAGAATACTAAAATTTTTCATTATAGAAGAATCAGCAAAATTCCATTTGAAGTGATTCAAGTGACTCTTAACTTCATTGCAAAATTCCATTTGAAAATCAAGAGCTGCAGCCAAGAGCTGCAGCCAAGTCACTTCCAACAGCACATCTCTCAATCCTTACCCCATAATACATATCACCTTTAACTGCCTTACGCATTGTCCACAACCAACCATGTTGGCAACCAAATTCAGGAATGGATGGAAATCCATAACCATCATGACCTTGAAAATTCATATCTATATAGCATGGACCAATTGAAAACTCCGCATCTATAAAGGCAATAGTAGAAGATATCAAGCTTGGTATGCTTGTCACATCCACAAAACTTTTCTGAAACAGTAGTGACAAATTAGCCAAGTGATCTAACACATCTGCCAAAAAATGCAACATGTATATAAACTAAAGTTGGCAACAACTATCCTATACAATCTTTCATTGTCCTCTTTTAGGCATAGGAATCTTCTTCTTCTTCACACAACACTCAACACACCATATACAAAGATAAGAGTACACACCGTATGAAAAGGCACTCTACCAAATACATACTAGGGTTCTCTATGGTGTGAACCCAACTAAATGAGCTGGCGCTATAACTATGCCAGTCTCTAGAATGGATGTCACATAGCCTATCATCCCACTGGCCGCATATCACCCATGATCTCACCAACCATGCTAGTGGTGTAAGTGTGGGGCCTATCCCCCAGGCGGGTCATCAGTGTTCACCACCTCACTAGATGAGCTCGATATCTCAACATTGAGGAGCCTTCCTCCTCCCACATAGGGACCCTTTACCCCATTGGTACCAATAGACCATGCGAGATTCAGGCATACTCCCCTGCGATACCCCCTTGGATGGTCCTCGTCAGTCCCCCAAGATCACTCTGTGTGCCTCATTTTCCTTTGCTTTTCAGCAAACTACGTGGCACTTGATGAGCCAACATCGTGGAAAGAGGCAATCATGCAGCTAGCCTAGAAACATGCTATGGAACAAGAAATTGAAAGCACTGTTGATCGAAATGGCACGTGGACTCTTGTGGATCGCCCTCATCATAAGCAGGTCATTGGAACCAAATGGATGTTTTGCACCAGCCGATGGTACTTTGGACAAGTACAAAGCCCACCTTGTTGTGCAAGGCTTTCTCCAAAAAGGAGTCATTGACTTCGATGAGACCTTCACACCTACAATGCGAATGACGACAATCCATCTCTTACTCAATCTGGCTGCATACCACAAATGGCCAGTCTACCATATGGATGTCAAGAGTGCCTTACTAAATGGCATTCAACCGACTAATGCTTGCCCAGCTGCATTCAACCGCATTCAACCGCATTCAACCGCATTCAACTGCATTCAACCGCATTCAACTGCATGCAACTGCATGCAACTGCATTCAACTGCATGCAACTGCATTCAACTGCATGCAACTGCATTCAACTGCATGCAACTGCATGCAACTGCATTCAACTGCATTCAACTATGTTGACCAACCTCCGGGCTTCCCGCTCCCTAGGTATGAGGACAAAGTCTTTCACCTACATAAAGCTCTTTATGGGCTTAAGACAAGCCCCTCGAGTGTGGTATCATCACATGTCGATAAATTTTTATGTAGCTAAGGTTTTCAACCATCTCATTGTGATCTTAATATCTATATCCACACAGACCAGAGGATGGTTTGCTACCTAGTGATGTATGTAGATGATCTAGTCATCTATTGTTCAAATTAAGACAAAGTGACTAATATCATGGAACAGATGAGATGAACATTTGAGATGATTGATCTCGGTCTTCTCTTATACTTCCTTGGCATGGAGGTGGTCCAACATCTTGATGGTATTTTTGTGTCACAACAAAACTATTGTCTTTAACTCATTTATTCAAAGTTTCTTGATGGTTCTATCCATGTGGCTATCCTACTAGATCCAACCATCAAACTTTCAAAGGAAGAGGACTCACCGCCACATGAAGAGCAAGCCTATCGCCACATGGTTGGGAAACTCATATGGCTCACAAACTCTAGATTTGACATTTCCTATTGTACATCCATTTTAAGTCAGTACTTCAATGCTCCCATTTTAAGTCAGTACTTCCTACTTAGCAGGCCAATTAAATATATAAGAACCACTTCTCAAATCAGCAAAGGACACACTACATAATCAACATATATCAAATGCTACCTGTTCTCGACACTTCCTCTACAACAAACTGAATCATCTTCATTGTTCTTCTACAACAGCACACTGACCCACATAGCAATGTCCTATTTGATCTTTGTGTAGTGCCCCTGTATTCTACAGTAGCAACACTCCCTAATCTAATACCTGTATAGCAGATCTGTACAGGTAGTCTAACCTTTAGACCTGTAGATCTCGAATAGCATCCCTCTCTACTCACATGACATCAGGACAGTAGCCCACTCTCTGCTCATCACTCGATAATTTTTAGACCTATACTTGGGACAACAGCCCTCTTTTCTCATCTAACAACTGCCTTACCTTGTGATGGGGGCAGCACACCATCTTCCCAAGATAATACCCTCTCTACTCTTCAGATCTGCATTTATCTGTAGTCCATTTCTTCTCAAAGTCACCTCACATCATAGGGCCTCAAATGGATCTAGACCAAATATCAAGGAAATCAACACATAAATTCCACATCTAGCATCCATTCGATGAGCATCAAACACATATGAGAAATCCATGTGATTATGATGAAAAGAGAAGAAATTCACAAGCACATGTAGCAAAGAAGGTTTGTGCATAAGGCCTAAGTGGTTTAACCTCTCACCAAGAGGATGGCTATCAAGCTCTTCAATCTCTTGTGGAAGAGTGCCCACAAACCTCTTAAGGTTGGACACATGAAACACATCATGAATTCTTGTAGAGAAAGGCAAATCGAGCTTGTGAGCCAAGTCACCCACCTTCTTGACTACCATGTATGGACCATAATATCTATGAGCCAAATTTGGATTGAAAGATTCCTTGAGGATGTTATGACATCTCTTAGGAAGCTTCAATATCACATAGTCACCTTCTTCAAACTCGATCTTACGTCTATGCTCATCCACACTTGCCTTGATGACATCTTGACCCTTCTTCATATTGTCTTTGCAAAGTTGAAGAAGCTATCTCATCCTTTCCAAGTCTTCCTCGAACAAAGGATTAACCATTTTGTCCTCATCACATGAAAGGCAACAGATGGCACATATACTTGATACCCATAGAGAGTCTTGAAAGGTGACATCCCCATACTCAAGTGCTTGCTTGAATTGTGACAAAATTTAGCAAGATAGAGCCACTCATCCCAATATGTTTTCATATCGTGATGACAATAATGTCTCAAATCCACTTCAAGCCATTTGTTTGTGCACTCCATTTTCCCATCCGTTTGAGGGTGATAGGATGTAGATGGACTGATTTGGCAAGCTCTCATATAATGTCCTCCAAAAAGTATCCATAAACTTGGTATCCCTATCACAAACTATGTTGAGTGGCAAGCCATGTATCTTGAATACATGTTCCATGAATTGCTTGGTAATGTGAGAGGCCCCATAAGTAATATTTGAAGCAATGAAATGGGCTAATTTTGTGAATCTATCCACCACCATAGATATTTGATCCCATCCATGCTTTGTCCTTGGTAGACCCGTAATGAAGTCCATAGAAATGTGAGTTCATTTCCCATCTGGAATTGGCAAAGGATGAAGCAATCCACTTGGAAGTTAATGGCTATCCTTATTCTTTTGGCAAGACACACATTCTAATATAAACTTCTTGACATCTCTCCACATGCCTTTCTAATAGAAACTCTTGCTCACTTTGTTAAAAGTTTTAAGCACACCAAGATGGCTTGAAAGTGGTGAAGAATGCATCTCATAAATCACCTTGGGAATGTAGGATGAGGTAAGAACCAAGTACACCTTATCCTTGTGATATAAGAGACCATTATGAAGTTAATGAAGGAATTCTCCATCATCTCCTTGCTGTAATTTCATGTAAATATGGTAAGTACCTTCATTGTGATAAGATATTCCTCTTGAATCCCTTTGTTCCATTCATTATATACTTCCATAATTGAAGTCATAGTGCAAGCCCCCTTCTTGACAATGCATCTGCAACCACATTGTCCTTCTCGGGTGTGTAGGATATCTCAAAATAATATCCTTGAAGAGTAGCCAACCATATCTTTTGTTTGGGAGAAAGATTGGGCTGGGAGAGGAAAAATTTCGGCACCCTATGATCACTTCTCACCTTGAAATATGCACCATAAAGATAGTGATGCCATTTCTTTATTGCATGAAGTATGGCCAAAATTTCTTGCTCATAAACATGCAACCCCATCTCCTTCTTAGAAATCTTTCTACTCTCAAATGCAATGACACCATGCTTTTAATATAAAACTTCCCCAAGCCCTCTTCCACTTCCACTTGCACTTGCTCTCACATAAAATGTCTTTGAGAAATTGGGGCAAACAAGAATAGGAGTCATGTGAGCAAGGTTTTGAGCTCATTAAAACTCTTTTTTACAAAATAGCATCCCAAAAGAAAGCTTAGGTGTTGCAATAGTTGCATAATTCTCCATAAATCTTTTAAAAAAAGAAGACAATATGTGGATCCTAGCGCCTCTAACCATATGACAAGTCATGCTGAGTGGTTTAGAGATATGCAAAAAATAGAAAAACCAAGTTATGTAAAAACAGGTGATGATACTATGCATCCCATTGTGCATGTAAAGTGCCATTGTGTCTATGCAGGATGGCAAAATGAAGTACTTGGCTAATGTACTTCATGTTTTCAATATTACAAAGAACATGCTTTCTGTTGGATAGATGGTTGAGCAGGGTCTGCAAGTGAGGTTCAATCCTCAAGGATGTTTTATGGAAGACTTCAAAAATAAGTGTCGCTTGGTTATAAAGGGTAACAAAAATGGCAGGATCTTTACTTTGGATGTGAACATGCCTGTGTTTGCGCATGGAACGTGTCATTGCAAATATTAACATATGGCACAAGTGCATTGGTCATGTGAATGTACAGCGAGACTGAAGTCTATGCAGGCCCAAAATATTGTTGTAGGTTTGCCAAAGTTTAAGGTTGACGATATGCATAAGGTATGTGAAGCATGCCAACTTGGTAAGTAGGCTAAACATGCTTTCCCACATGAAAAGCATGTCAGTGCAAAGCCATTGGATGTCATATATTCAGATGTATGGGGACCGACCAACTTGAGATGTTAGGGTGTCTTCCAATTATTTTGAGGCAAAAACCTCCAACCTTCAAGGATGCAATCTAAAACCCACTCAAGAACTTACCTCTTTCAATATAGGCCAGTCCTCAACGATTACATTTCATCCCTCTATCCTCCAAGTATCCCTGGCATTTGATCTCACTTCCAACATTATTTCTATGAATTGTCCACATGCTCCTATGCACATCATCCTCAAATGAACTTGCATTGCTATCAACCATCTATATAAAATGTCAATAACCAATTGGTTATTGATGCACACATATTGATACTCTGGTCTATGTGAGTCCTCTATATAGGCTCCTAAGGATACATTCTGATTTCTACTAATGGTCATGGGTTCTTGACCACCCATGTCCATAAAAATTTTATTAGCAAAATCAATGAAGTTACATATAGCAATGAATTCATTGTAACGCTGAAGGCTCCCCTTTTAGAGAGATTTTGCAAACTTGGATTGCACTCCAAATATCTCTCTTTCAAAATTCATGATATTTGGCACTTTCAATTGTAGGTTGCAGGTACTATGTTACATTCATTGATGACCACACTAGGAAAGTGTAGGTTTATTTCATGAAGGAGCAAAGTGAGGTGTTTGCTCACTTTCAGAGATTTAAAGCCTTGGTCGAGAAGTAAAAAGGCATGAAAATAAAATGCCTAAGATCAGATGGTGGGGAAGAATATTTCTCCAATGAGTTCAGCGATTTCTTGAGAAAGCAAGGAATCAAGAGGTAGTTTACGTACAAGTACACTCTGCAGAATGGTGTTGCAACAGAAAGGAAAAACAGGCACATTGTAGAAGTGGAACGTGCCTTTGGCTGAAAAGAATATGCCACATTACTTTTGGGAAGAAGAAGTAGCAACTGATGTGTACATTATGAACAGAACACTCACTGTGTAGCTGTTCATGGTTGTCATGCTGTTTATGGTATGACTCCTAACAAAAGTTTACAAGCACAAGACTGGATGTGTCCCACTTGAAAGTGTTTGGGTGTATTGCATATGTACATGATCCTAAATGAAGTGAGAACAAAGTTGGATCCAAAGGCAGAGATGCACCTTCATTTTGGCTATGCTATGGAGAAAAAAGGTTATAGATGCTATAACCCTACCACTTGTGAGATGCAAGTAAGCAGAGATGTCTTCGATGAGGTGAGTAGCTGGTATGCACCAGTATAGTGAAGGCAACATAAGATGCAGATGTAAGAAGTGTTAATGTTGCACCATATGTAGAGCAGCAAAAAAATCATAGGTGCTGAGTGGAACTAGGGAGTCCTTGAGAAGTGGATCCAATGTTAGCCCATGGTCAGGCAGGTTGAGGAATGATGTAGGTACACATGTATCACGGAAAGGGAAGGAAAATGTAGATCAACCTTTTATGCCTGATATATCAGCAGGTCACTCATAGGTGGATGATGACTCTAGTGGCTCTGAGCAGAGCCTTGATGAGGAGCTTGGCATTCCGTTTGTGGTTACTCCTGGTGTAAGGAGAACTAGTACTATTTTGAGGACATGTGGCAATGATCTAGGTGTACGCAGGTCTATGAGGGTTAGATACCCTGTTGTTGACAGGTTGAGATATGATGGATATATAGCGCATCATTATGGTTACATGGTAAAATCAATACAGGAGGTTGAGCCCACTTGCTTTGAGCAGGCAATTGGAAATAAGAAATGGGAAGATGCCATAGATGAGGAGATGGCAGCATTGGATGCAAACACAACATGGGAGTTAGTGCCTTTGCCTAAGGAAAAGAAGGAAATTGGATGTAAGTAGGTGTATAAAGTCAAGCACAATGCTAATGGCTTAAGTGAGCAGGTACAAGGCAAGATTGGTTGCCAAGGGCTATGCGTAGACTTATGGTATAGACTATGAGAAGACATGTAGCCCACTTGCAAGAATGGCAACCATGAGAGCTATCATTGTTGCTAGCGAAGGGTTGGTCTTTACATCAAATGGATGTAAAGAATGCTTTCTTGCATGGTGATTTGCAACAAGAAGAAGTGTATATGATGCAGCCACCAGGTTATGAGAGTGATGCACATCCAGATTTTGTGTGCAGGTTACGCAAAGCCTTGTATGGCTTGAAGCAGGCACCCAGAGCATGGTCAAACAAGATCAGGGAGTATCTTGTGGATTTCAGATATCCAATGTAGATTTTTCACTATATGTGAAAAAGACAAATAGAGGGATCATGCTATTAGTCATCTATGTGAATGACTTAATTATCACTGGTGATAGTGATGCAGACATACATGATGTTAGGATGCCTTTGAAGCAGAAGTTTGAGATGAAGGATTTGGGTGAGCTGCGGTATTTCGTGGGCATAGAGGTGGTGAGATCACCTCATCGCATTTTGCTATTGTAGAGGCAGTATGTCTTGGACATGTTATCCAAGTATGGTATGATAGGCTGTAAGCCTATTTCAGTGCCATTGGAGTAGAACACTGAAAGCTTTCGGTAGATACGGGTGAGCTTTTGGAGGACTCCACTACATACAGGAGCATAGTGGGTAGTTTGATCTACATGGCCATTCCAAGGCCAGACTTGAGCTATGCTATTGGACTTATGAGTCAGTTTATGCAAGCCCCTAGGAAGCCACACTTGGATGCAGCTAGATGGATCCTTAGGTACATAAAGTCCACAGTTGATTATGGACTTTTCTATAAGGCTGGTATAGAGATACAGTTGCATGGGTACATAGATGCTAATTGGGTTGGTAGTATTACAGACAGGAGATCTACCAGTGGTTTTATGTTCTCATTTGGGAGTGCTTCTGTGAATTGGAGCAGTAAGAAGCAGCCAACAATTGCCTTATCGAGTACAGAGACAGAGTACAGGGGTGCTACTATGGTAGCTTGTGAGGTAGCTTGGTTTCAGAAGCTACTTGGTGACATGGGAGAGCCCATGGATAGGGCAATTGTCATATATTATGACACCATGAGCAGCATACAGTTGGCCAGTCATCCAGTATATCATGTTAGAATGAAGCACATTGAGGTGCATTATCTCTTTGTGAGGAAGAAGGTTCTAGCAGGAGATGTAGATCTGGTATATGTCAGCATAGAGGATCAGGTGGCTGACATTCACGAAGGCATTGGGCACAGAGAAGCTCCACAGGTTTAGGAGCTTACTTGGAGTGCAATGTGTGGAGTTGAGCTTGAGGGGGAGTGTTGAAATATCGAGCTCAAATAGTGCTACGGACGAACATTGATGACCCGCCTAGGTGATAGCTTCCGCACCTACAACACTTGCATGGTTGGTGATTATGGGGTGATATGTGAGAGCCATTTTGGATTACTAGAGACTGGCATAGTTATAGCGCCAGCTCATTTAGTCGGCTTCACATTATGGACCGACCCTTGTATGTTGTAGTAGTTGAGTACTAACCCATATAGTGTGTACTCTTATCTTTATGTTATGTTGGTTGAGTAGAGAAGAAGAAGATAGAAGAAAATTCAGCCATCCATCTCTCTTGTGTCTTGCTCTCTCTTGTGTGTGTGTGTTTGCTAGGGTTTAAAGCTCTCCCTCTCTCCCACATTCTCTTTATTTGTGTCGATACATCTGCCTTGATGCAGCAATCTAGACCATAAGACCATATTAAGGAGTTTGGAAAAATCCCATTACTTTGGAAATTTTCTTTTCAATCTACTTTTTGGTGTATCTTCAGCATACCAATTCAAAAGTTATCAGAGAACGTGGATTTAGAACCTACTCTTTAAAAGATTTCCAATGCTATGTCACATAAGGGGGTTTTGACAAGATCTTAAAAGGGTTTACCATGCCCCTATTTTTTGATCTTGCAAAATGAAAATTGAGATTTTTCTAAATTCCCTAATATGGTCTTCCATGAAAACACTTCTTCATCTTTATTTCCTCATTGAGTCCATCCACAAATATAGAGAGTTTCATGAACCTTTTGATGTACTCTCTAACCAATGTGTTCTTTTGTGAGATTTCATACCATTCTTCATGGTATCGGTCAAGAACCAAAGGTGAAACAAATGCCATATTCATCTCTCTCTTCAATTTCTCCCAAGTATGTGGTGTAGTCCCTTCTTTGACCAAATGTCTTCACCATTGATGGGCATAATCTTCTAAGTGTAAGGATGAAAACTTCACTTTATCCCTCTCATTCTTTGGATATAGCTGAAAATATGTCTCCATTTTGTTCATCCATTCCTCCAATTCATGTAAGGTTGATCCTTCATCTTTGAATTTGAGGATTGAGACCTTATCCTTTACATCCTTGGAAGTGATAGATGATGCATTCTCATGATGATTAGAGGGTTTGTACCTTTGCATTTGCATATATGATCCCAAGAATTATTCAAAATCCTTGTACTCCCTCTTGAGAAAGTTAGTCATTTCCATCCATGCATCATCAACTTCCCTTTGCCTTTCGGTGAATGACATATGCTCCCAATCATGCTCAACCACATCACCATCAACATACAACTCCTCTTCAAGCATAGAAGATTGATTTCCCTTGGGGAGTGAAGATACTCTTTTAGGTTTGCCAAGGGTTGGTTCCACATGTGTAGACCAAGATGTATGTTGCTTCCCATGTAGTTGAGAGGGACCAGCTTCGAAGGATGTAGACTTCATTTCCCTCATGAGAGGTCTTCTAGCCTCTGCCATGAATCCACTTGAGGCATTCTTTGTAGGAATCTCATTAGGTAGCCCTTGTAAAAGCCCCTTGCATAGTTTTCTTTCCTTCCTTGTGACCACCATGACAAGACTCTTGTATATCTTGCTTGCCTTTCTTATGACCACCATGAGAAGCCTCGTACATAGGTTTCTTGCTCCCATGCATACCACCAATAGCATCTTCATAGTGTTGCTCCAATTGGTCTTCAATAGCCCTAATCTTGATAGTCATGAGTTCAAACCTCATATTGAAGGTATGGTTGATGACATCCAACCTCTCCATAAGTGGCTTGAAATTAAGTCTTTCCACAAGTAATTTCAAGAGAGTATCATTTGAAATGGCTTGTACACCTTGAGATGTATGCTTATGAATACCTCCTATATTTGCCTCCTTTTCAATTTGCTTTGAAGCTTGCCCCATTGCTGGAGAAGTGATTTTATGAGTGCTTGTTACAATCAATTGCTCTTCCAACTCCTCCATTGCATCAATGTTGCCATGCTCCACTAACTCCTCCCCTTCCATGTCTTCCATGACCAATGATAGCTTCCGGGGGGGATGACCTTTTGGCTTGTCGGTCATAATGGACTATTTTGGTAAAATTTGCAATAAGTGAAGCTAAGGTTATCCGATTTGAACAAACTAAGGCTCTATGTAAAGGTAATGAGATGAGGAATAAGCCTATATGATTAGTTTAAGTTCAGTCCAGGCCCTAATACTCTCTATTTTGGGTTTTTAGGAAACAGGATTTTATCACATCTCACAATGTTGTGATAGAAGCCACTATCAATGATAATAGGGTGAGCCTAATGATTCTTGAATACATTGGAAGATAGATAACACCATTTCTAGGGTTTCTTGAGTCATGGGAAGAGGGAGAAAAATCAAAAAATCCAAGCTTCAAAAATACCACAAAATGGACTGTGCTCTATGTGTAGCGAAAGATGTGCCCGATCAAAGCCCCAAGGTTGTGTTTGGAAATGATTACTGTGTGATGAACCCTATCCATGGAAATCTTGAAGAAAAGTGGAAGATAAAGTAAAAACATAATTATCAAAAAATTACCACTAATCACTCCCACTTAGTTCAAATTTGGTCCACGGCCTTTTAAAATTTAGTCATATGCTCAGATTTGGTCCAAAATATTGATCCAATGTCCAATTCTTGCCCCAAAACCTTAGAAAATTTTCTAGACAAAGAAAAATTCATGTAATCTAACCATTTTCCCATCTTCTTGATCAAGAAAATCAAGAAACTCAGAAATTTTCAAGAAAATCCAAGAAAAATGGATCAAAATCAAAGCTCTGATACCAATTGAAATGGATCTAGACCAAATATCAAGGAAATCAATACATAAAGTCCACTTCATCCATTTGATGAGAATCAAAAACGTATGAGAAATCCATGTGATTGATGAAAAGAGAAGAAATTCACATACACATGTAGCGAAAAAGGTATGTGCGTAAGGCCTAAGTGGTTTAACCTTTCACCAAGAGGATGGCTATCAAGCTTGCCATGAGCCCTAGACCATGAAAGGCCATCTCCATGAAAGGAGCCATGAGTACATGTAAGTGTCCAGGATAAGAATGATCAAAAGATCTCTACAATGAACCCAAGGCTCTATTTATAGTAGCCTTGCCCATGGCCCATTATTTACATATTTTGGACCTTAGTTTTGCTATGTTACATGGCCTCTTGTACTAGATTTCATTCACCATTATTCATACACTCATTCATCCATTTCATGTTGTATTGATTTGCTCTGATCTCTCACACATTTGTTCATCCTTTTGCCCTCACATCAGACACTTGTCTGTTACACCGATCTTGTATAAGTAACACATTTTCCTCTACCTCTTATGTTAAGAGGCACCTTTTGTACAAACAAACACTTCTTATCATTACTTTCATTTTATTTTTATTTTCTCTATATGTGTAGTTATGGATTCCTCCATCTTTAGTTCAATGCAATATACATCTCTCAACCTTAACATAGTATCATTCACCAATCTCCTTGGTAACCTTGGGTGCTCATCCACTTCTCTTGCCATGCCTGCTCACATCCAGTTGAATGCCTTTTCCTCCAATGAGGGGAGGACATCTCATGCATCTCTGCCTTTCATGGCAGAGATGCATGAGGGGAGGACATCTCATGCATCTCTGCCTTTCATGGCAGAGATGCTCACATCCAGTTGAATGCCTTTTCCTCCAATGAGGGGAGGACATCTCATGCATCTCTGCCTTTTCCTCCAATGAGGGGAGGACATCTCATGCATCTCTGCCTTTCATGGCATCCACATCCATCATTACTTCATGGTCATTTGGGTTCTCCTAGATCGACTATGTTAACCTCCCTACTCTAGTTCTAGAGCTTAATGCATAATCTCTATGCATAGATCTAGAGCTTATGCATAAAGCTCATGCTACATATAAAGCTTATGCATTAAGCCTATGGATAAGAGCTTATGCATAGGCTCATGCATTAAGCATTAAGTTCTATGCATAGGATCTACGCATTAAGATCTATGTATAGAGCTTATGCATAGAACTTAATGAAAAGATGCAGGGGAGAAGAGAAATTGAGCTCTTGCAACAAGCATACACACACTCACACAAACCCTAGAAGAGAGCACACAAGGTGAGAGGCTGAAAATTCTTCTTCTTCTTCACACAACAAAAGAGGTCTACAAAGAAGATAAAGTGACTAACACACATAATAGAGTATACACAAGCAGTCCATAATGTGAACACGCTAAGAGGAGTGAGTAGATATAGACTAGTTAGTGTAGTCCAGCTGTAGAATCTCCGGCGAAGATATGTCGGTGCTAGCTACCAAACCCACCAGTGATATAAATGTCAAAGTCATGCAAGCACATTGTGAGTGTCAACTCATGTTTGGTCAAGACCTCGACAGGCTTTGCCGAGCGACGTCCCTCGAACGACTCCTCTGCCAGCTGTTACAAAACGAGTCTCTCCTTAGTTAATCACATACCAAATGCTTCCTCCAGCATTCTAGTGTAAAACAATCCTTTAAAAGAAAACAGAGGTTCTATACAAGTAGAATTCCCAGTTCAAGATTGGTTCCACAAAACCCTTTTCCCTTAATCCAAATTTTCTTATAATGAGAATCATTGATCTCTCATCAGGGTAATCTACCCATCATTTGATTAAATTTCCAACTAGATTCTTGGTGATTTTGGTTAAGGAAAAACTATGCTAATTCAACAGTAGTCTATTCTTTGTGTCAAGAATTGGAATTGGTCTGAGGTTTTTGCTTGATTCAGATTCAAGAGATGGACAAGTAGTTTATGAAAAGATGCAAGGGAGAAGAGATGGAATTGGTCTGAGGTTTTTTCTTGATTCAAATTCAAGAGATGGGCAAGTAGTTTATGAAAAGATGCAAGGGAGAAGAGAGCTTGAGCTCTTTGCAAGCACACACACACTCACAAAACCCTAAAAGATAACACACAAGGTGAGAGGCTGAAAATCTTCTTCTTCTTTACACAATATACAAAGATAAGAGTACGCACAATATGAAAGGTACTAAACCAAATACATACTAGGGTTCTCTATAGTGTGAACCCAACTAAATGAGCTGGTGCTATAACTATGCCAGTCTCTAGAATGGCTGTCACACAGCCTGTCATCCCACTGGCCGCATATCACCCATGATCTCACCAACCATGCTAGTGGTGTAAGTGTGGGGCCTATCCCCCAGGCGGGTCATCAGTGTCCACCGCCTCACTGGATGAGCTCGATATCTCAACACTCCCCCTCGAGCTCAACTCCATCTCATGTACACCAAGTGAAGCCCTGAATCTGCGGAGCTTCTCTATACCCAATGCTTTGGTGAAGATATCAGCAACCTGATCCTGTGTGCTGACATAAACAAGGTCAACATCTCCTGCCAAAACCTTCTCTCTGACAAAATGGTAGTGGACCTCTATATGCTTTGTGCGAGCATGAAAATTGGGTTCCTGGCTAATTGTGTACTGCTAATGTTGTCACAGAAAATGACAACTTGTCTATCCATTGATAGACCCAAATCTACAAGTAGCTTTCTCAACCAAGCTACCTCACATGCTGCCATAGTAGCACCTTTGTACTCAGCCTCTGTACCGATAGAGCAACTGTAGGCTGCTTCTTGCTGCTCCAAGTCACAGTAGCACTCCCCAAAGAAAACATGAAGCCACTACTAGATCTTCTATCTGAGATACTACCAGCCCAATCAGCATCTGTGTACCCATGTACACATATCTCTATCCCAGTTTCATAAAATAGTCCACAATGCAAAGTAGACCTCACATACCTCAGTATGCGTCTCAATGCATCCAGATGCAACTTCCGAGAAACTTGCATAAACTGACTCACCAACCCAACAGCATACCCATCTGATGTAAAGACCATTGCTTTGACGCAGCCACTACTATCACAACTCTCACTGTTGCCATCTTGGCAACTGGGCTGAAAGTTTCCTCATAATCAATGCCATATGTCTGTGCATATCCTTTGGCTACCAATCTAGCCTTGTACCTGCTTATGCTTCCATCACTGTTATATTTTACTTTGTACACCCACTTGCATCCACCAATGGCTTTCTTGCCTTCATGCAATTGCACTAAATCCCAAGTCTCATTTCCATATAGTGCATCCATCTCGTCATCCATAGCTTTCTCCCAACACACATTTCCAATAGCCTCATCAATGGATGTGGGCTCTACAACCTGCACAACTTTTGCCATGTGCATAGTGATGTGCCACATAACCATCATAAGTAAACCTCTGCACAGGATTCTTCACTCTTCCAGATCTTCACAGCTTTGCATTCATGGCTTCCCTAGCCTTCTTTACACAAGGTGTTCTCATAGCTAGTATCCCAAGATCCTCATCAAGGCTCATCTCTGAGAGCCACTAGACGCTCCATCAACATGAGAATGCCCTGCAGAAATGTCAGGCATACTAAGGGGCTCAACCACTTTCTCTTTGCCTTTATGTGATGTACTAATCACATTTGCAAGACTGGTATTATGGCGCAGCCTGCCACTCCATGGTCTACTCCATGGTCTATCAACAACTCAACCACTAGATGAAGACTCTCCTGGTCCACTCAAAGACTGTGATTGCTGACTTGCATTCGACTTGCATTCTGTGCAACTACATTTCCACTCACATCAGCCCCAACAACTTCTTTTTCATACCAGTTGCTCATCTCATCAAAAACAACATCCCTGCTTACCCTCCTCAACTCATGTGTAGCAGGGTTATAAAACCTGTATCCCTTTTGGCTGAAAGGAATACCCAATAAACACACATTTTTTAGCTTTTGGATCCAACTTAGTTCTCAGCTCATTTGGCACATGCACATATGCAATACATCCAAAGATTTTCAGATGAGACAAGCTGTCGTCGACGCTTGGTGTACAGATACGAGGCATAACCTACCCATATTTTTTGTTTTCTATTTCTAGGTAAAAGCATGAAAGGGTGTCTAAAAAAGTTCTCCTTTTGACCATGGAAAAATTGGAACTATTTTTGTACTTGTGAGTACTTTGATTTTTTTTAATGTTAACCTAGAATAATTTTTAGGTTTGGCTACATTGGATGCAATGTTTTGTGAAAGAAAATTCTTAAAGAAATATTCTCATATAGGATTCTAGTACTCTTGAATTTTTGTACTATTTTGGCCAATAGTATGTACACCCTTTCATTATTTCACCCTTATTTATAGTAATATTGAATTTTATTTCAATCCCTACGTGTAGTTTCCGCCACTACTTGGTTGATAAAAAATACTTGCAAATGGTTCGTGCCATTTGTAAGGCATGGACAATCTTATTGCCGGCCACGTACTACATGTACACACATGACATTTTTAGAGAGAATAAGCAAAAAGATGGGCCTATAAAATTAAGAGAGTGGGAGAGGAAACATTGTCCATGGTGGATAGAAATGAAGAGTGGCGAGGAGGAGAAGGAAACTTTTGAAAGGCACGTTAAGAGAGAATGCAAGTTAGATTCTAGGTCGTTGGGTAACATGAATGAAGCTGAGAAGAAGAAGCTAGAAGAAGACCAAAGATTTCTAGCAGAGAAACAAAAAGCTAGTCATCCCATGTTTTCTGCCAGTAAACCTCTCCTGAACCTCTCCTGTGGAGTTACATCATGCATGGCTACAGTTGGAGTCATGTTCATGATGTAACTTGCTGTAGAAACAGCCTCAGCCCAATAGCTATGCGGCATATTCTTCTCTCCTATCAATGCTCACGCAATCTCAGTAATGTGCCTGTTTTTCCTCTCAACAACTCCATTTTGCTGCGGGGAGTGTATCTGCATGTAAACTGTCTCTGAATACCATTCTTTTGCAAAAATTCAGAGAACTCATTGGAGAAGTACGCTCCCCCTCCATCTAACCTTAGGCACTTTACATGTTTCCCTGTTTGCTTTTCAACCATAACTCTGAAATTCTGAAAATAAGTGAACACCTCACCCTTCTCCTTCATGAAGTATACCCACACTTTCCTTGTGTGGTCATCAATAAATGTCACATAATACCTACAGCCTCCCATAGACATCGTCTTCGTAGGACCCCATACATCTAAATGCACAACATCTAGTGCATTTCTACTCACATTTCTGTCACGTGGAAATACATGCTTTGTTTGCTTTCCAAATTGGCATGATTCACATATTTTCTGCATATACCTTCAACTTTAAACTTTGGCAGCCCTGCCATAATTCCTTTAGTTTGCATAGACTTCATTCTCTGCACATTCACATGTCCAATTCTTTTATGCCAAATGTCTGTGTCTGCAACAATTTTTGAACCATTTGCAAACATTGCAACACTCACTTCAGGCATGTTTACATTCAATGTAAACATTCTGTCCACTCTGTTGCCTTTTGCAACCAACCTGCACTTGTCTTTAAAGTCTTCAACATAACAACCATCAGGATTGAACCAAACCTGCAAACCCTGCTCAATCACATCTAGCCAACTGATATGAGATTATTTGTGATGTTCAGAACATGAAGTACATATGCAAGGTACTTCACTTTGCCATCCTACATAGACAATGGCACATCTCCAACATGGGCAATTGGATGAGCAGTGTCATCCCCTGTTTCCACAAAACCTGGTCTTTCAAGGTTTTTCATCTCCTTGAACCACTCCCCATGACTTGTCATATGGTTCGAAGCACCTGAATCAACGTACCATACATCAACTTTATGTGCTACTTCAACATTTTCAGACATGGCATTAACGACATGCTGCATAACAAACAACCTTTCATTATCCTCATTGTTTCTACTCGAGGATGCAGGTGGAAGAGGCCAATTCATAGGCAGGGGGAGTTAAAGAGGTTGTAGAAATTGGCAAAGGCAATATAATGATATAGGTGGATGCTTTTATTGTGGTAAGCTTGGACATGTGCAGGCAGATTGTTATAAGAAGCAGGCTCACATGCAAAATGGAAAATTGCAGCAAAACAACTATTGTTGTTGTTGCTGCTGGCCATAATTCTGATTACTTGTTCAGCCAACTCCTTGGCTGCATCCACGGCCTCCTCTACCTCGTCCTCTTCCTAAACTCGTGTAGAAGGCCTGTTGCTCTGAACTGTTTTTGTTTTGTGAAGACTACTAGTCTTCACCCAAGCTCTTCTCTTCTATAATCAACATAGACACCAAATCTGTGAAATTGGGAATGTTTTCCCGAGTCTGAATAGACGTCTTGAACGCCTTGTATTGTGGCCCGAGACCACGTAGACAGACTTCCACCTTATCATCATCATCTACTGAAACGCCAATAGATGCAAGGGATTCCACAATACCCTTGATCTTCAATGCATAGTAATTCACAGACATACTCTTCTTCTCCACAGTATGAAGTTCATTCTTCAACTGTATCTTTTGTGCCTTGGTATTTGTTTCATAGAGTTTTACCAAGGTGTCCCACGCCTCCTTGGGGGACTTGGCATCCTGTATGTGCCTAATCATACTGATAGAGAGCCAATACATAACTTTTTTGGCTCCTTGGTTCCAATCCTTGAACTCTTTCACATCTGCAGCAGTCGGATTGATCTCCGGTATCTCCGATACAGAAAATGGTTCACGTCGTGAACCGGACTTCACAGAAATATTAAATTCATTTTTTTTGGACTGACGTATCTCTGTTCACACCATGAATTGAACTTCATGGGTTTTAAAAATTTTGATTTTAACAATGGACACTTGGTTGTAGTCAAAGAAATCATCCAAGAAGCTATAGGCTTCCTCACCGAAAACTCTTTCTAGAATGTGTTCAATATTATACGACAATGGGTAATGATCTTTACACATGGCCGCATTAACTTTTTACTTTTTTCAAGTCCACACTCACTCGTCTAGCTTTCCATTTTTCTTCAGCACACAATGACCAGAAGACATAGGCGATTCCTCTCCATGACAATTTTATTCTAACGTAGTCAAGGTCATTACTAACCAAATTGATCCGACTGAACCCGTAAGTCTCATGGTTAGATCAAGGAAAAGACTTGCACCTGGATCATTAGTCCAACGCTTTTTTCCTCATCAAGAGGCACAGCCGTTGATTCTTTTCCATAGAATAAGGGTTATCCGGGATTTACTTCAATTATCGTAACTTAACAGAATTGAGTCTCATTTTAGGGATCCATCAGTCGATAAAAGGTGTGGCTATGAGCTAAGAGTGATGTGAACTACGATGAGAATGATGTGTTAAAGGCCTCCCCTTGCTCCTCCGCGGCCTCTGCCACGTCCACCGCCTCTTGCCACGTCCACCGCCTCTGCCACGTCCACCGCCTCTTGCATCTTGGTGGATAGGGGTTCCACGGCCTTGATTTCCTCTGCCACCTTGGGGAAATGATGTTGCCATCTCGGGATAGTTGGCCCTAAAGTGTCCCGGCTCATTGCACTCAAAACACAGAGGGTCTTCTCTGAAGAAGCAGCATATGAGCGGGGGACAAAAGAGTTGCCTTGTCGCCCTCTGTTGTAGTAGGGGAAATTCTGTTGGGGTTTCTTGTAGGGTTGATCTTTAGGATTTGCCTCAGGGTAAGATCTCTTTTGATGCTTAGGTTTGTCAGTCCTCATTTCTTTCACAAGGGGCTTTGCTCGTATGAGAGCATCCTGTAATGTGCTTGGCCTCATTGCTTCAAGGCGAGAATCTAAGGGTTCATTTAACCCTTGGTAGAAACGAGCCACTTGCTGGGAAGTAGTCATAGCTAGGGCATACTTCCGAAGAGTGATAAATTTGGAATAGTAGTCCTCAAGAGTTAATCTGCACTAGCTAAGACTAAAAAACTCATTCATCTTTATGGATTCATGGGATGGGGGAAGATATCTTTCCTTCACAGCCTGCTTAATGTCTTCCCACGTTTGAGAATGCTCGGTGACTCCCTTGTCTCACGGCACCACTGTTTCCACCAGAGTTTAGCATCTTCGATGAGACGAAACCGTGCAAGCATAGACTGATTTGCTACTCCAATACCGGCGACAGAGAAATAATCGTCCATCGCTTCAATCCAGACTTCAACATCCTTCTCAATCTTTGAACCTTCTCCTTTAAAGGAGAGAGGTTGCACTTGCTATGGGTAGGTTATGGGTAGGTTATGCCTCGTATCTGTACACCAAGCGTCGACAGCTTGCATTTGTAAGGTAGACTTGTTTGGAAGCCAAGGTAGCCACAATCATCCCCATGTGGTGAATGGATCAAACAAAAATGGTCTATGTCTCAACACATTGGTATCAAAGTACTTAACTATAGTGGGATGCTTGGGAAATGGGGAACTACCCTATATGGCTGAAGATCTAACCACTTGATCGAACCATCTACAAACATATGTAATATCATGGTCCATGATAAACTCCTTTGCTAGCCATGGAATGTACACATGATCTATTAAAGGCATACCATAACTCTCCTTCAAATTATCATCTGCACCAAGTAGAGAAAGAATGGACAATTGCTTTGGCTTTGAACATGTGGCAACTGAAACTTGATAATATTTCTCCATAGTAATCTTTCTAGCTGTATACTCAAATGGTAGACCCCATAAGATGCAGAACCATTCTTTCCCATGAGTAGGGTTCACAATGGAAAGGATCTAACAACATGCTCGAAAAATAACACATGAAGCAATTGACAAAATTGTTGAATAGCTTTGATGAGGAATTTATATCATCATCGACATCCTTACTAGTAACATCAGGAAAGTTGACAGACAAAATGAAAGGCCCCTTGCCTTAGTTAACAAACAACAAGGTTCACAAATTCCTTATTCAATGTTAGAATATCTAAGATATTTGCACCTAAGGGTCTTTTGACACAGTCTGGAATGATATCTTGAGCTTCTTCCTTTTGCTTCCATTCTTTTGCTACCCCCACCTTGGTCTTCATCAACCTTCTGTTCTTCTTCTACACCTAGAGCTTGATCCATTTCATTCATATTTTGTTCTATCACCTTCTCATTGTGTTGATCCATTTGAGTGTCCTTATTTTTTCATCCTTTCTTTGGTGAAGCTTTTTCGGATCTAGTCTTCTTCCCTTGTTTCCAAAACATGAAAAATAGTATTAAATTCTTTCCACCCTTGGGAAGTTCACCTAAAAATATGTAAGTGTATCACGTGAGTTCATCAAGAGGGGTATACTGATTCAAAAAAGTTACAGAATTACATTTATAGGAGGGGTTTTTTTAACCAATTTTGAAAAAAACCTGTAAATTTATGAAGAAGAAGGGGTCATTTTATTCATAAAAGTATGTAAGTGTAAGGGGTTTTTTTAATACCCCTTGAATGCACGTGATACATAAAATTTCTTAGAGGTGAACCCCTCGAGTTTCCACCATATGATTTTTAGCACACTAAAACAAGGAAATGTGAATAACTTACTCGAGCAATGATATACTTCTCTTACAATCCAAAATGTATATGGATCAATTTAAACATAGCAAAGCAGTGGCAAAGCAATGGGTCAATATGTATTCACCAAGAGTTTTGTCACATAAATATGAATCACTTTACACATAATAATGTATCACTTTCTCTTTGAGCACATAGTCAAAGCCCCCATTTGAATAATCCCATATATGGGTTTCTCTGACGAAACCCATCAAGGAAGTAAATAAAAATATAAGGGTATGCATTCAAATGGCCATTGACCTACTCAATACCTATGTGTGCAAGTATAATATCCATGACTCATGCGTATGGATAGATTGAAGCCTACAGTCCTCTTAAAGAAGATGTCGATCTTGGGGAGATCTTTCTTAAGCTTTCTCATGAGGTCAACTAAATGTTTGACATATATGAAGAGCAAACCTTATGAATGGAATTGGCAATAAGAAGCACACAAGATATGCTATATGTATTGGTCTTTCACAATAAGAAGCAATGTAATATATATGGGTTGAGTCCACTTGAATGGGTCTGAGACAATTAAACTCATTACATATATTTACTATCATGCAAGTTGTCAACATGGTTTAGCCAATGAAACCCTCTTTTTGGAGGAAAAATAGCTTTTCTTGTTTGTTTATTCATTGTTGGCCAAAGATCAATCACAGATGTTTCTTCACAACCAAAAAATAGCTCCTAGGAGGTTTTAGCCATTAAACCCCTAGGAGAGAGTTATTTTGGGAAATGAGGTTTCTCATTTGATATCAAGGGTTTTGCCACAATGAAACCCCTTTAATGCAAACTCCTAAGAGGGCTTCACTTGGAATTTAATAGTTGGGTGAAGGTAATTTTATCAAGAGCATTCATTCTGAGAGATAACATTCCATGATATTAAAAAAGTTCAATGCTTGCACACGTGTGATTATTCAGTGATCATAGCATTATGTGAGATAACATTCCAAGAATATAGTTCACACTCATGCTCACGCAAGTAGCCCAATACTCCGAGAAGAGAACTAGAGATCAAAAGAGACTCCCAAGGGATTTCGCCAATGAAACCATCTTGTGCCATTTTCAACTAGAGAGAGAGAGAGAGAGAGAGAGAGAGAGAGAGAGAGAGAGAGAGAGAGAGAGAGAGAGAGAGAGAGAGCCTTTAAGTGCTTTTGATCTTTTCTTGTAGCTAACTAGACTCATTTTTGGAACAGTGATGTGGGCTTCTATAGGTCCCCTTATAATATAGCATTTTTGAGATTTAGCCTAATATTTTTAATTGAGAGATTTTATATTTTCTATCATAGTGACCCCCTTTTCAAGGCTCACTACTCAATGCATGGTCACCATGAATAGTTAAGATCTTGAGGGGGTGAATAGTTAAGGTGAAGATGTATCCTTACCTGACACAATGTACATAGTTTTTCATCAAAGAGATGCCCAACAACTTGATTTGAGTCCATGTGATTATCTAATAACATATTCAAGTATGATTTTAACAGTTATGTATAAAGAATAATGATTCACACAAATTTGAAAGTTGTGCAAGATTCTAAATTAATTTTAAAATATTTTCCTTATGATGTTAAGCTTGACTTTTTCATATAATATCAAAATTCTTGCTCAAAATATGCCTTATACTTCTTAGTAGCCTTTAATAGCTCAAGCAACCATATAGCGTTTGGTTCAACAAAACTCTCTTACATTTTACAATGGATCATGTTCATTTTGCAATTCTTCAGAACTAGAGTGGCGATTACTCTAAGAAAGGTAGCTCAAAATGAAGTGTGCGCAATTCTTCAGAACTAGAGGGGCGATTACTCTAAAAAAGGTAGCTCAAAATGGAGTGTGTGCAATTCAATGTAAAGAGCTATCATCTTATTTAAATATTAAGCTTAAAAGTAATAAGATACATTAGAGTGTGGGTAGCCCCATCATTCGATGAAATTTGTCACATTCTCCAATCTTGCTAGAGTATGCGGAGGCCATTTTACACAGGAAATCACATTTAGAAAGATCGTATTGGCAGGTTACACTTGGCCTAGCCTACACATGGATGTTCAGCATTGGTGCTGCAAGGCTTGTAAAGCTTTCCATCTTGCATGAGATAAGAGGCTCACTTATGAGCCATGAAATCCCATTTTCTCTTACAAACCATTTGAGAAATGGGGAATTGATGCCATTGGACCCCTCCCAAGAACCCAGTCTCATGAAAGGTTTACATTATTGTGGCTATTGATTACATGACCAGATGGGCAGAAGTAGTTAGCACTAGGATAATATCAACTAAAGATTTTGCCAATGGTAAGTTTGTGTTTGATAATATTCACTGTGCAGATTTGGAACACCCTTGGAGCTGGTATCAGATCATGGCCATAGATTTTCTTCAAGAACTTCTAGGCAAACTGAATATCAAACATAGGTATGCCACCCC